>NW_004955404.1:8153073-8194963 GCF_000276665.1 Chinchilla lanigera | reverse complement strand
AGAGAGAGAGAGAGAGAGAGAGAGAGAGAGAGAAAGAGGGGGAGAGAAAGAGGGGGAGAGAAAGAGAGAGAAACATTGCTGACACCTGTACATCCACTGGTTTCCTTCCTCAAAATTGGGGAATATTGGAACATAGGAAGTAGATGATATGGCTTTAAGATTAAACACGCATTTATTTTATCATCACTCTTGTTTCTTAAATCATAATACATTAAAATTTCGTGGCAATACAAATTTTTTTCCAATCGAGCACACTTTTTAGAGTAAAAGTATAAGCCAGCGTTGTCCCGGGCAAGCCAAGATTCAGGGTGAAGGTGACAGTGATTTCATCTCCGTGGGCAGTAGTCAAATGACTGTAATAGCTGAAGTTTTGGTCTCATTCTGAAGACATTTTGGGTTCATCTTTAATTGTTTTCTGAAAAGTCCTTTGTATGGAGCTTTAAAACATAAACTATCAGGCTCACCAGGGCCCGTGTGTCTGTTCCTCCACACAGCGGGTGCTCCTCCCACTTTCCTGGATCCTTCTCCAGATACCCATGGGATTGCCAGACTGCTTCACCGAGTTCTTGCTAGTTTCCTCTGTAGCTCCTTTTTCCCTCTTGACTTCCTTCTGAGTGCTGGTGTGAGGTTCTTTTTCTCTTGTCCTCATTTTCAGTACAGGGGACATTTCAGGGATGTTTGGCTTTACCTATGGCTGTGCGGTGGCTGAGCTTCTGCAGTTAAACTTCAGTAGGGCTGAGGTCATGTTGATCAACCCAACCAAGCAGCCCGCGTGGGGAGCCTAGTTCCACTTCTCAGAAGGAAAATTAGGAGCAGCAGTGCATGAGAGCCCATTGGCTTGGTCTGGATGGAACGTGCTGTTGCTCAGAGAGGCAATTTGAGCGGCAGATGTGCCTAATGAAAAGGTACAGTTTCCCTCTCCTCCCCCTAAAGCTTTATCCACACTAACAGAGAGAAATATAGAGTTATTTATCTGGAAAATCCAGGCTGAACACTTTTACTACCCAAAACTAAAATTATACTGTCTTGAATCACCTGAATTGACGGCTACCATTGATTAAATTCCCTGAAGTACTGCCCAAATCCTTATTTCATTTATCTGCTGTAGAAAATAATGCCAAGATGCTCTCTAATCTGATGCTTGGCAGGGTGGACTAACACCACTCAAAAGATTTCCAGTCTCTTAAAACATGACCCCCTTTTGGAAAGTCGAGGGTGGGAAGAACGGTAGTCATAACTCTAAGGATGTGCACTGGAAGCTAAGAAGGCGACGCGTTTTAAGTTTTTACCTTATTAAAAATTTGAACTGAAAAAGAGCTATCTTAACATTGGAGGGTGTGCTGGGGAGGCCTGGAGCTCAGGAACGTGCTGTCCTTCCGTTGCTGCTGCTGTTGCCTGGCAAGGGAAGCCCGCTGCTCTGCTGTCTTACGTGTCAACAACGCATAACAGTCCACACATAATAGAAGTTTTCCAGTACACAGTCATCTGTAAATGGATACTGATTTACTGCAAAAACAATTGCCCCTTTATAAAATGTCTCAATTGGTTTATTATGCGTGCTCCAGATCAAGGATCAAACTTGGTTACGTAAAAGGCAGCTCAGTTTGTCCACTTGGGCTGACCCTGCCCAAACCTGAGCTTTGCTGACTACCGAACATTGGTTGATAGTAGGCATTTTGCAGAAGAAGCGGAGAGGAGGGCTTTGGCAGCATCTCCTCTAACCAGTGGCAAAGACAAGGGCTGGCAGGAAGAATCCGTCCCTTTACTTAATTGTACCTGGGGAGCTCCAGCAAGCATAATGATTTTTATGCTTTCATTTTCAAGAGCCAAATGCTCTGAACATTGCATGCTCACTTTATAATCAGCTTTCACATTTCCCATTACTCAGAGGAAATGCGGAGCCTGGATTTTAGATACACATCATCAAGAAATGGTATTTTTTTCACATATTGTTTTTGATACTTGGTCAATATTGTATAATTTGGGGGTTGCCACCGTAAAAGGGGTGGCAATTGTCTAGGGGATGATGTCAGCCCACAAACAATATGGGAGAGGAAAGTTTATGCCTTCATTGGAAAATAACTGCCAAGGACTTTGTTATTTGTTTAGGAATACAGTCATTTCTTGATTTCTATACCCCTAATTTCAATTCCGTCTCAGTTTTAGACAAAACACTAACACAAAAATGCTGGTATTTTAATTCCTCTTACCTAATCTGCTTGGAAGATTTGGGCACACAAATTCTTTTTAACCTAAGCTGCTTTCTTCTTTTGTAAAAGATGTAAAGGAAATAAATGTTATATTGTTTGTTACTTCTTTGGTTGCATAAACCTTTTTACCAGTGCAACGGCAAAAATACAAGTAGATTATCAATCAAGGACAGAAATTTTGGTTGAGAAGCTGATTGCTCGTTTCTCTCAACAAATATTTACCACAGCCTTTTTTCCAATGCAATCAACTCCTGTAATGAGATCCTAAGAGGAAAAATTGGGGACCCTACCTCCAAGGCTTAGACCCTAAGAAGGGAAAAATTTTGTGGAAGTCACACATGTCACTGTATAGAGATATGAAATCCTATAGGAGATTCCATCTTATATGATTTTAAACACTTTTTTTATCCAGGTGGTCCAAGAGAGATTTGTGAAGGAGATATTCAATCTTAGTCTTGAAATGTACTTAGAATTTAGACATTTGGAAATGGGCCAGTAAGTAATCATTGTGTATTAGCCAGGAATTAGTTATTATTATTGTTAGCTATCTCCTGCTAAATAACAAATTACAACCCCACCCTCACAAATATCATGGCTTAAAGCAATGCTTATTACATCAGGCAGTTTCTGTATATCAGGTTTGGGAGAAGCTCAGCTGCTCTGCTGAGGGTCTTGCAGGAGGTTGTAGACAAAGTCTTGGCTGTGGCTGGACAAGCTTTGTCATGGCTCGTTCTCATGGCTCTTAGCGAGGGGCCTCAGTGCTTTGCTGGCTGTTGGAAGGATGCTTCCGTTGCTCAGTATGACGGCCCATCCACAGGCTTGCCTGAGCTGTGGGGGTGGTGGTGGTTGTGGATTTTATTGTCCTACTTGTTTTCATTTTTGTTTCATTTACGTCGTTAGAAATGAGCTACTAAGTAGCTCAACAGGGACAGAATTAGTTTCCATCTCTTAAAGGAAAGACATCAACGAATTTGTGGATGCATTTTTAAAACCTTCACAAAGGAGCTGAACCAGACCTTCAAAGAAGGTGCAGTTGGATAAAGGGAACAACCACCAACACTTGTGCAGAATACCCTGAGTAATCCAGTTCGGAGAACTTCAGACTAAGATAATAGTGGGAGACAAGACAGGAAATACAGGAAGCAGGAATGTAGATCCTTTGCAGCAGTGGGGCTGAAAACCATGCAAGTCTTCTGAGCAGGATACAGGCACAATCACGGTCATGTTTAGAGGGTTTTCCAGTAGCAGCAGGAGTCTGGTCCTGGGCGGTGGAGAAGAGGAGAGAGTGACCCAGTTAGAGCGATTGTTTTGGACATACAGAGGAAGTGGCCCATTAGGGCCGGAGTAAATCCTGTTATCCATCTTCTTTTGGACTCTCCACAGTACGGATAGCTATAAAGATTAATCCATTTTTATGCATCTGACCTAGCTGTTAGTGGAATCTGGCTGTGTTTTAGATGCTGCTGCTTCCAAAGCTTTTACTGGGCTGGTGAGCTGAGTTGTAAACTTGATGAACAACATGGTCCTTTCCCTGTTGATTCAGAGAAGTTCATCCCTAGGATGGTCCTTGCACCTATGGCCAAAGACACATTCCCAAGTGAGTCTGGCTCTTAACTGTAGGGAAAGCCAGATGTTATTGCTAGAATATAACCATCCGAAGAGGGAATTCTTCATGACAACTTGTTATCTTTTTCTTGGTAGTTAGCAACATCACCATTACCAGGAAAGATATCATTCTTTCAGAAGCAAAACGTTCATTTATTCACTTTTTCCATCCATGCACTTTCATTTGTGACATGGCGACTTTGTACCTTCTTGAACGTATCCGTCCCTGTCACGTGGGCAACCCAGGGCACTGAACAGACAGCTGAATGCCCACGCTCAGTCAGAATCTCAGCTTAGATGTCTCGACCACCCCTTGTGATGCAAGACACATGAGGACTCCAGAGTTTGGATCTCTCCTCCTTTTCTTTCTAGATGCATATATGAATTCACGTTTGGTAAGTGTTTTGCATTTACTCATTTTCTTCATTATTGCTTGAGGATTAGTTCCTCTTCTTACCAACTATAGTGGCTGTTGTGCTTTTAGGGTCCATGTAAATAATATAAAATTCACATGATGTGTAGACCAATATTTAGTGCATTTTTAATGGAGGCTTGAGATATTACATTACATTGTGGTCACTAAATTCTCTATTGAAAAATATCCCCTGGATGAGACTACCATTCCCCTTTGTCCCCTCAACACATGCATCTTCTCCACAAGTACTTTATCCATTTCCTTTGTATCTTTAAGTCCCAACTGCAGCTCAAAGCCTGGATTGCAACCCACAACACCTGCCCACCCTACGTCCACCTCAGCTAAAAGAAGGTTGTGTTGCAGAGATGCAGAGTGGTTCTCAAGGGTGCAGAGGCAAGTTCTAGCAGATCATCTGTGCCTTATATGGAGGTTTTGAAGCCTAGTGTTTCAGTTGATAAAAACACATGAAAGGATCCTTTGCATCTCATGGAAGTCCCTCCATCTCCCTGTAAATCTCATCACCCAACACCAAATGGAATCAAGATGAGAAATCTGTCTGTGGTAGTTTCTTTTTTCTCCCTTTATCTTCTAAGTCATCATTTTCCATGCAGTGGCTCAAGAGGCAGAAGGGTGTTCTCCTCTCCTGGATGCCCGTTTCTTACCCTTTGTACTTAAAGTAGTGAATGTCAATGGCTATTTGCTAAGTAATTTTATTCATAAGAAATGATCTGTACTACCATAGGGGGAATTAAAGAACATGTGGACTTACATTACTAGAAACATGGGAATTTCTTTCGGTTATAAACACATGAAATTCATTTTTAAAGTGTACATAGTTTGGAGTATGTGTCCAGAACATAGTGGGTCCTTAGTATATATTTCTAAGGTAAGTATAGAGGTGGACATTTGTGGTAGTATCAAGGAAAGACAAGGAAATCTGATATGACTCAGGCAGGAAGATCGCAAGTTTGATCCTTCCCTGGGCAACTTAGCAACTTGATGAGACCTTGACTCAAAAAATATATAAAAGGGTTGATGCTGCAGCTCAGGGTAAAGGCCTAGGGTTCAGTTTTGAGGACCAGAAAAAAATAAAAAGAACAAAAAGACCATGAAGGGAGAGTCCTCATTTGGATGTTGCCGAGATGATGGGTTGAACTCTACTTCCCTGAGGAGTTGAGGGTGTGGAGGACATGGTACGGGATCGAGATTATCTCAGGATTCGAGAAGCCAAGGGTTCTCGCACAAACACAGCTCCTTTTCGTGTCCTTTCTGGAGCTTGTTTACACACTTGGACATTGTAGTGCTTCAGCAGTGTTGGAGCCAAAGACCTTGAGCTCTTTTTGAAAGATTCATTTCCTGTGATGCTGTAACCCCTAACACAGTGTTCACATTCCGAGCAATGCTTAATATTTAACATGCTGTTTATTTCCTTAATCACTTTTCTGTATCAGAATCTGGTGCTTTATCTGGTAAGCCTGTTTAGTGATACGGTTTAATCTGATCTGATCATACAGCCTCTGTCTTGGGCGACACTGTCTTCAGTGCTGATTCAAGAGTTTTCACCAAATTCAAATGGCTTTCCCTTGCCCAGGAAGGAAGCTGGAGAAAGATTGCAAGGTGAATATTGATTTACTATCTTATCCTGAAATACTGAGATCCAGTCTTTGATAAGAGAGGATATAGGTTGTGTACTGCGCCTGGTTATATAACATATTTTCAGCCTCCTTTAAAAAACTCACGCAATACTGTGCTTTCAAGAAAATATCCTAAGTAATGTGCAAAACCGACATCACCTCTTTATCCTTGAATCTTAGTCTCTTACTGAGTGTGTCCCCTGAGGTGGTGGTGGAGGTCAGGAACAGGATGGAGCTCAACTTCGTTATTCACATTATTGAGTTAAAAAAAAAGGTGCTTTTAACATTTTGTCATGTCCATTTTTATGCCAGTGCATTAATGCAGAACCACTGAAATGCTCACGTCAAATTATCTATGTCAGTACATTCTGCTCTCTCCCTGGATAAAGATTTTCAGAAAACAGCCTTTTACTGTCCTTAGGACTCTGAATTTTCTGGGAGCTGTCTCCACTTTTTGCTCAGTTTCATGGAGACTCTATAGCTTTCTTGGGTTCAGGAACGCTGTTCTTGCTAGGGCTGCTTTGGTTACCAGGATGGCATCAACTGGGTTGGCGACCCTGCCCCCTGCACCTACCCCACACGTTGGTTTCTCTTTTGTATAAGACTTAGAACCAATACTTGGCTACATGAGGAAGAGCCCTGCAGCACTGGCCACAGACTGTGCCCTCTGGTGTCTTCCTGGGGTCAGGCTACCTTGCAGGAGCTGTGGGGTGAGATCAAAATGTATGGTGAAAGGTTAAATTTAGAAATTGATGACAGTAAATGACTGCAATGATTTATATTCTGGCTTTCTCAGTAAGAGAAACCATGTGATATTTAACCTTTGGAACTCCAGTTTTGCAAGTTCTGTTTCATGAGTGTCTTCATGAGGTATGATCAAAAATATGGTGAATGCGGTCACTGAGTGCCCTCCAATAAAAAGGCAGGTTTGTAAAAACCTGACGGTGTGTCCTCGTCTACTGGAGCTGGCACTGCGTGACTGCTAACTCTTCCCCAAAGTAAAAATAAGCATGAAAATAAACATTTTGAATCATTTCAGGACACCAAGGGAGCCATGACAGTTCAGCTAAAGAAAGAGGACTTTCAGAACTGCTGCAGAAAGCGGTAAGGACAATGGGATAAGTGTGTTCAAAGTGAGGAAGATTAATGGCAATGTATCTTTTACTGACATAGATTTAAAAATTAAATCTTCACTGCGCTTTTCAATGGCATTACACGATAGATCTATGTGACTGGTAATGTTCTTGCCAACACTATGTCACTGAATATTACTGGGGCGACTGTAGTAGGGACGGGGAGTTCCGCTTGGAAACATCTGTGCCTGTGAAACTGCGGTGGTAAAGGATTTGGAATCATTGATCAGTCTTTATGGGTAAATAACGTGTGAAATGTGTCAGGTACATGATAAACAATAATTCGTGAGTTTTGTCACTAATCATGTGTCATAAGCGAGTTGGCAGGGCCCTAAGGTATCTGTTCCAGGCCCAGCATCAAACTCACACTAAGTTCAGCTGCTCTGACCATGATCCCTCTGACAAATAGTTCATCTGCTGAAACTCCCTGGTGGGGGCTTTTTTGGATCTGGGCCCTGGTTTTCTCCACAGGTCCGGGCAAGCAGACAGTCAGCACTGACACTCTAGTGGGACCTGTAGCTTACCAGTTTTAGGAAGAAATAACCTCCAGTCGTCCAAAGTAGAAGTCTGCCTTTACCCAGGGACAAATATTTGACTACAGAAGGTCAGGTTGTCCAATATCTCGGCCTACATGGGTGGTTTGAGTAGGATCCAGGCAAATAAATGCCTAAGGTACACAGAAACCTTTCCTTAGATTTCTGGCATTGAAAGTCACAACGTATAGATATGCTTTGAGGAAACTATGTTGTCCTCCCCTTATATTTCTGGAATAAAGCCAGAACAGAAAATATAAGGAAAGCTTTAGACAACTGTTCAAAAATCAGTAAATTTCATTTTGAAATAGTTTGTATTTAAATACCATTTTTTTGGGGGTTGTGAAAAGTCTCATGAGGTTGTGTGATAACGTTGTGACAGGCTTTGAAATTTAGCGGATGTCTTAATCTGCTCATCTATCAGACAAATCATGTCTCTACCTGCATTTGTCTTTGACTAAGAATCTTTACAGCCCTGTGGAGATGAAAGTGAACTTCTGGAAAACTGGTCATTCTACAGGTAAAAATTCCTTTTTGTTGTGTTTTTTTAATGCAATTGATCGTTGTCCCTATAGGTACTGCCAATCTTACACTGTCTGCAAATTCATTACAGAATTCCTTTACAGATATGTATGTCTTCTTATATTTCAGTTGCATGAATTGTTCTAAGTACAAGTCCTTTGTCATATACATGATTTGCAGACATTTTGCTTGCTCTGTGGCTAGTCATTTCATTCTCTTAATGCTTTTTAATTTTGATGAAGTCCATTTTAACATTTGGTTCATGTCATATCTGCAAACTCTTTGCCTAACTCAAGATCACGAAGATATCCTGTATATTTTCTCTGAAAAGTTTTGTCATTTAAGCTCTTCTGTGTAGCTCTATGATTCATTTTGAGTTAATTACTCAATGATGGCACTCCATTTTCACATTGTTTATCCTGGAGAAACCCCAAATGTGACTTATCCTATCTTAAATGTTAACCTACTATTTATTCTCTCAAATTACAGACTCATTTCTTTATTGACTTATGTTTCTATTCACTTTTCCTTAGGTTTTGATTTTGTAGGTTTGGATTTGGGACTAAACTACGTGAACTGCATGGTTATGTAAACACACAGTCATAATCAAACAGACAAGAGACTCCTACTTCATGGGAGTACAGTCCTATTTTTCTGTGCTTTAAAAAAGAATGATTTCTGGTGCCTTTAAAATAAGTTTCTTAAAGAGCTTATGCTCCCTTTGAGTGATCTGGATAATTTCCTTCCTCCTTGAGAAAGCTAGAAGCCCTGCATGGTATTGTACATTTATTATCCAGCCCTGCAAGCACCCTGAAAAGATAATGTCCCGAATTATTGGCCAAAGCACCACAGGTCAATATTCTAAAGCCAAAGTTACTCTTTTGGCATCCACACTTCCCAATATTTAATTGATCCATAAAAATAGCCTCACACACAGTCCTCCATCTACTAAGATGCTCCCCCCTCTGGCCTAGTTAGGAGGGTGGCTGGTGTCCCTTCTAAGCAAGGTGCTGTACAGGTGTACTGTTGACATCTTTCTTTGAGCAAGCTCAGTTCTGCTTACATTCACTTTGAAAGTTCACGTGGGTAAACTTGAGCCAAGGTTTAGATTTCAGGGCTCTCAGATATTCAGGTGTTTCCTGTTAGCAACAATACTTTGCAAGGACTCTTGTTCCTTCCGGCAGTTAAACCTGGGCTCATCTTTCCAGGGAGGAGCAAGGGTTTTCTTGTGAAACGCACTCTGTAATCTCCACAGTTTTCAGAACAACTGTCAGCTCCACGCCTAGAACAGAGGTTCTGGTGTTTGGGTTTGTGTCTGATGCGTAACACAAATAGACTGCCTTGGTACAGTTGTCACATGTTTTAGAAATTCAGCTGAGAGGATTTCTGAAGAATGTGCAGTCCATCTGCTCTTCTGCGCCGTCTGAAATCCACCAGGTTAAGTCTCATCAGCCAAGAGCTGGGTGCTCCGAGCTCCTAGCACTGGTCTCTGCAGAGCTGTCTCCCTGGAGGGTTGGCATGGAGGCCTGAGCTCATGCTAACGGGCACTGCAAGAGAGAGCCATTTCGAACTCGCAACTCGGTCGGCTGTGAGGACGCAGCTGAATATCACGTTTAATATCACAACCTTTTCTATGTCGCTGTCTTCTTCCCAGCTCCCACATGAGGAAATTTCCTCTGATTTATCAGGGGACGAAACAGATCCCCAGGCTGCCGTCTGCCTTCATACACATCTGTGGTGTTCCAGGTCTATTCACTAAAAAGCAGCTTCCTCAGAGATTCTCTCTTCTGCTACTTACGGGTGAGGATTTCTGCCTGTTTTGTTGCTGTACTAGGGGGTAGGAGGGAAACCTTTCTTGCTTTCCTTTCTACTAAGATTCATGTAAGGCTAGGTTGTTAGATTCATGTTAAGGCTAGTTTCTCAATCATGGTTAATCATGTCTTTGGTGTGAGAAACTGAAAGTGTATAAATAAGAACCAAAGTGTATGGTAGACATTGTGAAATAAGAAGAAAATGTTCCAACAAGGTAGGAAGAGGGGAAAAGCAAAAAGGGAAAAGAAAAACATGATGCAAAAGAAGGAAAAAAATTTTAAAAAGTGGGAAAAAAGCTTTTGTAAATGAGGGGAAGAGGGATTGAAGAGAGAATAGAGGAATGGGAGAAAAAAGAATCAAGTTATATCATGTCCAGGTAAAAATTCCCTAAAATGAACATAATCATTCTGTATACCTAAAATGTACCGATAAATTTATTTTTTTTATTTATTTCATTTTATTTACGATAAATTTAATTAATTAAAAAAAACTAAGGAAATCTGAATCAAATATTGACTTTAGGTAAACTTTATGTATCACTATTGGCTCATCATTTATGACAAACATACCATACCTTTTGTTTCTTTTTGGAGACAGTCTCGCTATGTAGTCCAGGCTGGCCTTGAACTCACTATGTAGCTTGGCTTGGCTCAAACTTATGGCAATCATCCTGCCTCAGCCTCCCAAATGCTGAGATTACAGGCATATGCCACCATGCCTTGCGTGCTGCCATACTACTTTAAGGAGTTAGTGATAGAGAACTCCAATTATGGGGCACATTGGAATTTTATAAACTGTCTTAGCAAGTTTTCTGTAAACCTTTAAGAATTGTAAAATAAAATGTTACTTTAAAAAAATCACGTCTTGACCAAATTGGTTAAGTTAAAATGTCTTTTGTTGTTGTTTGAATTTTTATTGCTTTAAGTATTGGTTAATATTTTCCAAATATTTATTGATGTGGTTAATTTTTTTCAAATAAGCAAACCATTCTAGTCCTTGTTTGTGGATATCATGTCTGTGGATCATATATCTGATTGGATTTTAATATCATATTATACAAACTCATAGTATATCAGGGACATTATCCTTGGTGCAATATAGTTATAGCTATATATCTGTATAGTTATTTATTTTGCTTTGCTATTTATCATTTGATCAGCTTATATCTTGAGAAAATAGATTTGCATGTTCCTACAGCCAAACCCACCTATCCTTTGTGATATCTTCTATTGCTTTTATGTTCATTCTTTTTTCATGCCATTGAAAAAAATTATTCAGTGAGTGTTCAGATACGAATGTACAATTTTTATTAGGCTTCCCCCATAAAACACATATAAGTACAATGCTGAAGGCATAAAATGCCCAATAAACATTTGTTGATATATCGCAAAAGTATATTTGTTTAATCAATGGAGTTCACATTTCCTTCAACATTACACTGTAAATCTTTCTATTCAAGTGATTACTTATGTGATGAATTATATGATAAACGATCCACAGAATTGATGTCCAGTGGTACATTAGCTCTAGTAGGCAAAAATCCTTAACAGTAATATAATAATATTTACATTTCTTTTCATGGTATATTAGTTTCCTGAGACAGTTGGGGACAAATACACTGCAAATTTTTAAAAGCAACATAATAGTCATTTGTGCCAGCATTTTCTTTTGAACACTTACAAAGAATTTAAAGGAAGTTGTGCTTTAGAAGGATTAGCGTTCACACATACAACCACTGCCTTATCAATATTCTTGGTTGAATAAGAGAAAACTCTTTATTGTACTCTTCAACTTGCCTGGCCTACCAAAAGTCATATCTCCCTTGTCTCAAGTCTCCTGCTTCCGCCTTTACCCCTTGAAGCACCGGGGCAGTGAATTAGGAAGGACTGGATTGTAACACGATTTCACATCGAGCGACTCTATTTCTGTCAATTTTTTGTGCGTGACTATGAGATAGTCGAGCCAGGTAGTATCACATTTGGGGTCCCAGAGGAATGCCTCCCCGAGAGGAGAGAAATCCTGAAGTCAGACGGAAGCCTCGTGTTTTAACAGAATTATGTCACGGAGGGAGGCCAGGCGGAAAAGAACTGATTGCTAAGAAGCCAATAGCAGAGACGGAAAAGTGCATTTTTGCATTGAAAAGTAAACATGACATTGCTCTTAATCCTTATTTCAGTCTCCTAGTTAGATGCAAGGGCAGTTTTACAGAAGTTAGGCTCATGACGGCTTGCCACATTTTAATAAAGCGTGGGCTCAGGGTAAGCTGACACACAGGGAGATATAAGGCCAAATCAGTGTTATTTCACTACTACTGATTAGTTGATCCTGATAACCTTGCATTTGGCTTGAGAACTGACTCCATTACAAAACTCAGAGATGCTCTTGCTCCCGGCTTCTCCTGGGATGTGTGATCCTGCAGCCCCTACCGTCTTTGCTCACTTCCTGCTCCCGGTCAATGCTACCCTGGGAGAGGGCATCCAAAGCCCAGTCTGCGGGCCCTACAGTGCACATCCCTGACATGCCTCACACGATAACTTTGGCTCTTATATTCTTCCTAGGTTTTAAACGGCATCTTGCTGTCCCAGGCCATCTGAACTGAGATTATCCTTAGGTGCTCACGGTGGTCTCAGAGACCCTCTGTGATTTCTGGTTCGGACTTTACTTCCTGTTTTCACCTCAGCATGCAGCATGACAGAGAAGCCAAGGCAGGGTTCTCTCAGCGTCCTGTGGCGGTCTGGGGTCTCCAAGACAGCACCCCTGGGCAGACGTATTGCTGTAGGGTCTGGCGGCTCTGACTTCCTCCTGCAGCTGGGGCTGCTTATGCCCTGCTCAGGGGCAGAGGAGATGTCCCTGGTTTCTCATCAGGGGTCAGTCACATCTACACTTTGCTCTTAGGAAGATCCTCCTGAGGTTCACAAACAAAAGTATCCCTGCGCAAAGAACCATCTCAGCAGGCTGAGACTCTTCTTCCCAGGGTCCACACCATCCGACTCTGCCATCAATTTTAGAATATTCTGTTTTCCTTCAGATGAGGGAGGACAGGATTCCTGAGGACTTCACACCCCAACTGCCTTTCTTGTTATTGATCCACCTTGCTTTTCCTCATGAACGCCGCCTTGCCATTTACCTTGACTCTGGACCTGACTGATGAACCAGAGGTTCTGTGGTATGGGGACTGCTGGCCTTGCAGTAAGGTGGCATAGGCCAGCCATCAAGGGGAGCACTGTCACTGAGGGAATGGTTCCTGGTGAACTCAAGTCCGGCTGTGCTGGGCTACACAGTTACAGAGCGGGTGGGCAGTGGTGGTGACACTTCAGCCAGTGCCTCAACGGCAGTGTCACTCTCTCTCATCTTCACCAAAGCTGCACTACACCAAGGGGATTTTTTTTGTTTTTTTGATGTTATGCCCTGAACTGCACAATTATTGGTATTGCTTGGATCACTACACTTCGGATTTCATTCATTCGTTCACTGTTTCCCCTGTTATGTACTTATAATTTTTTTCAGGCCACAAGGAACAGACAATAAAAAAACAGAAATGTTGCCTGAAAGAGATTTGTCATAGTGGAACTGTTGCTTCCTTTCTGAGGCCATGGCTTTATCTGGATTTTCTCCTCCTTTCCTGTCAGTGAAGACAGGGTCACCCAAGACCTGGCCGTGGTTAGAGCTGCACCTGACCACGGAGCTACTCTGACAGCAGTGCTTGGAGGCGTTCGTGGAGCACGGTTCTTGCTGTGGTTTTGGGATGAATTGAAAGTCAAAGTAGTGCTGCTTAATTTATTTTTTAGGAGAAGAATACTTGGAGGACAATGGCACTCAGAAGGACCCTTGCAGATCAGCTAACAAAGGCTGTTTTCTGTTGTAGCTGGAGAGCCCAAAGTATTAATTCTGTCCTCAGCACGGCTGCCTCCTCTGCACGCAGATGATTTATGTAACAGCATTTAGTGTTCCATAATATCATGGAACTTTAAACCCAAGAAGAAAAAGGCAAAGAATAACACAGATACTTCTTAGTAAGACGGCAAGAACACCTGGCCGGCCTCCTTCACCTTGGCCCAAATGAGACTTTCTTTTCCTTTTTAATAAAGGATATGTACACTCCCCAGTCTATCAACAGGAAATGTATATATATATATATATATATATATATATATATATATATATATGTTCTCTTGGGTGGACTTTCTATTAGGAAAGCATATAACTGAAGGAGGCTTCTAATTCAAGAAAAAATTTTGTAAATACTTCCCAGAAAGACCTGCCTGACTGAGGCAGGAGAACAAAAATGTAAAATTCTGAGAAGAAGTCAAGCATTGTTTTTTCTCGAAGGAACATCTGTCTTGTCTCAGCCCATATTGGACAGCTCATCTCTGAAAGGAAGTCCTTAAATACCACTTGGGCTACTTGATACCTTTCTCTATGTCCCTCTTCCATCATTCCTAGGACCTACATGCTGCCTGATAAGTACATTTTACTTTTACTGAACAATTATTTATTGAGCAACTACTGTGTTCCAGCTTGCTGCATTTGCAAATTTCCAAGTCAAGCTTTCTTCTCATTATGGTTTATGGGCAGATATAAAGTGAATGTTGAAAGAGTGCAGATGTTTAAAATTGAATTGCTGAGTTGGAGATAAGAGGGTTGTTAAGCATCAAATGGACACTTTGTTCAACAGCCTGCCATGATCCTTGGTTGAAATATAAACAGACTCAAGTACTAATGTACATGGGAGAAGAAACATTATTTTAGATGGTGACAAAACTATCAGTCATGGAATAATAGACTCAACATTTCCCAAAGGAGCCAGTTATTAATTTCTAGTGGTCAACATCTGGTCCTGTGGTTGATAGATTCTTTAGAGGCATCTGTTTTGAGGTGTGTGAGTATGTTTTGAGGTATGCTTGTGAGGTTGTGAGTGTAATGAACAGACTTTGTGGGTTGCCACATCTGAGACAGGTGTCAAAACCTACTTTAAAAAGGTCGTTTTCTGTCCATTATATCTATTCTTTAGTTATCTGAAGTTCTGTTCATAAGAAGGTGATGGAGCCACAGCCCCAGGATAAAGCAGGTGAGGTCACTGGTAGAGCTTCTGGACTTTTCATCATCTGAGCTTCCACGAGGGACAGTGCTGTAGCTTTTCCTGTCCACCATGAACCGTTCTGTGCAGACCCCAGGTCTGACGGCCTGCAGTGCTGTGGAGTTCACTCCTCACTGCCTTGCTGGCAGGTGCTGAGGGGCACCCGGAAGTGAGCAGTCTGCAGAGAGTCTGGAGGGGTGGGGCCAAGTGAAGAAGGTGGGTGTGGATTCTCACTCTTCTTTACTGCTCTGCTTATCTCTGTTCTTCGTGATATGCGTGCAGAGCAACAGGAAACACCTTTTTCTCTCCCTTTCCTTATGAAATGGTGGCCTAGAAAATTCCTTACTCTGTGAGTCACACTGGCCAGTGATCTTTATTCGAGGAGATGACTGTTTGATAAGCGGGCAATCTGCTCTTCAGTTTGGACTACCTTTCACATTTATGACCACATGAGAAAACTCAGTCAGCTGGGTTTCTTTGCTAAAAGGGAAGTGCCTGTGGGACGGAATGTGTGGGAAGCAAGCTAAGGGAAGGAGTTAAGTCTGAGGAGCAGAAGCCACAGCTTTCCTCTCTCCTCTCCTTCTGCCGTTGGACCGGGGCCTTCTGGTAGGGTCAAAAAAGGGGCTGGAGATCTTAACAGTGGCAAGTAGCCAAAACAGAAGTGAACTGACTGCTGAGAAAGATCAGGGTTAGCAACTACTTTACAGCAGGGGAATATCTTCTTCACTGGAATCCCAAAGTTGTAAAGTCCAGCTGTACATTCCAAGGCCTCAAATGCTTGCAGAGGAATAGCTCACGGTTATACAAAAAGGGAAAGAAGTGGAGAAAATCTAGGATTAAGAATCAGAGAACTTGTTTTATTCCCAACTATTTTCATTTCATTTCAATGTGTATTGATAAGTCACATTACCTCTGTCGGGTCTGTTTTACTCTTCTGTGAATTCAAGATAATGTTAATGCTCATTTTCCAGGATTTTGGAAGCATCAAATGTATGTGTAGTGCTTTGTAAAATAGAATGACCTCAAACATCTTAGATATTCGTATTCCCAATAATTAATAATGAAAAACCAATAGTGACTGATGAACAATGGAAGAGTCTGTTTCCAAAAGTTGCCATTTTATAAAGACCAAACATAAACACCAACACTCACATCCTGAGATTTCTGATCTTCTCAATCTGTCAGCCTTGTTCTGGGCTTAGTTTAATATTAATGTCATACAAGCTGCATGTGGTAAGCCCAAGAACAGGGTTAAGATGACCATAGCATAACCACAAACATTCATCTTGATCAGGACCAGGCAACTATATACTTATGAAAACCAGTATTAATCACATATATGAATTAAGAAAGCTTGGGAGCCAATATGTCCAAAATACTGTCAAGAAACCACTGTGTGAAAACAAATTCCAGAACTGCTCACATGAATATGTCATTTCAAGGCAAGATGCTCTCTGCCTGCTTTGGGTAAATCCTCATGTATTTGGCATCTTTTACATTTAGGTAAATTGGATGATATGCCATTTCCAAAATTGGTTTTCATAGCTTCAGTCTTCATGCAGTACTCCTACTGCAAATACAAGAAACATTTTTAGTGTCATCAGGTGCCCGAACAATATTTCATGTTCCTAAAGATTACATTCGACCCTTCCGCTGCTGGCTGGGATCCATTTTTTGGTGGAAATTATATTAACATAAAGCAAATAGGGAAAATCTCATTTTTTACATTCACTAGGTCTTGGCATATGTACTATAGTGAGCTGATAGATTTTGAGGTCAGCATATCTTAATTTATTCTACATTGCTGGATTTGATGCACATGACACTGGTAAAAAATCACTGGATTCTCTGAAATCAAGATAAATACTTTAAAAATATCAATGTATCTTTTACTTTCGTCATTTACCATTATCTTTCTTTCTTTCTTTCTTTCTTTTTTTTTTACTCCAGTAGAATAATCTACTAATAAGGATATACCATGTTCTTGGGGGTAAAAGTCAAATAGTTTTGCATTTGTCTGACTAAATAATTTACTAACTTGCTGGTTTTAACAGAAGAAACTAGCTGTGTATCTCCTTGAGAGAGCTAGTTGTTTATTTATTTATTTATTTTAGCAAGGCTGCTGTGGTTACAAGCAGCATTTCTGTCCCAAGCACCATCCCACACTATTAAGTGGAAATCCCAGCCATGGCATTCAGCAAAAAATTGGCAAGCCTCCAAGAAATATATTACCCACAAATACACAGCTGAGAACATTAAAACTTGGGTAGGTCTGCTTTATGTTTGGTTCACCTCTGGACATCTCATGCATGACTTCTCAGTTGAACAGGCCAGTGACAATTCAGTAAACTCACTCAAGAACTGTGATATTACTGTTCCAACATCCACCACTTCAGCCTTTGTCTTAGATAATAGCTTAGAGCTTGCTGACAGAGTACATGACAGAGTGAGGACCAGGTTGAAGACAGTTTTCACTGTCTTTAATCGTTTGGCAAAAGCTCGAGAGGATTTGTTCAGATTCAGCTGAGTAAAAACCCTCCACTTCAGCACCTCGTTCGGGCAATATAAGAACCAGATGGGTTTGCACTTGCTGCCTGATTGCTACTGTCTGAGGCAGACAATCGAAATCGTGCACATCTGTGCCACGACATCAGGGAACGCTGGCATGGCTAGCCCTTCGTTTTGCTCAGCAAACCACATTAGAACATTTTTTCTCAGTGCACATGAGAACAAAGTGTCATTCGAAAGGCACCTTGTCCTAGCCATTTGTAAATTAATTTGTTAATGATACATTACATCAGGGTAGCACTTAGCCGTTTACAAAGTACTTTCATTTCCTTGTTTAATCCTTAAAATAACCTTGCAAAACAGGCAGGGCTGTTGGAAGAGGCTGAACAGCACAGGAGCACATCCACGGTGTGGTCACTCCTGTCTTTAACTGTTTGGTGTTAAGTTGTATATGGGCTAATGTGGAATTACAGCAAAGTGTAAAATATGTTTGTGCCCCTAGAATATGTTTCTTCCTGAGGGGATTATCCTTCTCCATATATAATTTATGGGGTTCTGGGTTGGCAGACATTTCCTGAAGAATGGTTCTGTCCACTGGGAGAGGGGTTGGGGTGATTGTTTTTGAAAAAGAGTTTGAATTGGTGTAGCACACTCTGCTTAGAAGCCCTATCTTTAGGTCTGAAATATGCCAGTTTTGGAGAAGTTATTTTTTGCCATGTGATTTTGAGCAAAATTGGCGAGGTAGGAAGATATGCCATATTTGTGTGCAATTGCCTTTTCAAGTTTGAGAAACCTTAATTTTCTAACACATCATAACTGCTTCAACCAAAACAACTTTTTTTTTTTTTTTTTTTTTTTTTTTCATTTTCTACAAGTTTCCAGTGGTAAGAAAAAATGGGAGTAACAGTGGAGTAGCTTTTCCCTTGGGTTGTTCGGGTCTTCCCCAGCCTTTCCGGTTATGCTGATCATGCTGGTGTTACGGCTGAGCCATGGTTAGCTGGCATCTCCACGGGGAAAGCCGCCTGTATGTTGGCTCTCATGGCTTCCAACCAGGCCAAGATTCTGCAAGATGTTTCACAGAGCACGTCTGTTAATACTTCCTTAATGCAAGACTCAACTCCAATTTCCTTTTCAAGGACAATGAAATCCTTCACCATTTGGCCCTACCACATATTTCTGTTCATTTCTGTTCACTTTTCTCTCATTCCATAGTCAAGTCTTTTTCATCTCTGAACACACGAGGACTTCTCACATCTCTGTACTTTTGTGCATTTACACCCACCATTCCCTCAAGCACCCCTTTGCCCTGCTCCTTAGAATACAGAGTTGTCCTCCTGCTTTAATCATGGCTGCTTTCTATTCCTCTCTCGCAGATCCCCTCAGGGAGACAGGGGCAGCCTTTCTTCATGGCCTCACTGCACTTGGATGTCTCATCATGGTGCCAGGCGTATTTTCTATTGAGCAGGTTATAAAATATACGAAAGCAAGAGCCATCTGTCATGGTGCTTGGTAGAAAGTATTCAAGTAATGGTGGAAGGAATGAGTGAAGGACAGTGTGACTCTGCCTTGGTCATTTTAGAGCGGCTCTTTTAGATGTTGCCCTGAAGCAGCAGCAGAGGAAGGTAACACAGCTTTTCCTTCTCCTTAAGTTACAAAATAAATTGTTTTGACAATTACAGTCTTGAAAATAGCATTGTTAAAAGGTGATTTCTCTGTACTTCTTGTGTTTACTAGAAGCAATATCTTAATGAAATGCCATGAGATTGTCATGTAAGAATGGAGGATGGTAAATGGTCCTACCAAAGACTGAGCTATAACACACTCTAACTGGCTTTCTAAGTTATTGGTTAAGTGACTTCATGAATAATAAGACTTACAGGTCAAGACAGTAGAGAGAGAGAAAGAGACTGAGAGAGATAAGACAGGGAGAGAAATAGAGAATTGTAGCAAACAAAGAATCATGTAGTACTGTTATTTTATCCAGCTCGTTGCTTCACTTGATGTTGTTATTAAGGTGGAACCTCTGTAATAACCACTTTTTCTCAGCTTCTTAGATACAGTAGGAGCCCAGGTGGCTGGCTATTGCCTCTAATGTATGACTGCCGAGTCACAACCAAGAACGCAGGATCAGAGGGTGAGCGATGAAGACAAGGGGCAGGTTTTTCATTAACATTCAAAGATGCTGCAGCTCTTGCTGTATGGAGCTCTCAGGCTAAGATTCTATCTGTCATGCTTACCAGGTGATTTTTTTCTAACCCTACTGTTTTTATTTTAACCTTTTCCCTTTCTCAGATAATGGGTTAGGATAAATACTATGTGGAACACTTTTCATTTCCTGCCCATTTTGGATTGAACAACCTCACACAAAAAGAGTAAAATGATCAAGGATGAGGAAACATGATCATCCAGGACTTACAGACACATGAGCCCGGTCACTTTCAGGAGCTGACTGAGAAAACCAATGATTTAAGGTCAGTGAAACACCCAGAATGAAATTACAGAAGGTCCTTAATTTATGTGCTCATTAATAGCATCAGAACACACACATGTGTTTGCATATTCATTTCTTATTTCTCAGCAGCAGATAACATTTCAAGGTTGAGAAAGCAGTTTGAGATTACACAGAATATACTCTAGAGATGAGCCTTCATTCAATCCTCTGTGACCATAGCCACTGAGTTCTGACACGCTATGCATGTCAAAGGAATCGCATCTCCCAGGCAAATCAGTCTGAAATTTATTGTTATGAAGAATGATGAGGCATGCGATGGTGCAAGCCCCCTTCCTCTTTCTTGTGTTTTTAATTAATAGAAGCAGTTTCCTTACTAATGCCACACGGAGTTGCATTTCCAGACATGGCCACCAGTGAGCTTTGCCTTAGTGTATTCACATATCTGTGTGGTCACCTCCTGCGTTATGCCTGGCTGGTCTGTGCTCACGTTGAGCATGAAATGCAGTAAGAGTGACACTATGCCTGTGATGGGGCCAGCTCTTTGGGGACAGGAAGCTTCTGCTTTCTCCCTTTTCAGATAGTCTTTTTATGGGGTGGAGGGATCTTGGGCTACTGTGTAACAAGTCCTGCTTATCTCGCTGGAAAAATCATGCACATCAGCTCTGGTACCAGAGAGAGGAGACTCCATGGCTCAACTTGCCAAATGATCTGCTAGGTGACTGCAGCTGCAGGCAGCATGCAGCAACACTCTCAGAAAGACACCGGGGAGACCGGCAGAAGAATCTCTGGGCTAATGCACTGGATCGTGAGAGGTAGTAAGTGCTTGCTGTTATTTTAGACTCTAGATCGAGGGGACTCTTTTTTTACATAGACATAGATTACAGAAGTTGTACTGAAATATCAAAAACACACCAGAAAATCTATCCTTTAAAACACACTTTAGAAAGCAATTTGTTCTCGGTTTCCTGAGGGGCTTGCGCTCTCTGTGTGCAAGCTGAGGCCATTGGCAGTCTGGCTTAACTCTGATGTAAGGCGGGATTTATATTGAAAAATCAAAAACTTATTTCTAAGGGTCCTTTAGAAATCCAAGACAATGAATGAATTTCAGACATAAAAAATGTGCTCAGGGATTCTTCTTGGTGCGTGGTGCCTTCAAGTTTGACCTTACAAATCAAAGTCTCAGTCCCTTCTGACACTGCTTTGTGTTCCATGGACTTCTAACTTGCAAAAAAATTGTCTTATCTTGTTTTGGTTTTCACAGCATCTGTCCATTAGAAGTGAAAAGCAGGGAAGGAAAACTAATGCGAACCTGCAAAGACCGAAGCCTAAATGGATAGATAAGAAAGGACCGAAAGGGGAAAAATATATTAAGATGAAGTAACTCTTTCTTAAATCTCAAATATGTTCCTACAATTTTGGTAATGCTTTACACTTACATAGTTCTGTGTGATTTTCAAAGCGTTTTTCACTTATACTAGATCCTTTGATTCTTATAATAATCCCATGAAGTAAACTAGGTTTTATTTCTCCTGGTTCAGTGATTGGATTTAAAAAAAATTTAAATTTATGGATAGGGTTATGTGGTCAGGAAAATTCCATTTATATATTATTTGTGGAACATTTATCTATTCAAAGATTTGACTGAAATTTGTTAAAGCATTCATTCATTCATACATTCATTCATTCTTCACTAAAAGGATTTTCCCCCTCAAGAGCAGAGCTTCCTTTCAGTAAAATCATGTAGTGGGCCACTGTATAGACAGATAGCAGCACTGCAGTTATGCTAGTTCAGCTTAGGGCATGAGGGAGTGGGCTGGAGCCTCCTGTCATCGGCTTGGCCTTGGTTTCTGTCATTACCCTGCAGCCTCACCTTGACGTGCCTTTGTAGAACTATCCCAACACTAAGCCCCAAACACAGTCATCCAAGTGTATTATTTTCCTGAAGGAATTTCAGCTAATAGTACATTTCTAACACAATCTAGTTTTTCCTTGAGTTCCTATCGATTTTCTAATTTCTGGGTTTCTCACTGGGTGTTACTTGAGATTCTTATATATTCATTTAAGGCACAACATGGTATCATTTATCAGGACGAGCAGGGCCATCCATCCACTTATCCATCCACTTATCCATCCACTTGCCTATCCACCTATCCATTTCTTCTTTCTCTGATGTAAGGCGTTACATCTCAGGATGTAACAACTACTCATCCACCCGTCTTTCCATTTATCACTGTTCTGTCCACTCACTCACCTCTCCATTATTCCATCTATTCATCCATTTCTATTCACCTACCTTTGTCAGAAGTAAAAAAATGAGGGAAGAATAACATACACTAAGACTGTTGTATACAGCAATTTATCCATCCATTTGCCCATCCATACATTTGTCTAGCTAGTAAATAACAAAAAGTATATACCTTTATAAGGCCCACCTCTCAGGAATGTACCCCAACTCTCAGGACCATGGAGTTCTAAGGAGGGAAGCATCTCACTTCCCTGGGAAGAATTATGTACATGATGGAAACATTTTCATATTTTAAAAGTACATTAATGGTAGTGCTATTTCTATTTTTCAGGCTTCTGTGAGGCTTTAAGAGATGAAACATTGAACAGTTCTGCTTAGCGTTCTTTGAAGAAAGATGCCAGTGCAACAAAAAGCACCACGATTAATGTTCTCAGTAACTCACAATGATGGCCGAAAGCAAAGCCCAAAGCTGATCATTCAAGTCCATAGTACTAAATTCCATAATGATCCTCCAGAGGGGAGGAAATGGAAGCAAATTTGTGCCAGCAATGATTTATTCTAGTTTTTAAAAAAAGAACATTATTTTTGGCTGTGACAGTTTTCCTCTGTCTGTCCCTAAGAATGAGAATACTTGGCCACTTTCACTGACAGGAAGAAACTGAAGCAAGCTGCTGAATTTACAAGTTACTTTTTAAAATAATTTTTACAGCACAGGGAATTGGAGTACTTTGTCTACTACTCATTCCCACCGTTGAAACTTGGATACTTACAAATGCTTGGGAAAAGGTGAGGAAATGAAGTAGGATTTTAGGCTCCAGTTCAGGAAAGAAACCTACCCAGACTCTGGATGTAATGTCTGATAGGAAGCGGCACATTCCCCAGCTCCTTGTGGAAACACCACTTGATAATGAGTTTCGAACCAAGTTCTTTACTCATAGCGGCGTAATAACTTCAATCACTGGGACTCACTGGGATGTTGGAGAACAATTACTCCCTCAGAACAAACAAAAGTAAATTCCTTAATCTGCCTTAATTTTATTCAGCCTCTCATTCTCACAAGATGTTTTTTCAAATTTGCATAGTAGTCTTAACTCTCAAATTTGACATCAGTTGTTGGACTAATTGTCGTTTAGAGGTTTCCTGGTTTTCTTTATGGATATCATGCATGATCATGAAAATTATTTTCCATATTACTTGCAGAACATTACATATGTTTACCCAGGTTGATTTATTTCCCCTCAGTTTACTTTCTATGTAAAATGTGATCGGTGCAATTAAAAATACTTCTCTTAGGCTTGACAGAAATATGTTGATATTTTCATTCATTTAAGCCTCAATTTATTTTGTCCTTTTCAAATAGCAGAAGGGGAAGTAAGAAACATTGAACATTCACACATCCACACTAAAAACAACTTGTTACTCATCTGAACTTTTTATAGGCTGCTTTTCGGAAAGTGCAATGAGATTCCCATTCACTGAGAGATAAAAAGACAAATTATTGACAATAATCTCTGGTTTTAGTTTGGATCTGTTTGAAAGAAATAATCTGGAAGGACAAAAAGTTAGTACAAATAGGGATGTCTTAAGAACCAGCGCAATACCACAGGGAATGACTGGATTTAAAGCCGGGTGAGAGTTTAATTGTAGCACTGACTCACATTACCTGTGGGGCTAGTCAAATTTTAAGTCTCTGAGCCTTTTCCTTATCTGTAAATTGAAAGTGATAATGAAATGGTCCAGAAAGACCACAGGAGCTTCCCCTCACTTGAAGATAAAGATGAGGAGCCAGATTGCTTTCACATTGGTTTACTACTAAACCCGCAAAAATAAGCTGAGTAAAGAATTACATGACAGATTCAGGACACACAAAAATGGAAGTGGACATCTCATGTCATGCCCTGGATCCCCACCGAGGTCCATAAAAATTAGTGTGCCTTCCCACAGTGAGCTGCAGGACATGCTTTCACTTCCGTTCTCTAGGGTCACTTCCGGGTCATCGCTTTCACTTCAGTTCTCTACATCTTTTCTGAACTGTTCTTGTTTGGGTTTGTATTTCCTTCTCTGCCTGCCTGGTGGATGTTGGAGTTACCTACCTAGCTGGCATCTTTCTGCTCTTTTCCTTTTGTGAGGTCTGCTTTGGTTGATCTCAGGCCTTTCCACAAACTCAGTGTTTTCATGGCTTCAGCTGCCACCAACATGCAGAAAACACACTTATTGTCTCTAGCGTACACCTATACCCTCGACGACCTGAAGGACACCTCTACTTGTACACTTTCACAAGAAAGCTGACTTTATTCAGCTCAAATCAACCTTCCTCCCATACACTCCTTCAGTGAATGGAACCTTCATTGTCTCATTCTTGGAAATCAGGAGTTTGGAAATGACCTCCAATTTTTTACTGCTTCTGTCTTGGTTTAGGTTATCTCTGTTTCCAGATTGTTTTACTCAGATTCATCCTCTATTTCTCACAGTGCTCTTTGTAATATTTAAATCAAATTACCTGATTTCTTTGTCTACAATGCTGCTGTGAGTCTCTACTGCTCAGGATAAAGTTCAGAGTTCTTTGTAGGACACAGCAGACTCTCTTGTGGTTGAGCTTGGCCTCCTCTTGACCTTGTCCTCTGACAGTGTTCTTGCAACATTTGTTCCACCTATGGCAAATAAGTCCCATTTCCATGAACTCTGTGTTTTCTCTTTTACCTGTGAGCTTTTAAATTATTTTTTCCTGCTCTTTTTGATTTAAATGTTCTTATCTCTTATACCACTGTGGTAAAATTTCATCACTCGGGATCTCTTCTCAGGGAAGCTTTCCCAGATTTCATTGGGCTGGAATTTCTGCTTTCCTTCAACACACTTGAACTGCTGCTTTTAAAGCCCTGTCCCACCTACCCTGTAAGTGTGTTCATTTTTCTATCTCCTGTAGTGGTTTAAGCGAGGGGCTTGATAGCACAGACTTTTCTGTCTGTTCATCTCTGGTCCCAAACCTCTTGCCTGGCACATAGTAGGAGATAAGTTATGCTTTTTTTCCTTTTAAAGTGAATAAATTCCTTAAAAGTGAATGTATTTAACAAAATAAAAGTGAAGCATTGCTTTCATTGCTATTTTGCAATGGTAGCATTAATATTTTGTGATAAGGTTGTGTACCCAACTACTTCTGTGTGAGAAATAACCATGGACTATGATTCATCATATCTCTTCATGTACTAGTTCAAGTTCCCCAGGAAACAGGACCAATAAGTGGTTTATTTATAAGCATAAAACCAGCATAAATTATATATGTACCTAAATTTATTATGAGAATTGGCTCCCATGGTTGTGGAGGCTGAGAAGTCTCATGATCTGCCATGTTCAAAGAGGAGAACCAGGAAAGCTGGGCATGATTCATTCCAAGTCCAAAGTCTGGGCCTGAAGTTCTGAGAACAGAAGGTCCTGATGGTATAAAACCCTGTCCAAGTCCACATGTCTGAGAACCAAGAGAGCTGATGTCTAAGGGTAGAAGAAAAATTATCCCAGTGTAATTGGGGGCAAATTCACTTTTCTCCGCCTTTTTGTTCCATTCAGGCTCTCCATGAATTGGATGAAACTCACCAACAGCAGTGAGGGCAGAGCTTCTTCATGCCACTGATTTATGTTTTTGTTTTTTTTGTTTTTCTCCCAGTACCAGGAATCGAACTCATGACCTCACGCTTGCCAGGCAGGCTCTGTGACACTGAGCTAAATCCCCAGCCCCATGCCACTGATTTAAAAATGAATCTCTTCCAGAAACACCCCCACAGGCCTGCCCCAAACCATGGGATATCAGCTGCCTGGGCATCCATGAGCCCAGCCCAACCATCCCCAAATCAACAGTCACATCTTGTCATAAACACAGCAGACCCTCGATTTGTGTTTTTGGGGAAAGAATGGGTGTTTGGTGACTGGGAAGGAAGCATATAGAAGAAATCATGAACTGGGTGAAGTCTGGAGGGGCTGTTGTCAGCTTGCTCTCCTTTTGTTCCTGGGAGGGAGGCTGCCTTTCAGGGAAGTTTGCCTCTATTTTACAGCTCATCTGCTGACACTGTGGGAGGAGATAGGGTATGTGAGGGGCTCAGAAGCTGGACAATCACTGTAGGAGAAGGAGAAGCAAAAGCACAGAGGAGTAGCAGCTGTGGCTAATCCAGCATCTGTTTTACAGCCAGTATTGGAAGCCCAGTCACCTCGCAGAGGTGCTGAGCACGGAGGAAGGGAGCTGCTTTGCTGCGTGTGTCCGTCGGGCTTCCCTGGGCTCCAGGCGAGCTGTAGAGCTGTGGGAAGGGTGATGGGGCAGCCTGTTGGGTTCCTGCAGGAAGCAGCGGGAGCTATGACTCCTTGCACGGACTACACAGGCAATTCCCCCCGTAGGCTCTGTTGTCATAGATCTTCTCAAACACGATTACGAGAATCCAAAATAGAATTTTAAGCTCTCCCAACACCTCAACCCCAGCAAACCATGAATAAATCAAATTATACAATCAAAACGCAATTCAGAGGGGTTCCCCGTGCTAATGCCTTTTTCAATAAATGCTGCAGAAAGAAAAGTGTGTGTGATAAACTGTATCATTTCAATTTTCTCCTCAGAGATTTTCTATCCATATGCTTTTATGCAGAAGAAGTGGTGAATGAAAAGCACTGTCTCAGAGCCTTCTGCTCACGGTGGGACCGGGCCTGGAGGAGCTGCACGTGGCGGCAGCAGGGCTGACTGCCTCTCCCGAGGGGACGCTGCATGGCCGCGGAGGCTCTGCTTCTCCCCTTGTCCCTCGAGGGACTATCATTTGTCTAAGAGTCTCCCTGCAAGAATTGTTCCCTTGGGTGAAGATACATCTCCAGAAGTTCAGGTTAAATTAGAAATGCATTAGTAGGGACAAACAGCATGTTAATCCAATTACAGGTAGAAAGACCTTAATGCAAATTTTCCTAAATTGTATTTTACAGACTATTATTTCTGAGAGCTACTATATAAACAAAGGGGTTGATGACAAGATAAGTCTGACAAATCCTGAATTAAATAGAAATAAAATTTCTTCTTGTCCTGCCTCTCTTCCTATTGTTTCCTCTTTTTTCTTCATCTTCCTTCTTCTTTCTCTTCCTTTTCTTCCCTTCCTTTCTCTTCTTCTCTCCTTCTCCTTTTTCTCTCTGCCTCCTCCTTCACCACTTCCTTCTTCTCTTTTTTTCTTACCTTCAACTCTGAGCTTCCCAAAGGCTTTATAGGATGTGGTGAGTGAATTTCTAAGAAAGGAACAGATTCAGCAACACTTCCAAAACTTTACTGGAGCACAAAGTGTTATTTCAGAGATGCACACTTTGGAAAATTCTGTCTTTGTGGCAAATTGTCACAACTGGGGCTTGAAAAAAGAGACTAAGGACTCCAGGGTTCTGATTGGATTGGGGTGAGAAGCTGCATGCAGTTAGCTCTGGGAGAGTTGATTGACTTTAAATTTCTTGAGGGTTTTTAGTCTTAGGATGGCCTCACCCAGCTCTGCTGGGACAGTTCTGGATTCTAAATGCAGGTTCTGGGATTACAGGCTGGACAGAGTACAGGCAAGTTGTGTGTGTGACAAGATGAAAAGTTCATGGGCTGTGGTGCTTACCCAAAGGATAACCTTGCTAAACTACCTCAACTCTCTTCCTCAGTTCTTTACTTGGGTGAAGTGTGAATAAATAAGCTTAGGTTTCATTGGTTTCTTCTGTCAAATTAAAAGCCTTATGTGAGATGACTTGTAAAGTTATTTCTATTTCTAAAAGTCTTGGGATAGATTTTGCATGAATGCAGGTATGTGATGATATAGATACACATGAGATTATATGGTATATATGTGTCTGTGTATAGATATACTTATAAAGAGTTTACATAATTTTTAGTAATGAATTATAATTCTTTGGTCTGATGAGTATATTTTCTTCTGCTTATATCTCTGACATTTTCTAAACTTTAAAATGACTGGAGTTACTTTATATATTGAGATGATGTCTATTAGAATGATGTAATTAAGCAAGGAAATTTAGGGATTAAATATCACAATTTTAAGTTTATTCTTTGAATAACTGAAATATAGCTCATGATCTTTACATTTCTTGATTGAGAGCATTTAATTTTAGAAGTTAGGCCTTGAATATTTGTTAATAATAGGTAAAGGTCTTGGCATAGTAAATTTTATGTTTGCATGGCAATAAGTTTGGTTCCAATCATTCAGAAATTCTTTCTCATTCATTCACAAACAACCTGAGAGAAATAAGGGAATGTTTTGCTACTTATTCTTTGACAAGAAAACTTTGACATTAGAGATGTAACTTGGAATTAAATCAAAACTAAACATAGTTTTCACTTCCCAATCTTTGATTGGCTAATCTGAGTAATGACATAGTGTTCTTAATAATGAAGCTCATGGTTATAACAATAGCTCTTGGGTTGCCTGTTTTGAATAATTCAACCTGATCACCGTAAGCACGTTATCCATTTTGTAAAATAGAGAAAAGACAAGAGCCAGATTCAAGTGTCAGGACCGCCCTTCCATCTTCTTTATTCCCAACAGTGGATCCCACTGTATCTTTGAAATGCCAATTAAATGTGTTCCCTGGCTCTCCCTCCCCACTGCTGTGTTTCCAACCATTACTTTCATTGCATTTTATTACTTTCATTCTACAGATTATAGAAACAGCTGTTCAGCTTGCTTCTCTGCATGTAGTCTCAGTTCTTTTCATTTCACCCCGGGCATCAGAACCAGCACACTGCCCAAAGATATCTGTTTCCTTTTGTCTTCTCCCTAGAAAACGTCAGCCATCTGCATCCATCTCAACCCATCTACCTAGATTCTGAGGCTTTCAATGTCTCAGGCATGTTTTAGTGAGCTGTGCCTGCCGTGGCAAAATACAACATAGGCAGGATGGCTTGAGTAACAGAAATGTATTTCTTACAGTTCTGGAGTCTGGGAAGTCCAAGATCAAAATTCTGGTTGGTTTTGTTCTGAAGCCTTTTCTTGTGGATTGTAGGAAGCTGCCATTTGTTATGCACTCACAGAACTTCCTCACTGTGTGTGCATAATGGGAGAAGAGGGGGGGAGAGGGAGAGAGAGAGAATGACCATAAGACTACACTGTAATTGCTCTCATTTATAAGGGCATTAATCTCATCAGACCAGACCCACACTTTCATGACATCTTCTAAACCTAATCATCTTCCCAAGGCACTATCTTCAAAAACCATCACTTTGGGTATTACGGGTTCAGCGTGAGAATCTGTGTGGGGCTGGGGAAGGCACAAGTGTTTAGCTCACAGCAGGCTCCTTCGTTCTCCTGGGTCTCATCTCTGTTACTCCATGGACCACCCCCTCACCTGCACTTTCCTTACTGCAAAGCCCTTCCCGGGACAGTGACTCTTGCCTGTGCCTCTGTGTTAGCTGCCACTGGCCTCAACCTCTCCCAGATCCTTTCCCTTGCCTCACTCAAGAGACTTTTTTCTTACCTTATGTGTCCTCAAATTGAATAGATCCTCCAAAGTCCACCTCAAACAGCACCTGTTCCAAGAGCACTTACTAATCTCTATCTCACGCAAGTGCCCTCTGTCTGGGCTCTTACAGTTACACTCCCACCATAATTTAACTCTTAATTAATCTAATTCTTCATTAATATCAGTGAAGAACTATTTTATTGGGACTTATACTCTGGAGGGTACTTTTATGTCAGTGTTGTTATGTGATTCTCTCAAAAGCCCAGAGAGGTCCAAATTATTTCTACAATTTCTACCTTACACATAAGAAAATTGAGGGTCAGCGCTGGTTGGGTTTGTTTCATTCTGAAGCCTTTTTTTGAGGATTGTAAGGATTTTAAGGATTGTGTTGTTGCCCTCTTGCCTTGAGCTCCCATGACCTCTTTGTGTGCGCATAATGTGTGTGGGTTTTTTGCTTTTGTTTTTTTGTTTACAAAACTAATTGGTCATAAAACTAACTAAGGATACTGGCTCTAGAACTAACAGCAATTTTCTGATTCTGATCCACACAGTGCCTCCCCTGTTTCCTAACTCTCTTTATGAATATAGATACATGTTTTCTTCTCTCTTATCTATTTTTTTGGCTGTGTTGGGAATTGAACACAAGGCCTAACGCACATTAGGCAAGCCCTCTGCGCCTGGGTTTTATCCCCAGCCCAGTTCATGTCTTCTCATTTAGGCTGGACTTAATTCTTTTCCAGGGGGAAGGGAAACAAATACAGTGAATATCTATAAAGGTGTTCTGAGTGCATTCTCCTTGCATTTCTCCGTATTTATCATAAACTAAGTAATCTATGATAAGTAGTTTTCCCACTTAGTGATTGTTTCTGCATTCTGTTCATTAAACCAGGTAATTCCTCTATTTTTTCCCAGCTAAAACATATTCATTGAAAGTTCATTGTGAAGATAATGCATTGATTTAATAAAAAATCAATTTTGTTTTGTTGGAATTGCAACATGTAAATTTAAATTCTTCCATGTCTGAGTATTATGGCCCCCCACACAGAAGATGAACTCTGAGAGTTTAACCATTAGGTAGGGTGAGGGAGTGTGAAATAGTTTAACAGTGGAAACCCACCAACACACCTGACCCCAATCCATCCAGACATTAGTGCAAAGAAACCACTTACAAATTCTTGTAGAGTGATACTAAATCAGAAACACTTAACGTGCACTGGAAAAGCCAAGTTAAGAATCAAGTTCAGACATGTAGAGGTGTGATATCTACAAGCAGAGCCAAGTTAGAAAAGCCTTAGCCTTTTAAATGGCCAAATTAAACAAGACACAATTGAGTCTAACTCATCCCTCTGGGCACTTATAAACCTCCTTGTGGGAACATTTGAAAATGAAGTTAGCACCAATCCCCTCTTATTTGGCTTGGCTATTTAATGGGGTAACCCTTTAGGAATTTGGCTCCACCTGGAGATATCACGCTTTTATGAGTCTGACCTCTTCCTTCAACTTTCCTCTTTTTTAAAAAAATTTAGATATGGTGTTACATTATTGAGTTTAATAAGAGTGAAAGACAAAAACAAAATATGAAAAAGAACTGAATGTGCTGATATAACAATGTAAGTAGACTAGTAGAGACAATGCTTTCTTTTGGTTTCCTTTACATGTCTGGAGTTGAATTGGATCGAATTGGTTCAGGTCAACAAGGAAACTACTTGGAGGAATCCCAGACGCAGCCTGGTCAGTCCACTCACTGCTGATGCATCCGTACACAGGCATGTTTATTTATTTATTTTTTTTTTGGTTTTTCTCCGGTACCGGGAACCGAACTCATGACCTTGCGCTTGCCAGGCAGGCGCTTTTGCCGCTGAGCTAAATCCCCAGCTCCTCACAGGCATGTTTAAAAGGGGTTAGCAGAGCATGTGGTCGCAGTGAGGCATGAGTTGAGAGGGACACAGTGGGCCGGCAATGTAGTCAAGTGCAAAGCAGCTTCTGTCCAGCTTTCCCTGTCTGAGGCTAAGAGACTGTGTCGTTTCTGAAGAGCCAGCTGGTCCTAGGGCCATATGCCTAGATAGGAAAGAAGATGTCATGAATATGGTGAGAAGTTTCTTGCAAGAGTGTTTTCCTACCAAGATGCTTAATGTCGTACCTGTCAGGAAACTTCTGCTCTGAAGCTGTAAGTGTAAACACCTACTCACTGATGCAGCGCTGGCCATGTGGATCATTAAGGAAAAATTTCATGACATTTGAGTAACTTGTAAATCTTTATGGCAATGCAATAAACAAGGCATCTCTGCTGAAATCCCTTATGCTTTTAATTTTGGGGCACCTTCCCAAGTGACCTCTTATAGAGATACATTGATATAAAAACTGTATTTTATCGTGGGGCCAATAACCAAGTAATTACAGTCTACTACTTCTTTAAGAAGGCATTCAGTTGAAAGGTATATAAAGTTTAATAAATTAAGATATATATTTGGTATTCTGGATATAGCTCCTTGATGCCTGTGTGGGAAGCAGTCTCAACTGCTTTTCATCATCTGAGTTAGTGTTTTATCCTGGGATTGATTATGACAGAAAACTGATCAAACAGTATTTCCTATTGTCAGACTTCAGGGGCAATTCAACTCTGAGCGCAGGAAAGGACACGATAGATATATGCTGTAATCTTCACTCAGTCTTTTTCTTATCGCTGTGTATGGAAGGGTAATTCTCTTAAAAATTTGTTGGCACTTATTATTTGGCAGGGTCATGCTGAGGTAAGGGTTGGCAAATGAACAAACAGCTTCTGTTCCAGCTTTTCTGTGGCTCCATTCCAGCTTGCTCCCAGGATTCTGGCATAATTTGAGACGTTTCTGCTGCTCACCGCCATTTCCGGCCAAGGAGACCTCTGGGAAGCCATCTTAGGACCGTTGATGTTCTGTTCATCCATTTCCTTGGAACCTGCTTTTCCTCTGTGAGATTCTCTGGAGATATCTACCACATTAGTGCAATTCATAGACAAAAACCACTGTTTTGTGATTTGATCATTCTTTGCTTTTAGTTTATACGTGCATTTTGTTTTTTTCTTAGAAAACTGGATGGCTTTGCCAGTTATAGACTGTTTTTCCATCTATAACCTCAGGATTCACCTAGAAGCATCAGACTGCTTTGAAGTAGCTCATGTTATTAAATGACTAAATTTTAACTTTCCTGTTTCCACAAACCTCACACAATTAAAAAATAATTTAGCTAAAAATTGCACACATTTGTACAGCATGCTGTTTAACATTGCACATACATTTTGGGATGGCTCAATACAGCTAATTAATATATTCATTACCTTATATATTTACACCTTTTTGTGATGAGAACTTTTAAAATCCACCCTCAGGGATTTTCAAAGTGCAGTGCATTGTCATTAGTTATTTTCATCATGTTGTAAATAGAGCTACAATTTATTCTTCCTGTCTAACTGAAGTCTTGTACCCTTTGGCCAGTATCACTGTCCATCCCTACCTACCCAGCCCTGGGTCACCATCACTCTACTCTCTACTGCAACTTTTTATATTCCACATATAAAGGAGATCACATGGCATTGGTCTTGCTGGGCCCATTTAACTTAACATAATATCTTCCAGGTACATCCATGTTGTCACAAATGACAAGATTTCCTTTTTTAAAAAACCTGAATGCTGTTCCATGGTGTATTTCAGTATACACTGGCCTTTTGGTGGACAGTTAGGTTGATTTCATACGTTGGCTGTTGTGAACAGTGCTGAGTACTGCTTTTATTTCTTTTGCATATGGATCTAGTAGTGGGGTTGCTGAATGCACAAGGTAGTTCCGTTTTTAATTTTTTCCATGCTGTCTTCCATAATGGATGTGCTAATTTACCTTTCAACCAACAATATGTAAGGGTTCCTTTTTCTCCACTCCTCACAAGCACTTGTTAATTTTTTAAAAATTAGTTTTTAAGTAATTAATTTACGATGGTAGGGGCTGGGGATTTAGCTCAGCGGTAAAGCGCCTGCCTGGCAAGCGCAAGGTCGTGAGTTCGGTTCCTGGTACCAGAGAAAAACCAAAAAAAAAAAAAAAAAAAAAAAAAAATTTATGATGGTAACCATTCTCATGGGTTTGAGTTGATATCACACTGTAGTTTTAGTTTGATTTCTTGTCATAATTAGTGATGCTGAATATTTCTTCATAAACCATTAGCCATTTATATTTATTCTTGATGAGAAGTGTCTTTTCAGGTCTTTTGTCCATTTTTAAAATCGGGTTATTTGGTTTCTTGCTATTGAGTTGTCTGAATTACTATATATATTTTACTTATATTAAGCCCTTATCAGGTATAGGGTTCACAAATATTTTCTCCCAATCTGTGAGTTGTTTTTTCACTATATTGATGATTTGGCTGTACACACATGTAATTCCATTTGTCTACTTGCTTTTATTGCTTGTGTTTTTGGAATCTTATAAAAAATCACTGCTGGGATTAAATGTCATAGAGATTTCCCTCTCTGTTTTCTTCTGGTAGTTATACTGCATCCAGTGTTAGATTTAAGATTTTAATTCATTTATGACTGAAACTTGTGCACGGCACATGATAAAGGTCTAATTTCTTTCTTCTGTGTGTCAATACCCAGTTTTCTTAATACATTTAGGAGAAACTGTTCTTTCCCTACTGTGTCCTTTTAATCTTTATTGAAAATCAATTAACACTAAGTATATAAGTTTGTTCTTGCACTTTTGATTAGTTTCCTTTCATCTGTATGTCCTTTTTATGATAGTACCATGATGTTCTGATTTCTATAGCTTTATAATATATTTTGAAGTCAAATACTGTGATTCCTCCAGAATTGTCCTTTTTGTCTAATGATTGTTAATAGGGTTTTTTGCAGTTCCAATTGAATTTTAAGAGTGTTTTTTCTATTTGTGAAGATTGTCATTGGAATTTTTATTGGAATTGAATTGAATCTGTTGATTTCTTTGGGTGGTACAAGTCTTTACACAACATGAATTCTTCCAATGCATGAACATAGGGTATTGTTCTCATTTCTCTTCTATTTCTTCCACCAATCTTTTACAGTTTTCAGTGTGCAGGGTTTCCACTTTCTTAGTTAATGTACTGCCAAGAATTTTTTAGTTTTCTTGGTGGCTACTATGAATGGGATTCTTTTCATGATTATGTTTTCAGATGGTTTGTTGTAGGTGTATAGAAAAGCTCCTTTATACATTCAGTGATTTAGTCTGCAATTTAACTGAATTAGTTCATTTATCCTAACGGTTTTTGGTGGATTATTTAGGGACCTATGGCACTTGTAAAATTATATTGTCTGTAACGGGGACCATCTAACTTGTTCTTTCTCAATTTAGATGCCTTTTATTCTTTTTCTTGCCTAATTTCCTTGACTTGGACTTCCTGTACTATGTTGAATAGAATTGTTGAAAATAGGGATCTTTTTCTTGTTTCTGATCTTATTGGCAAACCTTTCAACTTTTCACTGTCAAGGACATTAGCTGTGGGTTTGTCATAATGGAGCCTTTATTATGCTGAGATCTATTCCTTCTATACCTAGTTTATAAAGAACTTTTGTCATGAAACAGTGTAAAATTTTTCAAATGATTTTCTGCATGTATTGAGATGATTCCATGGCTTTTGTCCTTAATTCTGTGGACATGGTATAGTGCAATTACAGATACTGAGCCATTCTTGTATTCCTGGGATAATCTCACTTGATCATGGTGAACATCTTCTTAATGTACTATTGAATTTAGTTGGGTAGAACTTTGTTGAGAATATTACAACTCTGTTCTAAGGAATACCGGCTAACAAATTTCTCTCTCTGTAGTGTCCTTCTCTGTGTTTAGTATCAGGGTGATGCTGGCCTTAGGAGTTTGGAAACATTTATGCTTCTTCACTTTTAGGGGGAGAGCTTGAGAAGGACTGATAGTAATTCCTTTAATGTTTGGTAGACTTCAGCGAAACCATGAGCTTTCCTTTGGCAGAAGTTTTTTATTAGTGATTCAAGCTTCTTACATATTGATATATTCATATTTTCTATTTTCTCATGACTCAGTCTTCGTAGGTTATGTGTGTGTAGGGACTCATCTGTTTCTTCTAGATTATGTAGTTTTTTGGTGTGTGATTGTTCAACCTGTAAAAACAGAAGACCTTTTCTATTCCTGTGGCATTGCTTGTTATCTTTCTGCCTTCATTTCTGAGTTTGTTCTCTTTTTCCTTTCACTAAAGTTTTGTCAATTTTATTTTTCAAACTTAGAACTTAATTTCTTTTGCTGTTTTTCTTCTTCTTCAGTTATTTCTCCTCTGATAATTTTGTAGATCTTCTGTTCCTTTCTCCCGCCCTGCTGTATTCCTTTATGTTAGGTGATTTTCTCTATCGCTATGCTTTTATTGTCTTTTGTGTTTCTTCTATAGGTTTTTATTTGTGTGTACGAGGCTTACAGAAAATATCTCCTAGTTAGCATAATCTATTTTTGGCCAATAACAACTTAGCTTTGCATAGACTTTTATTTCACTTCCACATTTACATAATTTTATAGTGTGTATTACTCAAAGATTATTTTAGCTATCATATTTTTAATAATTTGACCTTTTAACTTCATAGTAAACGTATAAATGATTTACACACCCTTGTATTTGACTATGTGCTGACCTTTTCCAGTGAGTTTTGTATGTTCACTTGCTTTCATGTTACTGATTACTAGCTCACCCTTTCAGTTTCATGAAGTCTCTTCAGCATTGCTTATTGGTGGTGAGGAAGTTTATCGACTTTTGTTTATCTGAGAATGTCTTTATCTCTCATTCAGTTCTGAAGAGTAGCTTTGCTGGATATAGTATTCGTGGCAGGTGTTTCTTTTTGCCCTTTAGAACTTTGAGTTTATTGCCTCACTCTTTTCTGGCTTGTAAAATTTCTACTGAGGGGTCTGCTGCTAGCTTTATTGAAACACCCACATATGTACATTTTGTTCTCTGTTTTTATGGGTTGCACATTTGTGGATTTAACCAGTGGGGTTTCTATAGTATTCAAAATTATGTCTGTACTGAAAATGTACAGACATTTTTCTTGTTATCATTCCCTAAAACCATATAACAGTGATTTCCATAGTATCTACATTGTACTAGATGCTGTAAAATAGAGATGATTTAAAATATGTGAGTGGATGTGTATAGTGTCTATGCAAGTACTATTTCATTTTATATGAAGGACTGGAGAACGCACGGGTCTTGATATCTGTGAAGTTTCCTGGAACCAGTATCCATGGATACCAAGTGTTATGGCTTGTGTCTAGATGCCTGCCCAAAGCTTCATGCCATCATAGGTGGGGCATTTCAGAGGTGGCTGAATTTAGAGTGTATGATGCTGGGATCAAGGATATGATGCTGGGATCAAGGATGTGATGCTGGGATGAATTCACAGTGCAATGCCAGGATTAAGGGTGTGAGTGTCACACGTGCTAAGGGCAGGTAGCTTGAATAAAATATGAAAGACAGAATGAGGACTGCTTTTGTCCTTCCTTTTGCTTGTCACGTTCCGCTTGCTGCCCGCTACTTTGCTGCCTTCTGGCTTCTGCCTCCCATGAATTGTTTCTCCTCTGCTATGCCCTCCTCCACACCTCCCTGCCTTGCAGCCGCCCGACTATAGACTGAAACCACTACATATTGTAAATCAGAATAAACCTCTCCTCCTTTAACTTTGGGCATCGGGTATTTTGTCTCAGCAATGAAGAAAAGTAAGTAAGACACCAAGATATGACTGGATTTTATTCTTTTTCCTTGCTATTTTCAGGGTCTTCTCATTGTACATAATATTTAAATTCCTGGTTTCATTAAATTCTTTCTTTGTATTATTTGAAGTTCATTGAGCTTGCTTTAAGCTACTGCTTTGTGGTCTTTTAACTCTTTATCGGGCAGCTCATATATGTCCACATTTTTGAGTATGTGCTACTGGGAAATTATTGTTTTCTTTTGGTAGTGGTACATTTCTTTGGTATTCCATGTTTATTAGTGACTTACATTGATGGCTGTGCATTTGGAGAAGGAGGGACTTACTTTGGTCTTTTCTGAGTGGTTTTATTTGAGAAAGCCTTTCATTAGCCTATTCATAGGCTCTGCTACATCATCTGGCATAGGCAGGATTGCTGCTGGATTGCTTAAGCAGTCTGACCTTGTACCTGCGCCCAATATGTATGTATAGGGGTTGGATCCTGGATTCACTGGAATTGACCAATTGATCAGGTTCATAGTCATGGGCCTGCAGCTTGTATCTCTAGGGAGGCAGCTTGAAGCCTGTGTCCACAGGAACTGACCTGGTGCTAAAGTGGGCTTTGAACCTGCACTGGAAGCATTCATCCAGGTGCTAGGATGGGTCAGGCACTCAGTTTGGTAGGATAGGTCTGGAGCTTGAGTGCATGACGTAGGCTTCTGCGAACATGGTGTTTTAGTGTGTAGTGGCTGGTCTGGCATTAAGGCCTCCTGGGACAGGCCTGGACTTTGGGTCTGTTGAAACATGAGATGATAGGGGCTAGCCTGAAGGATGGGGTTGCAGTGTTTTACTTGGCACTGCACAAAACTCTATTCTATTTCCACAGGCACAACCCTGGTGCTTGAGGTCAGGGGTGCTGACCAGGCCCTGGTGCAGACCTGAAGCCTGGGCTCTGTGAGTTGATCCGGTTCTAGGCTGCTCTGAAATCTGGGACAGCTCTGGGACCTGCACCCATGGAGACCAATGTGGAGGTTGGTCTCGTGGTGCTGGCCTGAAGACCGGGGATGCCGGGGTGGGCCTGAGTCTTATGTGAGGGCTAGAAACCTGGTGCTGTGAGGCAGTTGTGTTGCTGGGGTCTGTCAAGAGTCTGGGACTACTGGAGCCTCCCTCTGGGGCACATCTGGAGCCTGAGAGGTGGCCCCAAACATGTGAGAGCTTAGGGTTGCTGGAGTGGACATGGCACTGGCCTGGAGATCCATTCTGCTAGGCAGGCCTGGAAAATGGAAGTACAGGAACTCACCTGTAGTAGGGGTGGCCTTAGAGGCTCTCTCCATGGGTGCTGGCTTGCAGCCTGGCACTGCAGACTGGCCTGGCAGGGGGTCAGCCTAGAGGCTCAGTCTGAGGATACCAGCCTGGAGTCTGGGCCATGGGACCTTGCCAAGCACTGGGTTTGACTGTGGTGGGGGCAATCTTGGGGTCTAAGGCAAAGTCCGGTGTTCACTTTCCTCTTCTTTTCCCAGGGAGAGGGCATCTGTTTCCACACAGTGCTATCTGGAGTTGGGAAGGAAGCGATAGAGTAGCATAAAACTGGCCTCTCTCCCCGCTTCCAAACATCTCTCATTCCTGTGCAGCATCCAGACACTGTAATCTGTCACCTGGTTTCATTGATGGTTCTACAGGGAATGAGAGCTAGGAAGTCCCATTCCCCACTGCAGTCTCCTCACACCATTTTTCTTAATATTGCTAATGGCTTTTTATAACTTTGTAACTTCTTTTGCTTTACAATAAATCTGCTTGGTGAGCTAAGATGTACAGTAATAGAGACTGATAGTATATGGTGGACTTTTCACAGAGGGAGATGAGAAGGTGAAGGGAGTTTTATACATTCACAAGATATTAATTATACAGCCGCTCTCTGTAAAGCGCAGAGTGAATGCATGTTTACCAAGGACATAAATGTTTTAGACTGATCCAGATACTGTATGAGGTTGATTGAAATGTCCTTTATTTGAGTGAACATCATTATGGAAACCGTGTTTGAAAGGATTCCCTGGGAGAATGAATCCATTACCTGAATTTGAGAAAAGTGGTTTTGATTTAGTAGAGACAAATTGGAAGGAACATTTTCTAAGGAGAAAGATGGTAAAACATAGTGAAATGGTTTATAAAGGTCTAAATCGGGTATACATCTATAGCATAGACTCTTCAAGATACCTCATTTTCTAGCATGTTGTATTTGATGCCTTGATAAATGTGAAAATGAGATGATGATGTTGGGGAGCTGGTGCTACTGAATATCTTTGAAGATGAAGTCCAGGAAGTCAAGTGGACAATATCAAGTGGTTGAGAGGTTCATTTTAAACACTCTGTTATGCTTAGGCCGATCTATTGGAGTGGCAATGTTTTCCTCTTCAATTTATTAGGTCACTTAATTAAGATCACAAGTATAAATACAGTAATGAAAGCCAGTGGATCTCCTCCCGGTTCCCACCACAGTGCCTGGAATACAGTGTGTGCTCAGTAAGAAGGTACAGTTCAGATGAGCGTAGGCCCAGAATACATCCCCCTTTCTCTTCCCTGAGAATTTACTGATTATTGATTGATTCCTCTTTCACTAAGTAATTACTATACTTTATATTTTGCAATCTTACTCTTAATCAACTTACAGAAACTCAGAAAGTTTCCAATGTGGAAACACTCCATCTGAAAGGCGGCCAACACGATGGTAAAATCTGCATAACAGAAAGCAAATTATGCACAGGAGCTGTGTGCAGTGACTTGGAACAAAAAACTGAATGGACAGTTTTAACCTACTCCTGCTGCTTTAATTGTTTTGGCATGTGAGGATCAGATACTTCTGCAGGCGGGCACATTTCAGCCACTGGAAGACAGCTGCTTTGCTGCTCAGGTCCTTTCTGGACACCTCTGCACTGCAAAACGGACACAAAATAGCAAACAGCAAGGAAATGTTATGTTGAAAATGGCCAAAGGTGATTTTGACCTTTCTTACTGAAGCAAATGTCACAGGGTTAAAGGCTTTGACCACAATAGCAATGAACCATAAAATCATCTCCAGAACCCAACCTATTGTTTACAACCGAGGCTGGAGACCCACAAGGATTACAAAGTGATATTTGACAGTAAAGACTTTTGTGGTATGGTTTGTTTTGGGTTTTAAGAGTGAACATATATATTATAAATGTTTCCTTTCTTTTGTTTTTATTGCCTTCCCATACTAGTTTTTTTATGAGTTTGGGAGAAAAGCTTCAGAAAAATACGATAAGAGTCAATAAATTTTTCGAATAGAGTTTTAAGATTTCTTAAATAAAACACTGTCTTTTGCTGTAGCCACGGCTGCTATTCTAGTCTCGGATGGAAGAGGGGCAGGCTGATGTATTACACCAGCCACAATTTCTACAACAACAGAAAACGCAGTCATCTCCCGGGGCAGGAGCTGAGGCCGAGGGTAAATAACAAAACAAAAATTGCACTACTACTAGTAGTAAGTGCTACAGCTTGACTGCAGCTTTTTCTAACTCTAGAGTATTACAATGCGTGTGTTAAATAGGTGCGTATTGGGTTTCCAGTCATTTCTTACTCCATATATATGATCCTGCTAGTCTTGATGGTTGAGTCCTACCACAAGACAAACCCATGATCTTAAGAAGCTTGTACTTTTGTTGGGGAAATAAATGTTTGAACGAAAACTCTTCAATATACATGGTAATAGACAATTCGTAATGACAGTAAGAATTCTATGTAGAAAAGTGGAGGAGAGAGTTAAAAGACTAGGTTGCCATTTTAATCAAGGTAAGCGCATACTTTGGCTCAAATCATCTGTTTTTGAAATATACAGCCTGCTGTTGTGCCAGGACATTCGGGTCTAGTCGAGCATAGAAATATAGTGTTTGTAAGAAGGTTGCGGCTCTGCAGAGTTCCAGAAGGGACTGATGTGATGGAGAGGGAAGGTGGGGCCTGTGAGGGACTGTGAAGATAGGGGGGAAGTTGGAGGAGGTTGTTGCAGGTCTCAGAAGTGCTGCACAGAAAGGAGCAGAGTACCGTGTGTGTGTGGAGTGTGAATGGAAGATCTCAAGCCTTCTTGGAGAAATGGTGCAAGATAAGTCTAGAAATGTGTCATGCTCCATTGAATACCTGGGGGAAGAAGGGAACATCCCGCAGGAAATGGGGAGACACCCAAATCATTGGACAGGACGGCCTGGGGTTGGTTGTGTCCTCACGGTCAAGTTGTATCTCGATCTTGCCTCGAAATCTCTTCTTTTATTATTAAGCTCCAGAGCCAAATGAATGCAGAAATACTTATCTGAGAAAACAGGCAATGAAAATTGGGGATCATTCTGTAACAGCAGGTTATTTCCTGAGGTTAAAAATTATTAGTCATTTCCTTTATTTTTAACACCCTACTAAACGCCTGCTAGCTTTTGAAGGATCAGAAATAAATTCTTTTTTTTTTTTTTTTTTTTTTTATTGGTTTTTCTCCGGTACCGGGAACCGAACTCACGACCTTGCGCTTGCCAGGCAGGCGCTTTTGCCGCTGAGCTAAATCCCCAGCCCCCAGAAATAAA
>NW_004955404.1:8108583-8152783 GCF_000276665.1 Chinchilla lanigera | reverse complement strand
TTTTTTTTTTTTTGGTTTTTCTCTGGTACCGGGAACCGAACTCACGACCTTGCGCTTGCCAGGCAGGCGCTTTTGCCACTGAGCTAAATCCCCAGTCCCTATTCTGCAGAGTTAGTAAATCAATTTTGGGCATTTTAGGAAGCAGTAAGAGGATCTGTGGACCTAGGTCAACGGTAGAGTACTTGCCTAGCAAGTACGAGGCTCTTAATTCAATCTCAGCACCACACACATGCATATACACACATATGCACTCATGCACACATGCACACACAGGAAGCAGCAAGAACAGTAAACTATTCTCTTTGTCATGCTAACATTTTATTTTCCCCTTAATTCCTGTGGCTATAAACATAAGCATATAGGGAGCTCTGCCTATAAGCTACAGGCTCCATGTTAATAAATTGGTACGGAATGTGTGATTTTTCTCTCTTTTCAGGAGCTTGATATGTATAGACCTTATTCTGTTTAAAGTTATTTTCATTTTTATTCTTTGAATAACCGTACAATGGCAAAGTGCAGTATATAGGGAGTTAAAGAAATTCCAAGTCATTTAAATCATTGAAGTCAGTCAAAGACCTTAAGACATAGTTTCAACCTGCTATCATTATGTAAATCTCGCTGAAGGAAAAGATATACGTGCAAGAAGTGCTGAAGTGACACTGCAGATTAGAACGCCAGAATTTGTAACTATCATGCATGAATGTTGTAGGGATGCAGAGAGGGTGGAAGGCTAATGAGGAGTACAGGTTATTCTGGATGCCAGGTCCTGGAGGGACACAGCACATTCTGCATGTGTGAAAAACGCTTGGACCTGCCTTGCTTAGAGGAAGCTACAGGGGGCAGTAGCATCATTTGAAAACGAGGGTAAGAAGTGAAGTCACTCCATAGACAGACTTGAAGTTTGGAAGGAGATATACGGACACAGGAGTGACCACGATGAACTTGGTGTGTGAGGCATACAGTATGGAGCAATATATTTATTCATTCCATTCACTCATTGAATAAATTGTACTTGATTCCTAATATTTCCTAGACATGCTGTCAAGTGTTGGTTGTACAGGATTTTATAGGGAAGAGAGAGTGGAATAAAGAAAATTATGAGGAGAATGTAGCTGTTCAGACATCAGAACCTGAGGGTTCTTACTGGATATATGGTGATGGAAATTTTCAGTGATAGTTTTCTTTTTCCTTTTTAAATTTTTATTTGTCCGTGTTTGTAGTGAAGAATGATTACATTCACTGTGAGGAATAGATTCATGTACATAACACATCTTAATTCTGCTTACATCCCTCCCCCACTTCGACAGTAGATTTTCATAGATTTTATGTAACAAATATGACTCAGTGCCTACTATGAGCAAGCCACTACTTATGGTGCTAAGGTTATTGGACTAAGTATAACATCACTGACCTCATGGAGGATACGCATTGGTGGGGTGGAGGAGCAAAAAAGGATGAAATACTAGTACCTGTGTGACGTAACATACAGACATCTCAGCTGGCTAACTTGCAATATATTATGAAGATTCAGAAATTGGGTGTAACCCCAAATGGCATAAAAGATATTTTTAAGTGGAACATTTTTCTCTTAGGGTTATGACTCAGTAATCCCAGGGACAGTAAAACAGAACTATAAAGAAGGAGATAAGAAGAAGGGTGGAAGGAAGAGAACTTTCCATGTCTCACTGATGCTCTTCATTCCCATCAGATATACAATTTTTTCTTTTTACAAGACCATAAAATGCTTGAGTCCTTGAACAAGGCAGTTGCTATAGGGGTGGGGCAGGAATGAGGCAGTTAAGACATATTTTCTTGGGGAATGTAGCTGCTGAGTTGCTTTTAACTCAGCCTTCGCCCTTTGTGAGTCTTCAGAAGAAACAGTGTAGTAAACAAAGGGGTAGCTGACTTCAGTGAGACGGACTGCAAGCTAGACTGACAGTCGAAGGGCCTCTCTTTTGCAAATATGCTTCCTGCCTTTGGAAGAGTGGTGTGTTCTGTCATGGGAAATGTGTCACAGAAATACCAGGACGCTGTTCATGTTAATTAGGCTAGACGTGTGAAACATGCGGGCACTCACACACGTGTGCGGACACACAACACACAAGGAGGTACAGTCACACTGTCAGCCCTTTGGTAAATGGCATTATGTTTTTAAGTCCAAGGTTTTTATGAGATTTCAGCAAAGTGTGCAGTAAGGGCCCCTGATAAATGTTTGTACAGCAGGAAGGTATGTAATGTGAACAGCAAGGTATAATTATACGCTGGCAGCTTGTAGGTATGCATGACACTAATGCATGTGTTCTTTTCAAATTTTTTAAATTTATGTTATTGTTAGTGTAAATTTTTAGTAAGCAATGTTTACATTTCTTGTGGGGAATAGTACATGTATATAACACATCTTAATTCCTTCTTTCATCCTCTGTCCCTCCCTCCCGCCCCCTCTTGATTCTCTCTATTCCCTTTTCTATTCTTTTCTTTTTGTATGTGTTTGCAGTACACAGTTGTTTATGTTCCCTGTGGGGAGCTGGTGCATGTACCTAACGCATTTTTTTTTTTTTTTTGGGGGTGGACTGGGGGTGGAACTCACAACCTTGAGCTTGCCAGGCAGGCCCTTATGCCACTGAGCTATATCCCAGTCCTCCTTAACACATCTTAGTTCCTTTGTATCCCCAATCTCTCCCTTCCTCCCCACTCCTGCCGTCTCTTGATCTCCTTCTCTTTTGAGAAATCTCTGTCTCCCTACTTCCTATTATCTATCTTTTAACTTAGTATTTATTATACTTTGGGTTTGTCATATGAGAAACCACTACTACATATTTTCTGAGTTATAATACATTGTGGGTCAAATGATTACTTGAAAAACTGCAAGAGCACTTTCACTATGTGGCATGAAAAGGGACTAATCATCTTGTTTAGTGAAATTCTGTATCATTTCTCATGTTTTTCTTATTTTTTATTCCCTTTAAAAAATAAAAAAATAAAATTAAAAAATTGTAGTATATAGTTATCCAATTTTAAAAAAGACACTTCTATCTTTTTAAGAGTCAGCATATTTTAAAATACCCATTATTCAATGAAAATTCATCCAACTCTAGTTATGAGGCACGGAGGAGAGAGACAACTCCCAAGAGAAGGCCTCAAGAAGGACCAAACGGTTATGCAGATAGTAAAAACTATAGGGGTTTAGAGTAGGTACAGAATACTAAGAAATAACTAAATAATTAAATAATTTTGGAGGTATCAGTCCATGTGGGATCAGTCACTTAATCCTCCTCTCCTTAGCCCTGGGGAGATGAGAGATTCTCTATGGTAGGATGGATTTAGGAGCAGTTGAACAAGGCCTGGGGGAGGCATCTGTGCTAGCTTGAGGGAATTTCTCAGGCTCACAGGTGGCCTTTCCAGGTCCTGAATGAAGAGACCAAATTTCCTAGTGTGCATAAAGAGGTAGGGCTTTGAGGAAGGCAACATTTGGGAAATTTAGCGACCAAAGATAGCAAAACTCTTTATAATGTTGGTGATTCATGCGTGGCCTTTTATGTTGTGAGAATTAATACCTGGGTTATAAAGTGAAGCATATTATATTAACTCAGCATTTTGGAGAACAGCATCTGATACTGCATAGTAAAAATCCTTGCAGGCTGGGTGTGGTGGGTGCATACCTGGATTCCCAGCACTTGGAATGCTGAGGCAGGGGGATTGCCGGATATTCAAGGCCAACCTGTGCTACACGGTGAGTTCAGGCCAGTCTGAACTATATAGTAAGACCCTTTCTCAAAGAAGAAAAATCCCTAGCATAAAGAACATATTACTTTGGGATTCTAGAGAAGTCTAATGAATAAATGTAACATTTAAACACATTCCTAAGAACCTGGCCTAGATTCACTTGATAAACTTGAAAGGCTTTCTGTTAATGGGTTTGTTCCAGTTGGCTGAGCTAATAACAAGTGCTTGAAAACATGCTTAATGCATATTTACTCAGTCTTGGGAAAGTCTGAGTAATAACTGGAGGTACAGTTGGAAACCCAGTATAATAAATATGTATCTGAAGGCTTTAAAAACTATTACTACATATTACAATTGCATAAATTTTAGTTCTGTTTTCTGTCCTTCTACCCCTGACTAATAGCAACCATGTCTCTGTTTTCATGATATCAATAAATAGTGTAATTTGCCTTTGAAGAAATTTGTGCAGTATGAGGAGAGTTAATAAAAATCGTGATAATCATGCAGTTTACAAAGTGAAATATTTTGAAGATAGGGCTTGAGAGTATCTGCATGGAAATAAGAGAATTAGTTTCTATTCTCATTATCTGTGACTTTCGTGTTAATTACTTTTAAATATAAGTCCACAGGGAAGAGTGTTTTGGCTTGAAAATGAACAACACTTTTTATAATCTGATCCAGGGCCAATGTATTCAATCTCACAAGTGTGTATTAAATTTCCTTTGTGATAATGAGAGCTGGGCAAATCGAATGTCATAGTCATTGCCTTTATGGAACTGTCTGCTTTGTTCCCCAAGTAAAATTCTGTATAGGGAAACTTTGTCTTGATATCTCCCCCATTCCTTTACATTTTATCTTGTCCACCCTCACCAATCCCTGCGGAATTTCTGTGGGTATCTTCAATGTAACGTGATGATTCCAGCTTTCAAGGATCACCAGTTGTCTAAGTTGGAAAAATACTTCTCGCTCCAAGTAGTAACGTAGGCTCAGTCCCAGGAGCATGTATTGCCCTGGCATCAGTCGTCCTACTTGCCGTCTGCAGGCTGCGTGTAGCCTGGCACAGCTAGTAGCATGGCCCCACAAGGATGTAAGCTTTAAATATCAGTCTTTGAATATTAGTCTGTGATTTCTAGTGATAGTTTGCCCTGTTCGATTGAGTGGAGCTTGAGAGCGGACTCTGGGCGACAGTGCTGCTGTGTTCCCTTGTGGGGGGTGCAGAGCAGTGCAAACTCCACCTCCTGTGCCCGCCACACATAATTTATTTTCCCCTCACATTAATGTTATAATAAAGATAAAAAGGAAGTTTTGTAACCTGTGATCATTCACTTTATTATACATTTTGCATGCATTCTGAGATAATTTCTCTTCACTCAGTGAAGCCCAGGTAAGCCAGGAGGTTGGACACCCATGCTTTACAGTAACATCGCCAGAGCATTGCTGGAGGCTCTCCTGGAATCCCCCGAAGAGATTTCTGCTTCTGTGCAATTGTCCAGGACTGTGTCCCATGGCCTCCTAACTGCACGTGAAGATGAGAGCCTGAAGTTTTAGTTGAGGTTGGAATGCGACAAGGAACTTGGAAGTGAGCCTTGGGTTAACAAGACGATGCTCTTTGCTGCCCCGGTGTCTTCCTGGTTAGAGCAGACCCACTGGGCCAGTGGGGAGGAGGAAGCCCTGGAGGACAGAAACTGTGGACCCAGTAGACAGGCTTAGTTCTCCTCTGCCCATCCTATTCGCCCAGGTAGGTATATGGACGCCGGGAAACACATGACACCTCCGCAGTTACTCTTGCTATTTCTTTTTGTTTCCTCTTGATGTTATTTCATTCTCACACGTCATACAGTAGAAAAAATATTGAAAAATCAACTCACATCCTTGTGTCCTTAAAACCACATTTTCATAGGTCCATTCCTTTTAATTCTTACCACTGACATGTATTTAAAGGCAAGTAAATACCAATTTATTTTTTCACTTAACATTTTTCCATAACTCTTTTCCCTTACTGTTGTTTTGTTCTTGATGGATGTCTATGCTGCCTTTATTGACTCTTTGAAAGGCTCAACGTCAGCAGTTCTGCTTAGTGGTTTTATAGTGTTCCTTATTGCCATGAGATATAAAAGGTCATTATGTCTGCAGTAGCAAAAGGATACAATATTTATTATATTTAAACTTGTTCTTTTTAAATTTCTCTGGTTTGAGAAGAGTGAAACTGTGATTTCTTAAGAGTTCATTCATAGTGATTCATAACTATCAGTCTTTCAGCTCAAAACCCAGAAGCTTCAATGTGCAAGTTGGGCTTCTATTACATATCCTAAAGTGCTACTTCAAATTTCAAAAAATAATACCATTTCTTTTACGATATATAAATAAATGTATAACATATATTTTTGCATATGTTTTATTTCCAGAAAAAACAATGATCACCTTGCAGAATTAACTTTCCCCTGTAATCTATCTAACACTGACCAGGGTTTTAAATGTAATACATACCTTCTAGACAATATTTAAAACCTATTTATACCTTGTACATAGATCGATTTTAACATTTAGTTGATATTTATTATTTGTCACTATTAGATTAAATAATTACAAGTTCAATTCTGGACAAAAGTTTGTAAATGCAATTTTTTAAATTCTGAAAATTTAAAATTAACGTCATATCGCTTTAAATATATCCAAAGGAATTTACATAACCCATAGTTAGGCTAATCAATCTATTTTTTAAAAAGAAAGCTTTGCCTTCAAATTTAGGGATTTCACAATGCTTTTCTTTCCACTTGGATTCATATTTTAATTTCCCACTACAGAATTTTCCTCTGGTGTAATATATTCATGAAAAACTTAACATTTCATATATCTGCAGATGAATATTATATAGTCTAGTAGTGTGTAGAGAGTAGAATAGAGTCCAGTCTATGGGGTGTACAGTCAGACTTTGGAGTGCCACTTTTTTATTAGTATATGTTTATGATAAATAATAATTGAGGAATTCATATATATATATATAAAATGTTTTGTTTTTGCTTACCCTTCCTCTCCCAGCCCTCCCCTTTTCAACCATTCTCAGATTCCCTTCTTATCTCCACAGAATTTACCTTCCTGTGCCTTAGTTCTTTCAGTTATAAAGGGGGTTATGATTATATAGAATTATAGAATTATTGTGGGAACTAAATGAGTTCATAGGTGTAAATAACTTAGAAGAAAGCCTGGAACATTACAAATGTCACATAAAAGTTTGTTTTTGTTGTTAGCTTGAGACAGAGATCAGTACCTGTTTTGTTCCTCTTTTTTAATATGTTTAATTTCTGGTAAACATTGTTCTGTAAAGAGGCACATGACAGTAGGAGGGCTTTTGGTATATCTTATCATCAAGTTTGAACTTCAAGTCAATGCAAAAAGATAAAAAACTCATACTGTCTGCATTAGTCACTTTCCTATCACTGGAACAAAATTCCTGACACTTTCACCTGAAAGGAGGAGAAGTTTATTTTGCAGACAGTTGTAGTGGATTCAGTCCATGGTTGGCTGGCCCCAGGGCAGAAATACATGGCAGAATGGCATGGTGGAGGAAAGCTGTTCACCCCATGACACCCAGGAAGAAGAGAGAAAACTGAGGCTCTGGGGACTAAAATACCCCCCAGTCACCATCCCTTTTAACCAGGGCCCACCTCTGAACGTGAGAATTTGGGGGAACATTTTAGATCTGAACCATAGCATTCTACCTCCAGCCTCCAAAAGGTTTATGTCCATCTCAATATACAGAAGGCAATTAGTCCATCTTTAGCAGTAACCAAATTCTTAATAGTTGCAGCACTGCTGGAAAGTCCAAGTCCAAAGTATCCTCTGAGATTCCAGGCAAACTCTTAGCTGTGAGCCCCTATAAAAATAAAAAAACTAAAGTTAAATACTTCCACCACATAATGAACAGGCTAACATTGTTAGACTGAAGCAAGATCCAAACCCAGCAGGACAAACATTAAATTCTGAGGCTACACGTCCAATACCTGGGATAGGATCTGGCAGATGTAAACTCCAAAGAGCTTAGGTAGTGCTTTCCCTATGCTCTTGCTGGCTGCAGCCCACATGGCCTCTCTATTAGGCTGGCTTTGCTCATTGCCCATGACTTTCCTCAGCAGAGGTTCCACATTCACAGTGCCTCCTTCTCCACTGCACCTTCAGCTTCATGAATTGCCTTCTTATAGTCTCCTGGTACAAGCTGTGAACTCATCACACATTTTTTGCTTTGCTTTCCAGGCCTAAAATTTGGGTCGAATTTTCAAGGATCCCATAATGCTTGCATTCTGCATTCCGAAAAAATCAGAACCACATAAATGATACCAAGATCAGCTATCTGTTTGACTGATAGGCAGGTCCCTTCAGACAAAGGCTACAGCAGCCTCTGAGTATTTGCACTGCTGAACGCAGGGGTACACTTCCTTAAGCAGCTCTGAACGAGCAGACATCATGAGGACGTTCTCAAGTGGAAGATTTTTGGTTTGGTACCCTTGATTCTGAGATTGGTGTAGACTTTCTGGGATGCCCTCAACTCATCTTTTTTCTTGTCCCTGTACAGCATATTTGGCTTTTTAAAAATGCTAACTGTAGTGGATTGATAACTGGTGATCAATTTATAATCCTCAGCCTAGTGCTGGGTGTGGTAGGCCCACCTGGGGACTGTTGCCAGCAGCATAAGAGGCAGACCTGGAGAAGAAGAAAAAAGGCTTTTGGGAGCCGAGAAAGGCTGTTGGGAGCAGAGAAAGGCTGTTGAGGGCTGAGAGAGGCTGTTGGGAGAAGAGAAAGGCTGTTGAGGGCTGAGAGAGGCTGTTGGGAGCTGGTAGAAGCTGTAAGGAGCTGTTGGTTGTTTTGGAGGAGCTTGTCATGCTGGTTTTCCTGATGAACTTGGCTATTGTCATCCTCTGAGGAGCTCGGGACCTTGTTGGCACTGAGAATGGTTTTGGTTCACTTTGGGGGAGCTCTGGTCCTCACCTGGCTCTGGAGGGGAAGATGGTGCATTGCTGGTCTCCTGGAGAAGCTTGCTGCGTTGGCTTCCCTAATAGGAGCCGGGCCATCTTGATCATCGGAGGAGCTTGAGACATTACTGTTGCTGAGGATGGCTGTGGTACTTTTTGGGGGAGCTCTGGTTCTTCTGAGCATTGCTTCCTGGCTCCAATGCAGATCCCTCAGCCTGCTAGCACAGATCCTTCATCCCACTGGCACAGACTTTCTAGATTCCACCACTGACCCTTGGGCCTTCCCAGTGCAGATCTGTGAAAAAGGCTTGCATGAGACATTATCATGGGCTCTGGGCCTCCAGTTGGACCTGTGGGAAGCATTGTTATGGGCTCTAGGTATTCAGCTGGACTCATGCAGAACATTATTGCAGGATCCAGGCCCTCAGCTGGACTCCTTGGTCTATAGTTTGGGAACAGATTTCCTGCATTCTTTTGTATACCATTCTTTGGGTGACTATTGTAAATAACCTTATAAAATATGTGTCCTGTATTATATTGTTTCCCTTGCAAAATAGCCCCCAAAACCAACACACTAATCTTTCAAATAACCATGCTTTATTTTGCCCTAACTTTGAAAGTGCTTCTTTTCTGACAAAACTGCAAGCTTTGCAAATCATTCAGCTTTGCCCTTTGTTACTGATTCTTACTTTATTTATTTATTTATTTTTGTCTTTTTGAGACAGGGTCTCTCTATGCAGTTCAGGCTGGACTTGAGCTCACTTTGTAGCCCAGGCTGGTCTCAAACTCGCAATGATCCTCCTGCCTCAGCCTCCCAACTGCTGGGATTACAGGTGTGTGTCACCACACCCAGCTTGATTCTCACTTTAAATCAAGTTGAAAGCATCCAGGAGTACCCATGCCACAGCCTGAATATTTGGCCATCTTGAAATTTCTTCTTCAAGATTAATTACGCTTAATCTCAGTCTTCCTCTAAGTCTGAGGACACAGGCAAAATACATACTGACACATTTTCTGCCAAAGCATAGCACACATAGCCTCTAGTCCAACTGTGAATGGAGTCCTTGTTCCCAACTAAAACCTCCTGACCCCGGCAGTTATATTCTGTATCCCTACAGCATTCTAGTCTTCTCAGCTCTGACCAGTATCTCACATCAAGCACATTTCACAACATTCTAGGGCTTCTCTAGCCTGCATCTCTAAATCTCCCCAAATTTCTCCCACAAAATATTTCCAAAGACTTGTCAACCACATGGTCAGTTACAGTCACAACAACAACCCCATTCTTATACCAGTTTAGTTTATCAGTCACTTTTTTGTTGCTGGGATACAATATCCAATACTGTCAATTGAAAATTGGAGAGGTTTATTTTAGCTCCTAGTTTCAGTGGGTTCAGTCCATGGTTGCCTTCCTCCATGGCAGAAATGACACAGCAGAGCGGCTTGGTGGAGCAAAGCTGTTCAACACATGGTAACCAGGAAGCAGAGAGGAAAGGAAAGAACCAGGTACTAGAATACACCCTTCCAAATCACATGCCCAGTCCTTGCCCCTTCTGGCCAGGTTCCATTTCCAAGTGTCAGAATTTTTGGGGACATTTGAGATGTAAACCATATAGTGATTTATCATAAAAAACATTTTTAAATGCAAGAGTTGATAACTCAATGGAATCCTTTTTCAGTTTTGTTGAAAACAAAAAGCTGGAAATACTGATCTTTCAAAATGTCTCTGTAACTGAAGTAATTTACTATGTAAACTTCTGGGAAATTGTCTGCCAAAGGATTTACTAGACCTATCAAATAGCACTTACAGCCTGTTGTTCTTCACTTAGAGATTCCAAATTTAATTTAGTGTTCTCTTAAGGGCCTGGAAAATAAAAAAAATTGGATAAATTTTTTTATTATATCTTTACTAATGAAATTTTTAATAAGCTTTAGTATGGCAAAATTTAAAAACAATAAGATTTATCAATTTTAAATTCATAGTTTTATGAATTTTGACAAATATATAAAGTTGTGTAACCACCACCAAAGTCATAGCGTAAGACACCTCCTTTACCACAACATGTCCCCTCATGGATATTGGCAGTCCAACCCCTCCACAGATCCTTGGACCCTGCGTGGTTTTTTGGTACTCTTATTTGAGGAGGCATTGGTTAAGGACAGAAATGAAATTTTTGGTAATATGCTTAGCATGTTTTTAACTTTATAAAAAAACTTCAAAGTGATTTTGAAAGTTACTGAGGCGTGGGCGCTATACGAGTGTTGCTCTTTACATTCTTGTCATCATTTACTGTTGTCACTATCTTTTCATGTTAGCTATTTTATTGGGCATGCAGTGGTACCCTATTGTGGTGTAAATTATGCAAACATTTTATGATGTGGAACATCTTTTCATATACTTACTTGCCATTGCCACGTGGTTGTTTTCTCTAGTTGCCATCATTTGCTAAAATATCTACTGAAGTTATTTTGATAATTTTTAATTCAGTTGTTTCATTTATTACTAAGTTGAATTCTCTATATGCTTTAAATTGTTTTCTTTATAATGTACTTTTTATGTGGTAATGTTTTGAATATATTTTAAAATGTTGGAACTACAGATTGAGCTCATTTAATTAATAAGAAAATGTCCCGTATGTTTCTTAATTTACAAAGCAAGGGACTTTGTCAAACTAAGTCAAATCAGATCTTTCTGTTAAAAAATCTGGCTTCATTTTTCTGCTGTGGAGACTATATTAATGTGGGCCCTTGTGCTGCATCATCTCCTATCTGAATCCTGGCTTTAAGATACAGTTCAGCCATTTGCCGTAGTTTTGTATATCTTGGAGGAACAAAACCAAATATGTGTTCTCTTTCACTGTCTAATGGATGCTCTTGCTCTTTCACAAGCCCTCATAGGATTGTCCTTCAAGGGCAGCGGATTGTCTGAGTAAAGACAGTGCTGTTAGGGAAACAGAAAATGTCTGCATCATCACCTTACTTTACAGTAATTTCAAAATATTTTGCACAGCCCAGACTACTCCATTTCTTTTTTGCTTTGATCTCATTTCTTTTTCCCTCCCTTCTTCCCTCCCTCCCTCTCTTCCTTCCTCCCTCCCTCCCTCTCTTCTTTCCTTCCTTCCTTCCTTCCTTCCTTCCTTCCTTCCTTCCTTCCTCCCTCCCTCTCTTCCTTCCTTTCTTCCTCCCTTCCTCCCTTTCTCCCTCTCTTCCTTCCTTTCTTCCTCCCTTCCTCCCTTCCTCCCTTCCTCCCTTCTTTCCTTCTTTCCTTGACAGGGTCTCTTGAAGTTGCCCAGGCTGACTTAGAACTCATGGTGCTCCCACCTGAGCCTCCCAAGTAGCTGGAACTACAGGCATGTGCCACACTGCCAGCATGAACTATTCCATTTCTAAATGGTAAAGTAACAGTATGTAAGTATGCAACAGGGAAAGAAAAGAATCTTTTTTCCCATATAGTAGTATGAATTATTTGTTTGGTGCCACCGTTTCCCACTCTGGGACAGTGTATCACAGTAGGAGTAGGGATGATGAGAAGAAGGCATTATTTGGCAAGGGAAGAATCCTGACTACAAAAGAGGAGGTGGTAGAGGAGGACCCAGGACAACTGAAGCCCTGGGCATTTGAGGCAGGCAGTTTTTGGAAAGTATACATATGAAAGCTGAAGAAATAGACACCAGTGACCTGTCCGTGCTGGCATACCCCTTGAACAATTTCATGAACTCCCATGGGTACCCATACTATGGCTTAAAGAGTCTTGCTCTAAACTGACGTGGTTTCTGAGTGGATGAAGGACTGAGGAGCAACGGGAGATTGAGTGTTCTGAGGGAGATGAATTGCTATCCCATGGAAGAGGGTGAGAGTCTTCTAGAGGTCTTTTGGATGGAAAACAAGATGATGTCTCACTTGGTGGCATCAAATGAGGATGACACCTGCATTTCTTCATCTCTCAATTTCAGTATGTGAATTCCCCAATTAGCATTTCTGGGTGGGTATGTGAGTGCATCTGTGTATGTATATCTATGCATCTATTTCACCATTTCATAAAGATAGTGGTTTTATTGGTGAACACATAAAGCACTTTTACGATTATTTTAAATCAGTTCTCATTGTCACACCATTTTTAAGAGCCTTTGATGAATGTTTCTCCTGTATTTTTTTTTTAGGAAGACCCTCAATTGGTATCAGTGGGAGAACCTAATTACTTCAGTATTTAATTAAGAGTTTCAGGTATTTTCAGAGAATAGCTGAAGATTCCAGAAACCCCACCTTATTTATAGCTCTGGAATTGAACAGTGAGAACATTTTGACAGTATTCACAAAAACTCAACAAGATCAGACGTTACAAAAATTTATTTTCATTTATTCAAGCCTTGAAAATAAAATATTCATTTAATGATAGTCACAAAGGCAATAAAATACATAATTTAATCAGTTTTTTGAACTCATTTAAAAATAGAGAGCTGTCATTTTAGAAAGTTTAGCTATTTTTCTTCCCTCTACCATATCAGGGAAAAAAAACCCCACAACTCACAAGTTACTACATCATGTAAGAAAGCCAAGTTCTGTCTCACTCATGTATCTCAATCAACAGGGAAGAAAATCCTGCTGCTACAACTGCTGGCATCCGGGCCCTTGATTTTGGGCGTGTTGAAATTTTAATATGAATTCACAGCATGTCTTTAGTGCACCTGTCTGTTTTCTGTTTGACAAAGAAAGTGTAGGAGGTATATAACAGCTAGAATGGGCATCTTCCTTTGGTATCCTTGCAGGCTATTGGCATTCCTATGAAGAAAATCTCTACCCTCTTTCTTCCACTATCTCTTAAAAATATTTTTAGTTCATTATTAGTGTATTGGTATAACGCTGGAAAAATAAAGGGTCATTTTTCAATAGTAAATGTGAACATTGCATAAAATGATATAAATGTTCTAACTTTTAATAGCAGAAAGCCTCATCCCTCTACTGGAAGAACAAAATTGAGGTTCTGTTCCTATAATCTTTCTATGTACCAGTAGGTTTTGAACTCAGGTCACTCAAATGCAAAAAGTCTTTTGAAGCCAAAATACTTGAAAGGAACCTATGAGGCAATGAAAATATCTAAATGGAACATGAACACAAACCACTAAAGGCTGAGGAATGTGCATGCATCTTTCTGCAGAATGAGAGAAAGGAAATTAAATTAGATCTCATAATTGAGAGTGCAGCATATGACCAATATTTTCTCCTTGGCATCCTTGAATTGGTGCTTCTATTTATCACATCCTACTTACTTCCGCTGATTACAACTACATCCAGCATCCACAGATTCACCTGGAAATGCCCTTTCTATTGGTGAGGAGATGTATCCTCACTCCTAATACTGTTTAATACTCAATTTCTGATGTCTTCCTGATTTGATTTTTCTTACAGCTACTTCCTGCTGTACACCAGTGACTATATTTAACACTTCAACTATATTTCAGTTATTTGTTCCTTTCCATTTTTTCCTACTATCTCTTATTGTATTAATTCATATACTAGGGTGTTTCTCGTTATACTTCTACTGTCTTTGTACCTTCTGCCTCCTCCCTGAGTGAATCCTGATATGCGTGCTTTAGATGAACTGAAGAGCTGTCATATTAGCCAATCAGGATCTGATTTACACAGGTAAATCTTGAGAAAGTCCCTCTGTAAGGCTTGAGAGCTATTTGCCAAAATCAGATCACTAGAAACAATTCATTTTTTCCTTGAAAGGTCTAGTGAGAATAAATGGACATGGGAGGTAGCACAACAGGTGTACAATATCCTTGAGGAGTTAAGAACTTGATTTCAACTTGATTATTGAATTTTATTTAGCAGCGCTTCCCTCATTGGTGCTTTATACGGTCACTAGAGGAGTCTATTTTTTAAACAAGAAGTCAAATATTTGCACATTATGCTACAAAGATATTTAATATAGATATATTTATATATTATATATATTTATATATACTTGTATATCTGTGTATCTATATAAATATGTTACAAAGTTTTCAAAGCAGTGGTCAAGATATCAGTGAAACACATTCATGTCAATCTCTTTGCAATCGTAAATACTGAAGAAACTCTATTATTTTACAATAATAATTCTTTGTATCTATTTTAACATACAAAAAGTGCTTATTTCTGGCATCCAAGATTCTGCGTTAGAGTTCAGTCTAGATGTTATGAAGTTCTCAGTGTTACCATGTTGTGTTTAACCTACAAGTAATGTTGGGAGATGTTTTACTGATAGGGTATGGGCCATTCATAGCTGGCCCTCTGTATGTATGGGTTCGTATCTGCAGATGTTACCAACTGCTGCAAATAAAAAAATACTGGAATAAAAAATACTTGAATTAATACTGGATCTGTACTGAACATATACAATTGTTTTTCTTGTCATTATTTCCTAAACAATATAGTATAACAGCTATTTATACCATGTATTACATATTTATACTGTATTAGGTACTAGAAGTAATCTAGAGATGATTCAAAGGGTATGGGGAACACATGAAAACACTTGGAATGAGCTTGAAGCTTGGGATATCCATGGTTTTGGCTACTGAAGGACATCTATATCTATTTGTGTATGTGTATATATGTATAAGTGAAGCATATATATAAATGTATATGTGTATATATATATGCATATATATATATATATGAAACAATATTTGTCACATTAAATAATTGGACCACATGTTCCTTTGTACCAAAGGTAATATACAGAGATTCAATTCAAATTTGTGCTTGAACTTCTTCCTGTCAGCTATCTTGCCAAAACCAATAATTAAATATACTTCGAGTTTAAGAAAGTTCCTTAGGATTTTTCTTTTCGCCGACTCTGGGTGTACTTTTTAGGAGTCTGGTTGAAATGCTCCATTTATCTTAGAAGAGGATGACTCAGACTGTATTTTGCTGTCTTTTTTCTCTGGAAGTTCCGCATCATTTTTCCTCTGACATTTCCTGTATGCAAAATAAGCTGGAAAACAATACACAGGAGGTTAAGTAAATTTCATAATCATAAGCTGCAAAATTACTTTAGACAGTGATTATATTGCATGATTCATAGAGCCATCTGCATTTTCTATAGACTGGAGGCTGCTGAGAGAAAACAACTCTCATTTTTGGTTCTGTGACCACTTGTGGCAAGAAAGAAGACTGTACTTCAGGAAGACCTATCCTAAAACTTCAGGGATGTTTGCTCAGGGCAACCACAAGACTCCATTAAGATTCAACCCTGCAGGTGAAACTCTATGATAATAAGAATAAGAGGTATTTGTTCCAAAGCTATCATACGCTAGTTGATGTGGGAGTCCTCAATAAACATGCCACATGCTATGGTGCAGTGTCCAACACCTTGGACTGATGGCCTTTTGCGAAAAGACACGAGCTAAAACAGTGCTCCTCAAGCTAAATGCGTACTGGAGCTGAGCAGAAAGAGCAAGAACAATAAAACGAAAAGAAATAAAGGAAGATAAAATAGTGTCTCATGGCATTTTATAAGTTAAGGTTCACATTATTTTTGTCATGCGACTTCCCTTTGTATTTCCCATTAAAATGCCACGAAGCTTTGAAAGTAACTTCTTTACTTAAAAAATAGAACTTTAAAATAGAGTTTAAATGTCACCTGTTCTTAGAAAGTAAAATGCATGTAAAAATCACAACTGGGTGAAGACTGGTAGGGGGAGGCCTCATGGGAGAAGATCAAAGTTTATACCATAGCAAAGTAAAATTAAGAACTGGGTCAACTAACCCCTGTACTTTAAATAAAGAACATTTTTGTTTAAACTGATTCAATTACATGAATTGAGCATCTATATCTATCTATGTGTATTTATCTCCCTTACAGCTCAGTTTGTTAAATCTCTGTCTATTACTTTTCTGATAAATATTCTATACTTGTAAAGCATATCAGGACACAGTTTTAGGAAGAATCACCAAAATGTCGGACTCTTTGGATGCATTTAAGAAAACAGAATAAAATACTTCTAACAGGTCGATATATCTAATTATTGAGGAAAAGAAAGTCAGTGGAGAGAATCCATTGCCATCATTTTTCACTTAAAAATTATCTTCACTAAAACTGTCTAATGAAATAATTTTTAGCAGCATTTGTGGAGTCATGATGATATTATGGGGCAGGAGTTTGCTTTCTTTTACTTGTGTCATTCACTGCCAGGAACAAAGAATTCTTGAAGAATCATTTTAGGGCCGGGGGTAATGCTCAGTGGCACAGTGGCTGCCTGGCGAGTGTGGGGTTGTGAGTTTGATTCCAGATTCCAAAAAAAAGAAAAAAAAAAAATTTTAGCAACCCTAGAATTTCCCAAAGAAGAATACGATAGTAGCACTGACTTTGCATGATTACCTACCTCCTAACAGTATTGCTGCAAACGTGAGCTGGAAGATGCTATAGATGAGGGGGAAGGTGAACACGAGGTTGAGCTCCTCAGGGGTGAAGGAGAGCTGCACGATGGTAGAGCACAGCTGGCTGTTCTGCATTCCTGTTTCCAGAGCCACCGTTCGGCACCTACCAGGGAGGTTAAGAGAACGCGTGTGCTCGTTGTTGCTTTGCTTTGTTATTGGATGATATTCAAAGCAAGTATGAGAAGAAGTATATAGACTATGTGTACTGATTCAATGTAAATTACATGCCTTTATACTGAAAAATACATTATTACATAGTAATATGATCTAAATTTACTGAATATACACATATGAGATGTGATAAAAAATAGGATATGTTCACATAAAGATGTTATTATAGTAAAAGATACATTTCCACGAATCCTTCTAAAACAGTCCCTTTTGCCTTGAACAGACTCGTCCCATTGTTCTTGCCACTTTCTGCAGCAGTTCTGGAAGCGCTCTTTCTTCTCTTTAGTTGAGTTATAGCTGTTTTCATGTCCTGCACTGATTAGAAGTGTTTACCTTTCATGGTCATTTTGACTTTAGGGAAGAGGCACAGTCTCACGGTGCCAGATCCGGTGAGTAAGGCGGATGAGGACACACCCTAATGTTTTTACGGGTCCACTTTTCCATTGGATGAGCCCCGGCAGCAACATTCACCAGGTTTCCCATAACGCCTTCTAAAGGCGTTCTCAAAAGACTTCCAGAATTGCTTCAGAAATGTTGGCAAAAATGTTGGTAGAAGCCTGCTCAAAGTGAAGGCGGGTATTTTGAGGGAGATTAGTAGCAATGTTCCTTCTACTGTAGTAAGTTCAAATTGGAACATTCCCAGTGTTTGTCCATAACCCCCAGTATTTGAGGAGTGAGCTCGTTTATAATAGTGCTCCTTCCATATATGGCAAATGATGCTCATCTTGTCCTTTGCAGTGATGCCCTTGGTAACAACCTAGAGCACAGATCAGGGGCTCAGAAAATACTCCAGATATAGTATTTGTTATAGTTACTTTTTGTTCAATTTGATTGTTCTAATTAAATCTCATTTAAAAATCTGCAAGGTAGAAGTTATTATCTCTATAATAAAGCATCTCAGACAATAAAACTTAGGGAAAGTGCTTGGTCCAAGGTCCCATAGCTGGTGAGCGGTAGGGGATGGAATGCAGCCTATCTCAGTGGCGCTAGTACTGCTCCTCTGCGTCCAACCTACACCTGCGTTTTCCGTGTCTGTTGCCTTAGAAGCACTGGTAGAGAGGAAGTGTTTCCGTATAGTAGCAAATCCTAAGAGAGTTCAGCCTGCCAATTGCTGGAGGAGCCCATGAGTATCATAAAGCCAAACTCACTGCTTTTGTTAAAGCCACTCTGCCTGGAGAATAAGAATGTATACCAGTGGAAAAGCCTGTCTGGCACTGAATGGAGAATGGCCTAGAAGAATTTGAGTATAAATAAATACATAGATAAGTATAAAGATAGTCATTATCTTCTTTTTAGGGATTTGCATTATTTTAAGGATGAATGAGTTTATTGAGAATGACATGGTCAGAAATAGGGAAAATGTGATTAAAGGTGAAAGATTTTGAGCTTGTGATCAGTATTTATAATTGCTATGGCCCGATCACGTCCCCACCTCAACTTCATATGTGGAAGTTCTACCCCGATATCACAGAATGGGACCTTATGTGGAAAGAGGGTCATTGCACATGTAATTATAAAAGACGAGGTCATTAGGATGGTTCCCACCCAATATGTTTAGTTTTCTTGTTAAATAAAAAGGGCAGAAACAGAAACAGGCATGTGGGAACAACCTGCATGCATAAAGACACAGGGAAAATATGGTCATGTACAAGCTGAGGAGCGAAACCTAAAATAAAACCTGCCCTCATAGCCCTCAGGAAGAACCAAGCAGGTAAACATCTTCATTCTGACTTCTTGTCTGTGAAAATGTGAGACAATCAATTTCTGTTAAGCCACTGAGTTTGTGGCACTTTGTTGTGGCAGCCATAGCAAACACATGCAACAGCTGCTATGAATGAAAATTTCCAATCAGATTTGACAAGATACCGTACCTGTTCCAGGGTTGACCAGCTATTCTAGCTAGAAAAAATCCCAGGATGTAACCAGCTATAGGATAGAGTGTGCCTATCACCCACAGTTTGGGTTCTATGATCCAGGCACTTTGGTACAATACTCCTCCAACTACAGCGATGAGTACGATGAGAACTACACCTGCAATGGACCCGACCTATAAGAAACAAAGACATAAGTGAACCCAGTGACACTGTCAGAGCACCTCTGACTATGTTTGTCAGGGACAAAAGCTAAGAAGAATGCTTCCATCTGGGGATGTGATAACAAAGCTACCTCTCTATGTACCTTGAGGGCTATGGTCAACTGGAAACACTGGTGCTGTTTAAATTTTTAAGGAAACCACATGATCTAGCTTATTCATGCTCAATTAACCTGAAGATTTTCTAGCTTGCAAATTATCCTGTCAGAGAGGAAGAAACTCAAGTCCAATAAGAGCCTGGAAGACTTGACTTCCAGATTCAGATCTTGCTATGCTGTCTCCTTTGGTAAATTGTGAGTTTTTAAAAATCTTAATTGCTTTATTTGTTTTGGCAGATAAAAATCTTGCCTCAGCCACATTTTATGATTGTTCTGATAATGAGAAAATAGATATAAAACTATAAGCTTAAAAAGGCACTGCGATTTTTTCTTTTTATAGTTTTACACTATGTAGAGATTAAATTATATATTATAACATATTTAGTTATTGTATATTTTTGTCCAGAGAAGCAATACTAATTAGCTCATTTTACCCCTGGGCAATAGAATCTATCTGTATCATCTACACGCATATCTGTGTAGTTGGTGAAGGGAAGTGCATGGTGACCATATATTAAAATATGTCAGCTGCCTGGCACTGACCTGGCCATATAGTTACAGAAATTAGAAACATGTATTTTGTTATCACAGATCTCTGTGTAGATAGATTTTATAATGTAAAGTCACATAAGAGAGATAACAGCAATGCTCTATGAGTACAGGGTAAAGTAAAATCAAGAAGTGATGTTGGAGTCGGATCTCAAAGGATGGGTAGATATTTGCCTGTGGATAGGACCAAGAAAGGCATTCTAGGAAAAAACATTATAGGACTCATAACGTCAGGCCGCCCCAAAGGTAGTTGAATTCCACAATGAGAATAAAGCAATATAGGGGCTGGGGATTTAGCTCAGCGGCAAAAGCGCCTGCCTGGCAAGCGCAAGGTCGTGAGTTCACTCACGAGTTCCCGGTACCGGAGAAAAGCAAAAAAAAAAAAAGAGAATAAAGCAATATAACAGATGGAAAGCTGACTACTCCACTTCTCACTTTGCAGTGCTTAATTGTGCAGCTTACTGGGCAGGGTACTTACTTTAAGTATGATCTTTGCTATCCGGGGCCATTTGTTGTTCACAAACATTCCAATGGAAACAGGAATAACAAGAGCGACCAAAGAAATACCTAAAGATGACAGGAGACCAATTTAATCAGCAAAGGCTCTAACACAGGAAAGAGAAAAACAAGAGGTAAGTGGCCTGAAAAAAACTTCAGCAGTATTTCAGCCTCCCTTATTGAACGCATGGAACAGAATGCAGATTTACACACACACACACACACACACACACACACTTTTCTTACTTCAATAGCTAATTTAATAATAGTGGTACTTTAATATTACTGATTAGAGAATTGACAATATAATACTTTCACTAAATCCTGGATAGTGTTTTTTTAGTGTTACTTCTACTGCCAGTAAACTTTAGTTTCTATTTGTCAGGATTTTGGCTTCTTTAGTCTATTAGATCTATATATTCTAAGAAAAATATCTTGCCAAAATTTGTGTGTATGTGTTTGCACACGTGGTTATGTATGTTCTTGTGGTATATGTAGATGATATCTTAAACCTTTCCATTACTTCATGGTAGTAGAAATAAATAACTTGTTTTAAAGTAGAAGAAATAAAAGAAAACATTAAAAATTTAATGAAGATCTCAGGGCATTCTGAAGGTGAAAGACTTTTGGTCAAAACTGATTTCACTTATTCAAACCAACAAGAGAGAGCAGAGAGAAAAGGTTGAAAAAGCATGCTTTAAATCTTCCATGCGATAATACATTTGGTGACCTCTCATGTAATTGTAATTCTTCTCAGCAACGTGCTCGTGCAGCCAGATGAAAGAGTCACACTTTAATTTCACCATGTTAAATTTACTGTCATTCTTGTGACATACGGTTTGTCTCTCCGTATTGGTAAACACTCATTTGTCCAGTGGCCGCTTCCCTACAGTAAAGCACCAACAACTTCTAACTTCTCGTGGGCTCTTTCTTTTTCAAACATCCTTTTAAAGCCGTATGAGAAAGTGCAAGTGGATGATGAAATTCTGAGAGTAGCTGTTGCCTCATATCGGGATAAGTTGACTGAGGAGTGGAAAACATATTCTAGATTCCAGGACTATAAATATTACTTTAAAATGAATCTAATAATGATGAAAACACAATTTCTCTCCAGCCTTGCAGGCCTTCCCACAGTGTAAGGGTCAGTAATTACTTTTACCTAGAAATTACCTGGTGGAATTAAGTCATGGCAAAGGAAATGAAGGGCTACAGAAAAAAAAGACAGGATAGTGCGAGCAGATAGTGGTGGAAAAAGGCATGTGGAAGAGAGCATCGCGGTTAATCCCCTGTTGGGTATCCCTGCATTGCACTATTTGGGGAGGACATTTCCTTTCTTTGAACCTAGACCACCCACTAGGTTTTGTGAAGCTTGTAAGCCTTAAATTAAAATGGTGTTGATAGAACTTATTTGCATTGTGGTAGCTTAAATCTAGGCATACATACTGTGTTTGGAACAGATTTGTGATTGGGTTTTGGTTGGGCACTTTGAACATGTTGGATCCACTTGGCCTTCTTGGTCCTGGTCTCTTTGGAGCAGGCCAAGGCAGACAGGATCTCTGGCCATAGTCTAAGGTGGAAGTTTTTTCTCCCTTCACCAGATGAGGCCAGGGGAATTTTTCCAGGGCTCTGAAGCGGCCCTTCTTCACACCCACAGATGGTTCCTGCCCTGAGAGCGGGGCGCTGGAACTCTCTGCTTCCCTGGCGTCCTGGAGCTGGCTTTTTTTTTTTTTTTTCCTGCAGAACTGGGGATTGAACCCAAGGCCTTCATCTTCAGTTATTTCTCTAGCTCTTTTTAATTTTAAGACAGGGTCTTGGTAAATTGTCCTGGCGAGGCTTGAACTTGTGGCCCTCTTGCCTCACTCTCTCAGGTTGTTTGTTTTATTTATTCCTCATACGCCTGGGCTCTCTCGCTTTGCAAAATGCCTGTCTGTGTAGATCAAAAGGATCAGCTTGTAGTCATACCACTGAAAGCAAAACTTGATCTTAATTCTAGCGTGTCCAGGAGCCGCAGGAGAGAGAAAAGTAGAAAGAAAAGCCACAGTGAAAGAGAGTGGTGAGTGATTCCATGAGTGAAATTCACAAACTGTGGAAACTGTGCAAATCATTTAACACTTTGGTGCTTTGGTCTCCTCATGTGGAAAATGAGCAGACTCATGTCTCCCTCACAGTCTGTGGTGAGATTTCATGATAACAAGGAGTTAAAGCTCTTGGTATGAGATACTCAAAATGTGGCTATAACAGCTTGTCACAGTGCTTTGCTTTTAAGATCCAGCTGCACTGGCCTCTCCCCATGCAGATGCTGTTATCTGGGAGGCCCAGATCTTCTCCTGAGTCACAAGAACATGCTGAGCCCTGCGCACGCTGCCCCAAGCACGGAGCTGGCACACAGAGCAGGGTGAAAAGCAAACCAGTGGGCTATTTCCCGCTCCCTAGGAATCTTGGGAAAATTAAATAATTGCCTTGAACCTCAATAGCCTCATTTATCAAGCGATGATCATATTTTGTGAAGCTGTCAGCTCAGTTTTATCCTCATTAAAGAAACTAGAAAAACTAACAGCAAAAAATTTGGGTTGGAAACCAGGCCCAGGTGAACGCGTGAACGGTTAATGTCTTTGTGTTTCAAACTCTTTTTGCTTTTTCTTGCCTTTTTTCTTCTTTTTCACCCTTGATCCCCACTTATGATGATTTTCGCCCTGTGCTGAAATGCCAACCCATCTGTCATTATTTTTTTCTTTCCAAATTTATTCACATGCAAGGATATGGCACAAGTTATTCACATAGTAGTTAAAAATTACTCAATATTCCCAAGGGACACTTGTAGCAAGGAAATGCATATCAAGAGAGGAATGTTTTAAGGCTTGAAGTCTTTTCTTAAGCAAAGAATAATGTACAATTAAAATTCCTGTGTCAGCAAGCAGGTTCCTTGAGAGGACCTCGGTGTTTGCTATGCAAACAAACTGCATTCTTTGAGGAAGGTGTGCTCTGAGCAGCAGAATAGGTAGACAGCATGAGGCTCAGGAAGAGAAATTTTAAAAGCCGAGTTCAGATTGTATCTGATATGATGGGGTCTCCGGGGGTCAGGAGGAGAATCTCATACAGAAACAACCCCTACCCAATAGAGTGTCTCGAGGACCGGACCACATTTTACAAGTTTAATACCTACAATAGGAGTAGGGGAGAGAAAAGAGACTATGTGAAAAATATCGCAATACTGATCATCCCAATTACTATGCAAAAATTTGTCCCTGTTCAGCTTGCACATAGTCTACACCACATTTAATCACACAAATGACCTTTCTGAGAAATGAAAGGGACTTTTAGTCCAGCTTTCAGAACACCCTAGGCATTCCTTCAACAAACATCCCCATCACTGGGTGGCCTTTGTTGTATGGTCTCTTCAATGGGAAACCCATACTTTTTAGCGGAATCTCATCAGAAAGACATTTGTGTGTAATTTCACCTGAAATCGAGACTCTTTAACGTGCAGTGATGGGTACTAGTATACTAATTCTCCTGAGGCTTATCTTTTGTGATGGCAGCTCTGTGGGAAAGCCTGCTTTTGGCACACCAGGAGCCCTCTTACCCTTGCTGTGACCATCAGCCCTATGGCACACCAAGCACTTAATCTCCCACTGTCTCTATTCCCCCCAGAAATAGCAATGGGGGAACATGTAGGAGTTGAAATGAAAGGAGACATAGCCATAATAGCAAATTTGAATTCTGGGGCATGACATACAGACCAACTTTTCCATGAAGCTATGGCCCACATATGAGGATTCCTAAAATGCAATTTCCTCTTGTTTTCTTTTTGTCTTGGTTGTTGCTATTTTGTTTTCTTTTCTCTTTAAAATAAAAAAAAAGAAAGAAAAAAATGAAGTTTCATCGGGTAGTTCCCGAAGGTGCCTCTCACCGTTGCTTCTTAGGTCTTCTGTTGTGAAACCATTACATGAACATTCTTTGCGTATCTTCAATGTACGTGTTCATGTGCAAACTGCCACTAATGTGAGCTAGCTTTGCTCTTGGATGAAGGAAAGACAGAGGCTGCCTTGGGTGAGCACCCTGAGCCTGCTGAGGTGTGGGGATCCTTTAAATTGACTCCTTTCCTAGCAATGTGAAATGAGGAAAAATCAGTCTGTTCTGTGAGGTCAAGGCTTGGAACTTACATTCTGCCAGTAGTCATTCAAAGGCCAAGGTGAATTAGAAGGAAATTCTAATTGGGTGAAAACTGCCACAAGTGCAAGAGATAAATAATGTCTAAGTGTGAGCCTGGCCTGAAATCCTAGTAAAGACTAAGCAGAGAGCACGAGGGTGATACGAAACAGTCTTGCAGAGGAATGGCTTACCTATGCTATCAAAGGGAATAACGATGCTCCCGGCGTCGACCCACATTTTGGTATAGATATACAGGCAGAGTGGCATCATTCCCAGGGCAAGCAATGTAGAGCACGTGGTCATGCTGACGCTGCAAGGAAACGAGCATGTTGACAGGTGCCCTTGTGCTTTCCAGGGAAGAGGCTGCCTCACTCTCAGTCCATTACTAGAAAGCTCTGCAAGAACTTATTCCAACCAGTGGCACTATCTGGTGTGATGGGCAGAAATATACATATGCCCAAATTTGAGCAGAGTCTGGCCTTGGGCACAATCATCCATGTTGGTTCTTCTACTCTGCCATGCATTTACCCAGTCTCCTCCTTTGTTCTCAAGGATGGGAGGGGGTATTTCATAATGTCTAAGCCAATGGTTAAACAAGGCACACAGTGCCTGGATGATCACTGTCGAACCTCCAACAGCAAACGCATCCATCGGTACCAGTGAAGACTCCGGGGCCTTCATGCAGCTGTGCCTGCTGGTGGAGATGGGCCTCCTGGGGCCTTCAAGGAGAATACATGTCTGGGCAATTGCCTTTCTAGAAACAGTCAAATGATTGCCTAAATGGTTATAGCCAGAGAAGAACAAACTGATTTTAAAAAGAAAAGCAAAACATTCCTGCAAGCAAGGGAGGCAGGATTCTTAACACGGAGTAGGTCATTAACAATTAATCAGATGTGTGCTCAGAAGACTCAAGACCTGGGAATTGTCCTGTTTAAAGCATTTGTGTTTTAATAAGGTGTCTGGCCACGTAGGTGGATTTTGGTTTCTAGCATGGAAGAACTGCTGTCAAATGTAGAGGTTTTCAGCATTGTGATGGTGGGTGGGAGAGAGTTTGGGTACGAGATTCAATGCTGGGGCTCTAAGGCCACTTGCTGTCAGGATTGGGAAAATATAGTGCTGCTTAATATGTGACTCTGGGAGATTTTCTTGACTTCTGTTTGCCAGATTTTCTTATCTGTAATGATGATCACAGTCTTAGTTGCCTCATAGACTGTGCAGGAACCTGTGATGAGCTTATGGTGTCCAGTGGAGAACAAGGTCTACGTGAGAGTCATTACTGTTATTATTTGTATGACCACAGAGCATGTTTTTGTATTCTACTATAGCATGCCATGAACAAACACAGCAATTCTTCTGGAAGGTTCTTTCCTAGACAACTGTGGCATTCAAATCATTCAGTCATTTCTAATGGGTATTATCTGTGTACTTGAAGAAAAATACTAAATATTTAAACTACCTGACCATTCCTCCAAATAACAATTCTATACTATGCAAAGCAAAGTAGATGAAGATAAAGAATTTAATTTCAGTGTAAATAATTAAATTTGCACAGTTTTGACAAACTATTAATCTTCCTATTAATCTTCTTTTAAATGAGTAATGAATTCACTTAAATTAGCTTTACAAGATTCAGGTAAAAATATCTGTATGAGTAGAGCTAAAATATGTTAATGATAACCAATGCTAGAAGATGCACTTAAAACACTTCCTGAGAAGTTCAATTTATTATCATCATGGGTTAACTTAATTTAGATAAAAATAGGAAGAAAAGGCAGTCCTGCACTAGAAAAATAACAAGTGCATTTGTTATTAATAGTGCTTTGTCCTACTTATAATTAAAGTACTGAACTTTCTAAATTTTTTTCTCTCTTCCTTTCCCTCTCTCTTATCTTTAGTTTAAAAAATATATTAGAGCAGGCTGATAATTGTTTCTGTAGGAAAATCCCTTTATTCTTGTGCATCTAGCATGTTGCCTGCAGCAGGAGGGAGAGGAAAGGAGGTGGGGATTCCTGACCTGCAGGATAGTGAAGAGGAGAAGGTCTGGACCTGTTTGTTTTAAATTAGTAGAGCAATTTTTAGAAGTCAGATTTTTTTCTTGTTTTTCTTTTAAATCTTCTCTTGAAAACTTCCATTCTGAGTTACTGTTCAGACAGTTTAGGAAGTTATACTATGACCCTGCATTTGGTGGGAGATGTTTCTTAAAAAACCAGGCGAAAGTACAGGTTAGAATTTGGAAGAGAAATGGGTTAGGTTTAACAGACAAAGACAATAAGAAGTCACAGAGAGACAAGAGAAAATGTGGCTGTAGGTTGATTATTTCTAAACTAGAAACAAAAACAAAGTCATGCCACTTAGAACAGTATTTTCACAGTCAGAGAATTTTAATTAACAATGTAGGGGCATAAACTAGCAAATTAAAAATTTACTTTACTTGGAAAATTTCCAGTTCTATAAAGGGAATGGCTGTCAAAAATAGAAATCCTACCATGAATTTATACTGGAATGAGAAATGTATCAATATATAAGAAAATGAAAATCATGGATTTATCTTTATCCACTGGCATATGGAAGTTTTATGTGTATGTGTGTAGGGAGGAATGAAAGTAGCTAATGAATGAAAATTCGGTGAAGATAAAGAATGCAAAACATTATAATCATATCAGAAGTGGAGCAGCAAGTTTGAAGCCTCAAAAGAAGTGTATATGGATGGTACTTGGAATAATGAGTATAGAAATAATGCAGAGCAAGTAACGTAGAAGCAATGTAGAGATAAGTAATAGGTCTGGATTCCAACAATGACATGAACATACACTGGTTCAGGTGATAAGCCTTAACTTTATCATCTGCCAAATGCAGAAGATGACAGTACTGACCTGAGAGGACTCTTTGGAAGACGAAATACACCAAAGCAGTTTGAGTACTTGGTACTGTGAGTGCCTGGGTTGTAATAGTGTCCAGTATACGTCAGTGACTAAAATAAAAGTAAATGCTGCACGAGAGAAACAAAACAGAGAGGGAGTGTAAGGCGAAGAGTCGATGGAGGATGTTTACCTGGATGGAGTGGGAGGGGTGGCTTTGAATTGCCATGGTCCAGTAGCTCAGGAATTTTGGACAACTAAAAAAACAATGAACATGGAACTAAAAGACAAAAAATGTAACAGTGTTTGGCCAACGACAAAGGATGTGGCAGGAAAAGCTATGAAATAGGAATTCTAGAAAATAATGAGTGTAGAGAGTGGCCAGCTGTGAAGGTTTTGGAGAGAACTGAGCAAAGGAAGCAAGAGAATGGATTCCCCAAATAAGTCAAAAGACAAAAAATTGTCTGTGTGGGGCGGCCGAGGCCATCTCTAAGTCTGGAGAGACAAAATATTTACTTGTTTCTGGGCATAGTACAGACACAAAGGAAGGAGGGTCGCTCTGTGTCTCTTGGTCCTTGGGCCTTGGCCATCAGCAAATTCACCGGAAAGGCCTCCTTCATTTCTCCCTGACCCATTTTGTGCTCCTGATGTCCACAGCATGACTTTCATAGATGAAAGTACCTGTGCACTGATCAGATTCAGAAATGACACATTTCCAGGCTGGAAGTGATCAGAGAAGAAGCAGTAGTGGCAGTGTCTGTATTCTAAAACCACAGATAGCTGCTTATTTATTTGTGTATTATTTAAAATAGAAGAGGTTGTAAAATGCAATGGTTGTCATCTCAGAAAACATGATAGGAGGAGGAACAATGTTTTGGTTTCTTCTCCTAGGGACCACATCTAAGAAAGAGAAAGCCAGGTGGAACTGTGAGGTATCAGCTCAATAGCACATGTATCTGTCAATATAAAAAACCATGTCTTGACTGCTGTCTCTAAAGCTCAGGCAGAAATGGAGAAAGTAATGTTCAGAGGACAGAATTAGAAATATAAGTGGTAGATAGGACTGTGTCTAAATATAATGTCATAAGGCTTAAATTATCCAGCATTTTCTCTAGAAGAATAAAATGTCTTAGAAGACTGTTGCCCACTGTCTGAAGTTTCACCCTCTCAATTTATTTTAAAGAAATATTTAAATATTTTCCCCCTAACATCCACAGTGCATCCATAAGGCCATCTTACATAGTGGCATGGTTAACATTGTTTCAGTGATTATGGTCATTGTAATAAACATTATTTTTGGTGCTAAAATATAGCCTGCAGAAGAGAACCCATTTCAACAGACAAATTTCCAGCATCACATGTACTGTTTTCTATCTCAGGAAATGACCATATTCATGGCATTACAGTAAGGTATGGGTCATTTTGTTAAAGCATAAGACTGTATGCTTAAAACTTATAGATATGTAAAAGCTAGCTAGTGGAGGGCAAAGCCTCCTATTCATTTCCCTAAATTTACTCAGTGCTAGCTTTTAGAATCTTCATCTCTGTGTTCAGGTCAAACTAAACTGAAGTCTAGGAGGCACTTATTGTTATATTGTGGTTCAGAAATTAGGTTAACAGTGCTTGGCCTCTTGAGTTCTTTCACAGGGCTTTTCTTCAAAGTACATCTGTTGTGAGGTAGATACTATATATTTCCTCTTGCAAAAATGAGTATGAGAAAAACACATAGTATGTAAAATTTGTCTAAAACTTCTGGGGAAATCAGCACCAGTAGTGATAAAATAGCAGGTTTCTAATTGCTGCTAAGTACTTGATCAATCCAACAGTAGCATATCTATACCTGAAGCTTCTCTCTTCTGCATACAGGAGCTGGGATTAATAAACCTAGTTGCCTACCCTACAGTATTTAATAAGCATATGTAACATTACCACCTAGATAGTTTTCAAAAATATATACCTTTCCTCACAAATGAAGAATGTGCAGTAAGGAAAAAAGCATTTGTTTGTTCAGCTTTTGACACTAAAAGTTTTGGACTAGTCCCATTAACGCTGCCTCTTATAACTATTACTTTTCCCTCTCTTCAGCCATACTCCCAGGAAGAACTGGGAAAACACTGAATTTCAGATTACTCTGTGGGAAGTGGAGAAACAATTTCCTGTTTATGTTATAGTACAGTATGCATAATTTAAAAAAAATGGAAAACATACTGTAAGTTTGTTTTCCATTTCTTTTATGCTAGTACAGGTAAAGCAAATTCTGAATTCTTCCTCGGATTTTACAACAAGACAGAGTTTACCTAAAGAAGTGGGTGTGTAGTGGAACTGACCACTGTCCTGGTATCCTGACCACTATCCTGGTAGTCTCAAAACTGGTGCCCAGTTTGAGTTTTCAGTTTGTCTTCCAACATCCCCATCAACTTCTCAATTATGGCTTGTGGCTTAGAAAAGACTCCTTTTTTTTTTTTTTTTTTTTTTTTTTCATATACTTTGAAGCTTTCCCCAAAGATAATCAGCAATTATGCAACTCCTTGTTATCTAATTTAGATTTAAAAGCACAAAAATAAACTACAGCCCCCAGTTCTAATAGCCAAGAAGCTGTGTCCCAAAGCACTGAAATGTATTTAATCTTTCCCACTTAATTCCTTAGTCATGCCAAAAATCAGTGGTAGACCAGATGTACACTCTGAATGCCATGGGCTTATGCACTGATGAGCCCAATGTGATTGCAATAGTTGGAGATGTAGATCTCTTACCTTAGGTCCATGTCGCCATCCACCCAATAGGCCAGGATATTGGAGGCTGCTCCTCCAGGACAGCAGCCCATGATGATCACCACCACGGACTGGATGGGGAGGATGCCAAAGATCACTGACAGGAGGAAGCCCATGAGGGGCATGATTCCAAACTGACAGAGGAAGCCAATAATGATGCCCCATGGCCGCTTTATGTGCCCTAGGAATTTCTTAATTTCCACATTGCAGCCCATGGAGAACATGACTAAGGCCAGCAGGGTGGTCAGAACAGCACTCATGACTGTGCTGAGAACGGCATTGACATTTTCCTCCAAGACCACACACGATGCACCTTCGCAGACCGATGCATTGGGGTGACAGACTGTAGGGTTAGCCATTGTGAAGTTCTCTGCTCCAGTGGCCAAATCCAAGGCAGCACAGGTCTGCTGCTCCTGTCTGGGTGGCCAGCTAAGTCAAGTAATGCTTGCTTCCACCACATCAAACTTTTAAATCCCTCTTAAGTAGGTGGCTTTAGGTGTCTCTTTGAAAAGTCATCTGAGAGAAGCAATAAAAATAAATGCCAGTATGTCAGTTTCGAGAGGTAACATTACAACATACCACAAATGATGAATCATAAAAGTCTAGCAAAATTACTGGCCCATACAGAATGTTGTAATTAATCATTTATTGGAATGATTTTGAACCATGCACATAGAAAGAGTTGTGTTAATGTTTAATGCTGGGAAGTTTTGTTGAGTAATTTCAGTTAAGTGAAATCTACTTTCTATGGATTGAGTTGTCGCAATGCATACTTACTGTTCTTATCTTTCTATGAATACAGAGGATTGAGACCCTGAAAAGCCCTGTACCCTGTGCCAAATTATATCGCAAATTAGATGTCAGTCAGGCTGTATGAGAGCCAACATCTCCAATTTTCTCTGCCACTGGTTTTCCTACTGTATCATTCTGTTTCCTTGCGTTGGACTATAAACATCTGTAAGTTTGAGAAGGCTTTGATATAAACCTCTGGGACAGTGACACTTGGGGAGGACAGACTGTTTTCTGGTGGGAAGAAGTCTGACTTGTAGAGCCACCCTCAATTACTTACACAGGCAATTATGCATGCATTGCCATAGCAACAGAGTGCTTTATAGCTAGAGACAATACAATTATTTAGAGGGATGAACTTCAGAGGATGAGGTCAAAGTGACAGAATCTTTTTATGGTTAGAGTCAGGAATTGGAATTAGAAAAATTTTTATGGGGGAGAGGAACACCAAGAGAGATGGGTTGTTATAAATGTCAAATAGTCATCCTCATTATGGGTAGGACACTGTACTTAGGGATACAGGGAACATAACAAAGGGGTAAAGGAGACATTGTCATGTTCTCTGGTGTTTATAACCCAATTATTGTGTCAGGACACCACACAGGAATAAGAGTGAATGCTATTTCAACTGTGATTCCTAATTTATAAGACAAATTTGAATTTATCCTTCCAGTTACTCATCTTAGATTAAGTGGAATTAGCATCCCCATTTAAGATGAGAACCCGAGAGGAAGTTTGAGGCAAAGAAGTGCTTCTTCCAAGGCCCCCTGTTGAGGACTGGGAATGCTGGAATTCATCTTTCCAACTCTGGGCAGATAATGGTTGGTTTGACTTGGTAGAGATTTGGAGTCAAACTTTAGAATGGGATGCTTTTAACTTAAGCATCCCTGGCACGTGTTAAAATCTACCTTCTGATTCTGGGAGCCTAGGCTGCACTTTATTTTCTAAAAAGCCCACGGTCAGTGGTGACCACGCTGATCTGGGACCTCATCGTGAATGTCCAGGCCATAGACTATGCGACAACTGCTGCCTAGTCTGCTGGCCACCATAAACAGTCTGTGCAGAACCACTCAGTGTGGGAAGGCGGGCCTTCTCATCATGGCAATCAACCTGAGGTGTGGCTATGTGGGCCACCGGGCATGGAAGCAAACAGAGTCCCATGGCCTGGTGACTGGAGGGCGTGAGGATGATGTCTCTTTAAACTTTGAGCTATCTGGAACTTTCCTTAAGGTAGCAGTGATTTGCACTCCCTGGTGGTGTGGTTCCTGTCGTAGGAGTGCCCACTTCAGCTGTCATGGTCCTCTCTATCTTTCCTGGCACAGGTGGGTTTTTCTTAGCTCTACCAACCCCTCTCCACCCTGTACGTACAGAGTCAGAACCAGTTTGCTGCTTGCAGCTCCTGGGAGATCCTGCTGTCCCTCCCACCACTGTCTCTGCCCCAGCAGCTAAATGACTGTCCAAGTAATTCCCAAAGAGGCCTCTTTCCCAGTCCCGGGTGTGAAATGACTGACCCTGCCTGCCGGCCTCTCCCAGCATCTCTAGCACTGACTGGATCACTTCCTCCACAGGTGCCCGCAGGACACAGCGCAGGTCAACAGACCACTCCCCCTGCTGCTGCACCTGAGTATCTGTCAGTGCCGGCTCTTTTCCCCAGGTAGGGTGAGACTCATGACTGTGAGCAGGGTGGATCAGTTTCCACCTTTCTGCCTTGCTTTCCCATAATTCAAACTTAAGTAAAAGTCAGACAGGTAACCCAGGACCTGGGAGGAATCAGCGCCTTTCCCTAAGCAGGACTTGTCTTCAAAGGACATCAGAGTCCTGCAGGCTGGGAGGACTGGGATTTGGGAAGTTCTTGGGAGTTGAAAAGGTATAGAGCAAGACCGGTGAACAGGGCTCAAGACAGAAAGGCATATTCAGCTATCTCCCTCCATACTCAGGTGGGATGAGCTTGAGGTTTGGTGTTTGCCGGCTGGCTGGCTTGGTCAAGTGTGATCCAGACTTAGCCTTCTGGCCCACAGTGCTGGAATCAGAGAAGAAAAAGTAAAGAGAGCAGGAAGCAAGTTCAGAACAAAGCTCTTCTCAAATTTCAGATGACTTGCTAAGGAGATTTTAGGCTCCCAGGGGCAGAGTGCTTTGCATATAGACAACCTGCAAATGAGCAGTCTGCTGGATGAGAGAGTGCTACAGTTCTGGTTGAAAATGTGCCAATGCATTTGTAATTTTCACATTATTTTTACATAAATTTGCACATTAAGCTCAAGAGGCCTTATACTCAAGTATTGGAGTGATTCACAATTAATTAGTACCCTTAACTTCAGCTAAATTCAAATCCAGGCATTGAAAATAATCTAAATATAAAAAAAATTCCATTTATGATACAGAATCAAGGAATAGAGGGGAAGGCAGTAAGGAGGTCAGAACTTGTTTTTTTCTCTCATCATCTTTCTTAAACATTTCTGCTCAGATTCTTCATGGCTTGGGCTCAGACACAGGCAACATTTAATAAACCAGGGGCAGATTCCTGATCTGGCCTTCTTGGTAGAGATACAAGGGCTGGGGTTTAATTTGACTTCTGAGGGTTCCTGTTGGCTCCCATGTATCAGTTTGGAGAAGCTAGTGCTGAATGCTGGCTGATGTACTTGCCATGAAGTCCATATGATAAAAGACGAGCTTTCTATCTTCTCTTGTATTTCATCAGGGATGGCTTATTCCGATCCACCGCCATCTGGGATCTGATAATTCCACCAAACACTTTCCTGTGACTGAAATTCTCTCTCTCTCTCTTCTTTCCAATTTCCTCTGATAGACTGATCATTTATGAAACCTACAAGTCCCACAATTACAATTATTTGGAGTCTTCTGTGACTTACTTTGAAACAAAAATTAGCAAGGGGAAAACAGCTTATGCATGCCTAGCTAGGAATTAAGAATTAAAGGCAGGACAATATTTAAGAGGGGAAGGATAGAAAGAAGGATTAGAACTTACTGAATGGAAAAACTTCCAGGTTAGGAATCAGAAAAACTTGGGTTTTAGTCATGCTCTTTTGAAAATGCTGTGCAGACTGTAAAGGCTTTCATGGATGAATATAAATCCTATCTGGAGATGGTACAACCACTTTTGAAAATGCCTAAATGTCCACATGCCTTTTGACCCATTCCTCCCAGACCTAGCTATTGGTCTAAGGAAATCTATTAATTTGTTTTTCCTCAAACATGAACTGGAATGTTTGCAGTAGCTCTAAAGTGGAATCTATTCAAATATATGGCTGAGGTAGAACAGCTAAATATATTGTGTTATACAGTGGATGCATTGGCTAGCTAACCTGTCATGACAGACTATTTCATGCCTGGCAACTTAAAGGAGGAGAGGGCTAGTTTAACAATTCCAGAGGATTCAGTCCATGATTGCTTACTCCAATGTAGAAACATCATGGAAGAAAGGTTTGGCAGAGCAAAGCTGCTTTGTGCATGGTTGCTAGAAAGAAGAGAATAATGGGGGAAGAGTCTCAGACAGAAAGGAGCAGAGACCAGATAGAGTCAACAGGACCCACCCAGCCATTCCTAGCAGTGTGCTGTACTACCCCGGTACATCTGTTCATCCAGCCCAATTGACAGTCACAATTAACCATCATAGTGGACTTCTAAATGTCAGTTGGAGTCAATGGTCTATTATCATACATCTCACACTGAATGAAAGAAGACAGACAGAATACAAGCAATTACACCATTGGATAAAGCCAACCTACGGTGTTAGAAGTCTGGATGATCACTGCCTGTGAAGTATGGGATGGTAGAAGCTGAAAGGTGCTCAGTGTGCCATGTTTTAATGGACAGTAACAAGCAATAAGACACCATTGATCATAATATACTGGGGAAAGATATGTCTAGGTCTAGAGCAGGTAAGTGTGAACACTAGACCTGAGAAGTCTTGGGAGAATAAGACAGGTGTAGCAGTGAGAGATGTGGCATATGGTGAGATAAAAGCTAGGAGATGGGGAAGGTTTCCATCATCATTTTAACAATAGCTAACTCTCCTTCCCATGTCTCCTCAACTTCTGTCTTATTCAGTTTGTTATCAGCAATTACTTTCTAAGTGTCTAAAAATCATCAGGTTTTGTGAAGTTGTAGTAAACCATTTTGTTTAATTAATCCTAGGTAAGCCTCCAAACAAATCCTCTTGGTAGAAGGCAATCTTGGTGCACTTTCTGTTTCCTTAGTAACACACAATCTTAGAGTTGAAAACTAACTCATGTGTTTTGCTAATATTTCCCAGGTATCTTGTAAACATGACAAAAGTTTTGTTGCTTACTTCTTTGAATTTGTACTTAGTACCTGGGTGAGTGATAAATTTCAGGAAAGCCAGGACCTGAGTTATGGTAGGTTGTATTGCTGCTCTCAGTTCATTGCTTTCTGCTTCCCTGTAGTGCTATTCTACAGCCACATTCATTGAAGTGGACTTACAACACTTTTCTGATGAAGAACTCCAGCCAGGGTGTGTCATGCCAGGGCAATTGTTTTGATGGAGTAAGCAGTGATGGTGATAAGCATGCCATCTCCAAGCTGAGACTCTTACAACCACTGTATGTTCACTTCACATTTTCTACACTCTTCCACTTGCCATGGGAATGACAAATCCCAGCTAAGTGCTGCTCCTTCATGTGCTCCCAGAGTGAGAAGACATGTGGAATACAGTCACGGCTGGTCAGCATGAATTTGTACCATAAACCACTTAGATGTTGGGGGCTTTTGTTATGTAACATAACCCAGTAAAAACTGGCTGTTACTGATCTATGGTGAATTCCAAGCTATTCAGATAAATGTTTTTTATGTGTTTATGAGACTTACCCTTTTTATGCATTAATTATGTTTCCTTGAATTCATGTCTTGAAGACCTAACCCTTAGCATGTCAGACTGAAATTGTATTTGGAAATAAGATCTTTCAAGAAGTGATTACATTATAATAAGGCCTTTAGGGTTGTGACCCCATAAAAAGAGAAAATTTGGACATACTGAAAGCCACCAGGATGTCCCACACACTATCCACATTGGAAAGAGCATGTGAAGACAGTGGAATTGTCAGCACCTGCAAGCCAAAGCTTGTGAAGAAGTCAAACTTGATGATATTTTGATCTTGGATCATTCTAGTCACAAGTCTGCTACTGCACACACACTACGTACTAAATCATACTGTTTTCTTTTCCTAATTGCCAGTGAGCTGAGAGCTGAGGAGAGCATTCTTTTCTATTTAGTGTGGGAAATCCCCCCCCCAACTTTTTTGACAAACTCCTCATGGCCCAGCAGCAAAGGAGATGGCACAGACTTTGATGTTTGTATCTCAGAAAGTATTATTCTTATATGACTTCACCTCTCTACTGTTTAACCTGATCCAGTCCACTGAGCAGAAACTTTCTAAGAAACTCAACTGTCCTCCCAAACATTTGAAGTTTTGTCGCTGGAGTCAGAATGTGCACCAGAGTGTTCTCATTCCAATACTGTTTCCCACCCTGCTATGTGCCCATCGCTGAGACTCAGCACCCAGCATCTATAATTTAAAGGAGGAAAGGCTTATTTTGCCTCACAGTTTGTAGAGGTTTCAGTCCATAGTTGGCTGATGCCAAGAAAGGACAGCGTGGCAGAGGGGAATGGCAGAAGAGAAGGAGCTCATGGCATAACAGTTAGAAACAGAGAGAGATCAAAGGAGCAGGGAGGGAGATATGTCCTTTCAGGCCACGCTCCTACTGGACAGAGCTCCTCAGACCAGGATTCATCTCTCAATACAACATTTATCTATGAACTCATCGGTGGACTCACCCACTGATGAGTATCACACTCTTATGATCCAACAGCTTCCCCTAAGCTCTACCACCTACGAGTATGTAAGGCTTGGTGGGGGGCCATCTAGGTATAAATCATAACACCCTACTACCTCCTTCACCAAACCTATTGCCAAATATCCCTGGTTCATACCCTGTATTGCCTCATTACCTTTCTTTTTTTTTTTTTTTTTTTTTTTTTTTTTTGTTTTTCTCCGGTACCTGGAACCGAACTCACGACCTTGCGCTTGCCAGGCAGGCGCTTTGCCGCTGAGCTAAATCCCCAGCCCCATCTCATTACCTTTCAACTCCAGCCTCTGCATGTGTCTTCTGAATAACAATAACAGCCTCCTGTCTTCCGTTTTCCTCCATGATGGTCTCTTCTCCACCAAGTGGTCTTTAAAAGTAAACCACAAAACCAAACAACTTGTTACAGGTGGGATCTGGAGTGTCTCTCAAAAGCCTAGCTTGGCACTTTAAATATTTGCCAGCTTTCCTGTTATTGAAACAAATACCTGGAACCCGCAATTTAAATTAAGAAAGGTTTAATTTAGCTCACAGTTTGGGGGGATTCAGTCCATAGTAACCTGGCTCTAAGGAAGGACCTGCATGGTGGAAAGACTTGACAGAGCAAAGCTGCTTAGCATATGGCAGCCGGGACATAGATCAGCTGAACGGTGCCAGAGAGGAACAGGTCAGGAATTGTAGATAGTGCCCAAAGTTGCCACCTAAACATATCCAGCAGCATGGTCTACTGATCTATGAGGCTTTTCTTAATCCATTGAAGTTGACAAATCAAGATTAATGGACATAGCACTATTGAGAGGTAGTGTGGGAGCTTTAAAGGATGATGAATACACATAATTGTGGGTCAGCCCTTGAGGAGGTAGGGGAAAACAGATCCTTCTTCTCCTCTGTCTTGCTGCCTAGCCACGTGGTGAGAGGTTTTGCCCTGCCATGTGCTCCCTACAATGATGTGCTTCTCTGCCACTGGCCCAAGAGCAATGGAACCAACTGATCACATACTCATATCTCTAAAACTGTGAGCCCAAATCAACTCATAGTCTCTTTATAAGCTGATTATCTCAGGTACTGTTATAATAACAGAAAGTTGACTGGCACACAACTAAAACTGAAATCAATCACTAGATTACGACAATCTAGGTTCAAATGGTCTCACACGATCGCATTACACACAGGACATAAGTCCAGCCATGGTGTTGTCAAAGGCCCTAAATAGCTTGTCCTTCAGCTTTTTCTCATGGCAGCCTCTCTGGCATTCTCTTTGCACCTGGATAAAATGAGTTCATTTCTCCCTCAGGATTTTGTGCTGTCTGCTGCTTTGCCCAAAATATTTTCCTATTTGATCTTAGGGGCATTAATTCCCTCACTTCATTTACGTTTTCTTCAAATATGATTCCTCAGAGACTCCTTTCCTGATGACCCTATTAAAAAGCCCTCTTGCCCCCTCATTGAATCCTGCTAATCTTTTGTTCTTAAAGTCCTTACTACTCATGAGAGGGAGTCTAGCATATATTTGTTTATATACTGTCAGTTTCCATCTGTGTTAGTTGTCTAGGGCTTCTGCTCACAAAGTACCACCAAAGCAATTTATTGTCTACCAGATATGGAGTCTGTAAGTCCAAGGTCAAAATATTATTAGGGTTGGTTCTTTCTGGTCTTTCTCCTCACTGGTTGACAGGCACTCTTTCATTCCTTGGTTTATGGATGCATCTCTGACCTCTGCTTTCACCGTTACACAGTTTTCTCCTTGTATCTAAATTTTCTCCCTGTATCTAAATTTCCCCTTTGTATAAGGACACCATCTGATTGTCCCACACTAATGACCTCAGCTTGGCCATTTGCAAAGATCATATTTTTCTTTCTTTCTTTTTTAGTTTAAGGAGAAAAAAAAAAACCTAACAAAACAACACTAATGCAGATAAAAACAAAAAAACCCCCCACACAAACAAGAAAAACAATACATGACCTCAAAACAAAATAATAGTAATTAACAATGGGTATTGTGAGGTAGTAAGAGTTAGGATTTCAACATATACATTCTAGGGGACACAGTTCAACCCATTATGTCACTCATATGAGTTTCTTGGGGGCAGTGATGGAGAACCTTATAGAGGTGAGTGCCCAAGATGCAATATAAAACCCACTTATTTAACACAAAGTGCTAACAATGCAATTAAATCTGAATATCTGATGCTCACCTGCTGTGGTGATTTAGTTCACATGGCAAGATAGAGGGCTCTCTGTGCTGGCTGCGGCATGCTTTAGGGAAGGGTAGTCTCTTATTTATTTTTATCTTTGCCATTAGAAAATGTCAGGTAGAAAGCACAGGCTGGATAGAAGGATACTAGCATCACTTCCTGCTCATACTTGATTAGGACTTTTTCCATGACGTGTAAGCTGTATAGTGGGGGTTCTGTGGCTGATGCATGGATGCAGTATTCATCTGTTCTGCTCATGTAAGTCATTTTTACTCCTCCTCCCTACCTCACCTGTCAGAATTATTGTGTGATAGCGATTTATGATAGGCTTTTGCCCGGGAACTCTCCCACACCCTTCTTGGCTCAAACCCTAAGAACTGGTTACGTCCACCACACCCAGACATATATATGGGAGGTGGCCTGCTAGGTCACTGAACCTCTTGGGGGCTTATGTGCTGTGGCCATTACATGCAGCCCTACAAAGTTCAGGGTAATAACATCTCTAATAAATCACACACCCCCTGTTTTAGTGTTCTAGAGCTACCATAACAAAATACTATGGACTGTCTTGTTTCTCATAGTTCTGGAAGTTTGAAGTTCATGACCCAGAGGTCAGTCAGTTTTGTTTCTCTTGAGACTCATGGCTTGCAGGTCCTTGGCTTGCAGATTACTACCACCTTGGGTCCTCACATCAGTTTGTCCCTGTTCATGTGGACCTGTGATCTCTTCCTCTTATGAGGATACCAACCAGACTGAGTTGAGACCATGCTAATGACTGCATTTAAAATAAATTATGGCTTTAAAGACCCTGTTTCTAAATACAGTCAGATTTTGAAGTACTGAATATGAGGACTTCAACCCTGGTGATTTTAGGGACCCAATTCAGTCCATGAGGGTCTAGCACTGGGCCAGTGGGATTCTGCTAGGACAGCTTAGTTTGGATTGGAAGTGTCCCCTGAAGACTCATATATTGAAGGCTTGGTGCTCAATTCAGCAATGTTCAGAGGTGGGGCTTTTGAAAGGTGTGTGGACCACCAGGGTTGCAAATTCATCAATGTGCCAATCTATTGATGGATTCATAATTTGGTGTGATTATTGAGAGGTAATGTGAATCTTAGGTGAGGCCTAGTAGAAGATAGTGGTCACGGGGCATACTCTTGGGACTATACCTTGTCCCTGGTCTCTTCCTCTCTGGTTTTGTCTTTCTTTTCTACTTACCACCTTCCGTGTGACCAGCTCTGCTCTACTATACCCTTCTGCCATGAGATTTCTGCCTCACCTCAGGCCCAAAGCCATAGAGTTAGCTAACCAAGGAGCCTTTCAACCTTGAAGCAAAATAAACCTTTTCTCCTTTAAGTTGGTGTTCTCAGGTATTGTGTCACAGTGATGGAGAGCTGACTAATACACAGCTCTCTAATTGGAGGACTGCTCAGGCAGATGAAGTAGCATTGGAGCTGTGCCCCATAGCCATTTTCATTTTCAGGTCTCTCACTTTGTTTCCCTTATGGGCATCACACACCCATCATCTCTTTACCTCCTCATGCTCTGCTTTCCTTTAGCATTTCCAGCTAGAGGGAAACTAAAATGAGTATAGAAGTGTTTCCTTATTTTCCTCAGAAACAGGCATGGGTTTTCAAAATAAACCTTACTAAATGTTAAGAGAAAAGTTTACAAAGTCGATAAAACACATGAAAGCCTATAAAGAGACTAAAAACTAATTAAAATGACCATTAGAAAGGATACAGAGCTTCATTCACATGTGGTAATCTGAGCAACTTCATTGAAGATAACAATATGTGATATAACAATCTTTATTAACTTCCTATCACATTGTTTTGAAATTCTGCACAATTTTTATTTTTTTGTGTTGTTTTGTTTTTGTCTTTGTTGTTATTTTGTCATTGTCTTTTTTTCTTTAAAATAAAAAATTTTTAAAAGGCATGAAAGCTTAAAACCAAACAGGTTGCCTATACTTTTAAAAATGTAAGAAGGGAGCCTCAAACAATAGGGCCACATCACCATGGACTGAAATCTCTGAAACCACAAGCTACAATATACATTTTCTCCTATTAAAAAAAAATGTAAGAAGGGTTCTTAGACTGGGCTGAGATTCCAGTATGGCTAAGGTGGCTAAGATGAACTTTACAAAATACTTGGCTTGCAGATGGCCACCTCCCTGAGTCCTCACATAAGTCTGTCCCTGTGCATGTGGACCTGCGAAAAATGTGTGAAAGAAATCAGAACTTCATTTTCTACAAGATTTCCGATCACAGCATTGGAACAGAGGAGAAGAAATGGATTTGAGTCACCAAAGTTAGAAACTAAGATCACTTGGTTACTAGTTGCCTTGTTAAAGAAGAAAGAGTCAAAAATAGATTTAAATTCAAGGGCAATTGGATAAGCCTGCTTCATTATTGGTAAAGTATGAGGAAACAAACCTAAGGTGAAGAGGATAAGCTGTTACTTTTTTGTATATTTGGAATATAGGTAATTTTGAAACATTCAGGTAGAAATAATTCAGTAAGTAATTTGTCATTAACATTTAACTAGAGTTTTCACAACTGATAAATATTTATAGATATCCATAGAAAGAATTAAGCAAATGTCTTAGAGATCCCCAGAAATAACTTTTTAAATGTTAAACCTGCCCTCACCCAGATGCATTCTCTGCAGATGAACAGAGGAAAAGATAAGGTCTTTCTGTCTTCATAGAAAGAGAAATGCTTATAAAAACAAGTTTACATTATCTGCACTATTTTAAAAAACTAGATGTATTAAAATAGTTCATATGGGTTAAACAGAAAAATTTAAAATGAATTATAGATGTTCAGGTAAATAAAAGGTAGGTATCATGGAAAAAATAAAGATGTTGGATTCATTTAAAATGAATTTTATGCAACGTGGACTCTGGCTTAAAAGGTGGTGTAATCAGTATTCTCATGTTCTTTTTAGCTTCTATTTTCTGAATTGTATTAGTTCATATGGATGTGGAACCCACCACGAGCCTGCAACTGTGCTAGGCATTTGTGATACATCAGTGAATAAACTGGTTTTTGTGGAACTAATAGTCTAGTCATGGAGAGAGAGAAAAAACAGTATGAAAATAGGCACAAAAATAATGTAGTATATGAAAAGTAGAAATAGAAGCCTACGAGAGGACCATGTTGTGAGGAGTATTAAGTATGGGAGCAAGAGACAAAGGTAGCACTATTAAGTAATATTTTATGAAGTCAAGATCAGAGAAGACTTGAGGAAGATGGTCAGTGAATGATCCGGGTGTTACTGTTGGGATCAAAAGTGTCATTCTTTGGAGGGCTTGATTGCCAGCCTATAAGTTTTGGGGAAATGGCTCATGACAGCCTTAATCTCATTAAGTGGATTGATCTATCAGCATGTTTAGTAGCTGAATGGGTTTGTTCAGAGGTGGGGCCTAATTCTGCGAAGCAGGTCCCTGGGGGTGGGTTGAAGGGTATATTGTGTTTAGCTCTTTTTTCTCTCTGTCTCTTTCCTTCTCTTTTTTCTGGCTGCCATGAAGGGAAGAGCTTTGCTCCCCTATACCTTCTCTTCCGTGATCTTCTGCTTCACCACATTCCCCTAACGATGAAGCCAGCCAGCCATGGACTGAAACTCCTGAAACCATGAACCAAAATGAGTCTTTTCTTCTTTAAACTGTTATTCTCAGGTATTTTGTTGCAATGAGGAAAAGGCAGCCACTCTGCGAACAGGAAAAGCTGAGTCACACCCCTGAGGCATGCCTCACAGTGCTGGGACGTGGGAGGAGGCCAGCAGGGCAGGAATGGAGTGAGTGACATGAAGGCAAAAGAAAGGGAAGCATGGTGAGGGATGGGAGGGTAGCACACAAGGGGAACCATCAGCCATTGTGAGGACTCTGGCACTGGGAAGACCTCTACTTAACCTGGTTTTATTTTGGCCCTAGGACCTGAACTCTTGACCTCACACTTGGCAGGCATCTACTTTAAGCGGGAGCCATTATAATGTGATATTCTTTTTCTCCTTGCTCTCATTTTGATATTTACATTTTTCTTCATAAGTATCTGTTCACATATTTAGCTTTCTAAAATGGATTTAGTGCTTGTTAAAGTCTATTTGACTTTTAGCTTCCCAGAGCTATGTAATAGAACTAGTGGAAACTGAAGTGACACCCATAGTATTATCCCTTATGATTCTGAGCATTAACTGAGCATCATCACACCATATTAACATGTCTTAGAATTCTATAGTCTTCAAGGTTATATTCAAGTGTTCTGTTTTTATTTGGTTTTTATTTTTTTAGACAGGGTCTCACTATGCAGTTCAGGCTGGCCTTGAACTTACAGTGCTCCTCCTGCCTCAGCCTCCCAAGTGCCTTTTTATGTTTTGATCATGTAAATTTTCATACATTTTTGGATATTTTCCTTGTTTTATAATTTAGCTTTGTATTTAAGAAAAATTAATTTTTTTATTAGGATTATTCATCTTGGCCCTTCATCTGTATTATCTACTACCTTACTTAAAAAATTTGTTTCCTCTACATTTGTAGTGACTGTCTCAAGTGTTTTATATATTGATTTGACTCTCAATCATCACACAATTTATTTTGACCTTGGAAATATAGTATTTTTGCCCTGAAAATTATTTATTTCTACAATATATGTTTCACCTAGTTATGTATTTTATGTACTTATTCTGTTAAATTTTACTTTATTAAATTTATTCTTAGTTGTTCCAAGGTGCAAAGTATAAGGTCTTTGTTTTTGTTTTTATTTTTTAATTTTTTTTTATTTTAAAAATAAAAGGAGGAAAACATTAACAGACAGACAACATTTTACAAAAGAGCAAAAGAACAGAACAGACAGTACGGAGTTACAAACAAAGTGGTAGGGAATTAGCAATGCTTGTTGTATTACATATTGATATCTTCAAAGTGGCTTCTCATGAAAACAGATATAGACATGCAATGCTGATCAACCAAGGACTCATTGACAGTTTTTTTCAGCAAAGAAATAGAAGACAGTAGAACAGCCATGTTAACTATCCTGCATATACATACATACAAACTTTTTCCTCCT
>NW_004955404.1:8106057-8106998 GCF_000276665.1 Chinchilla lanigera | reverse complement strand
TGACTTTGTATCCAGCTACACTGCTGAATTTGTTGATTAATTCAAGGAGTCTTCTTGTGGAGTTTTTTGGGTTCTTCCATATAAAGTATCATGTCATCTGCAAATAGTGATAGTTTTACTTCTTCCTTTCCTATTCTTATTCCTTTTATTTCTCTCTCCTGTCTTATTGCTTTTGCTAGTGGTTCCAGAACTATATTAAACAGGAGTGGTGACAGCAGACACCTTTGTCTTGTTCCCGATTTTAAAGTAAAACCTTTCAGTTTTTGTCCATTGAGAATGATGTTAACTGGTGGATTGTCATAGATGGCTTTGATCAGGTTAAGGTAGAGGCCATCTATGCCTATTTTCTGTAGAGTTTTTATCATAAATGCATGTTGGACCTTGCTGAAAGCTTTTTCTGCATCTATTGAGATGATCATGTGGTTTTCATAAACCCCTAGCCAACCTTATCAAGAGAAGAAAGGAAAGAACTCAAATTCATGCAATAAGGAATGAAAAGGATGAAATTACCACAGATTCCACAGAAATTCAGAAGATCATTAATACCTACTTTGAAAATCTTTGCTCCCACAGGATAGAAAACTCAGAAGAAATGGACAGATTCTTAGATATGTATGAGTTACCCAGGTTGAGTGAAGAAGATACCAAATTCCTGAACAGCTCAATATCAATTAATGAGATTGACAGCATGATTAAAAATCTACCGAAGGGGCTGGGGATTTAGCTCAGCGGCAAAAGCGCCTGCCTGGCAAGCGCAAGGTCGTGAGTTTGGTTCCTGGTACCGGAGAAAAACCAAGAAAAAAAAAAAAAAAAAAATCTACCGAAAAAAAGAAAATCCCAGGCCCTGATGGATTCCCAGCAGAATTTTACAAGAAATTCAGAGAAGATTTAATGCCAACCCTCTTCAAACTATTCAATGAAATTGAAAAGGAAGCAATTCT
>NW_004955404.1:7881851-8105923 GCF_000276665.1 Chinchilla lanigera | reverse complement strand
ATGAATATAGATGCAAAGATACTCAATAAGATACTAGCAAATAGAATGCAGCAAATTATCAAGAAAATCATACATCATGACCAGGTTGGATTCATTCCAGGAATGCAAGGTTGTTGGTTCAATATTCGCAAATCTATAAATGTTATACACCATATCAATGGAGCCAAAGACCAAAACCGCATGCTCATCTCAATAGATGTTTTTGTTCTTTGAGGGAGGTCTTTTTTGGGTGGATCCTGGTCATGCACACACCCTTCTCTTCCTTCCTTTATTTTCCTTCCATTCCCTTCCTTTTTCCACCTATACTTTCCTTTTCCTTCTTTCTCACTCTTTCCATTCTTCTCACTTTTGTGTACTTAATAAGCAATTTTATCCTATTTGCTCATGTTTAAATATGAAAGTCCAGGAATCCATATCTTCCATTTCTTTTTTTTGCCTTCTGTTGCTGGTTATACAATATTTTAAATTTTTCTAACACATCTGGTATATTTTTCTTTAATTCACTATATGAGAGTTTTAGATCTGATTGCATTCTATTAATTTTCTTTTTTTGTGATCCTAAATGCACAAGAGTTTATCTAGAGTTGTGTGTCTGACAGGTAAGTTCTGTTTACTTTTCATATTTTGCTGTTTGTTCACCTCAATTCCAGAATTTACCCCTCCTGAAATAAGGGTGGGTATATTTCATATGTGCTTAAGTGTACACATTGTCACAGACCTAAGCGACCCATATCTTCTGGTTTGTTCTTTCCACTGATTAAAAAATGTGTGAACATGCAAAGTATGTAAGGATATTATGTTGTCTTCTAGATTCCCTATTTGAAATATTAGCGATCAATTTTAGGTTATTGACTCTTCACTGTCAGGGGGAATAGGTGGTGGCTGGAAAACAGGATCCTGGCTATAATAGAATTGAGAATCTTTTCTTTTTTTTCTTACTTTCGACACTACTAATGGAATTCTCAACTTTAAATTGTGTGTGTCAACTTTCACTTCCAGACCATGATTGTTTTATATCTTGAGAAGACAGGGGCATGCTGGACTCTAATATTTTTGAGACAAAATGTTACATTTTGTCGTCTGTTTTCAGATCTGCTTACTTTTCCTCTTGGCAATGACCTTATTTTCCCATTTTTTTAGATGTGCAGAGACTAGTTAGGACCCTTCTCTGAAAAATGCAGATTGTCATAGCAGGCAGATGAGTTACTGGTTTACAGCATCGACCTTGTATGGTCTTGGTTTTTCATTTTGAAAGGGAAAATTTTTGCTTTTTGCATTTAGTCTTATGGATGGTTTCTTAGTCTGAGATATAATATTCCTAAAGTGTGGGGCTTCTTAGGCTTTGGTGGGAAGCCTGAGGTATTTACTAACTCCCTGTACAGCTCATATCTGAACTTTGTTTCACCAGCAATGGGCAGGAATGAAATCTGTGACCAGCTTCCAGAAATGCAGTTCTTCCTTTCTGCCTGGTTCCTTGGACAGCCCCTGTGTCTGAAGTTCTTAGGGCTCAGCCAAGGCTTTGGGAGGATTTGATATATATAATTGGGGGATATTCCATATCTTCCTTCTTCCCAGGATAGCTTCCTTCACTTTTAGATGTTCTAGCCATCCACAGTCTGCTCTCAGACCTCAATTCTTCCATACCATGTTGCATGGACCAATGATTCTCTTCTGTGAAGGAGTTTGGTAGCTATAGACCTCACCCAGGTGACTCACTTTTATCAAGAGCCTGATTCCTCTTGGTTTCTTCTTGCTTTGCTCTTTTTAGACAAGATCAGGCGTGTTCAGGGTGGTACTTCTGTAGACACTTGTGCTCTTTTTAATGCTGTGGCCAGAATTTATCATTGACATCTGCAAGAGGATGAGTTTATTATGAGTAACTCTGCAACAGCAGGTCCCGCATTAATGACTCCATTTACTCAAAATGCAAAGCAAAGGGATAAACTGTACCATGCTCATGAAGGAGGTGTACTTAGGAAGCAAAAATTTTAAGGAAAAGCGTGAAAGTGGCTGCTTTGAAAATCACCTTTGCACAGAGGGAGGGTGCAGTGGTTGAGGTGGTCTGCAGAGGGACCTCGGTGATGGTCTGTTTCTTAACCTGAGCAGTGGTTATAAAAATGTCTACTTTTTGACAAATCAATGAAGAGTATAATTTTAAGGTACTTTGCTGTTTGTTCAACATATACCAAAATTTAAAAAAATAATTTGAAAGAAATTGAAACTTCTGTTTTAAAATTTAGACTTTAATCACTCTCCCCATAGTTTGTGATACCATTAATATGTGCCAGAGGCACTTCACTTATTTTCATTTAAAAAATTTTTATTTATTGTTTAAATTGACAAATAATTCTGTGTGACTTTATTATGTGCAACATGGATTGAATTATTAACACTAGCTAGTAATTTTGTACTATCTCACGCAGTTATCATTTTTTGGTACTTTATTCTTTTAAAGAATAAAATATAGTGTCATTAGCTATTGTCAACCTGCTGTACAATATATCTTCTGAAACATTTTACTTTTGTCTACAATTACATTTCCTTAAGCATATTTCTCCTTCTTTCCACTATCCATTCCAGCCTCTGGTAAACACCATTTTTGTCTTAACTTCTATAAGATCAACTTTATCTGATTCCACATATGAGATTATATAGTATTTATATTCCTATATCTAGCTTCTTTCTTTAATATCATGTCCTCTGAGTGCATCCATATTCTTGTAAGTAGCAGAATTCTGTCCTTTTTATGGTCAAATGTAGCAATGTGTCTATCTATCTATCTATCTATCTATCTATCTATCTATCATCTATCTATCTTCTATGGAATTTTCTTTATAGATTCATTGGTGGATGCTTTAGTTGACTTCATACCTTGGCTATGGGAATAGTGCCACAATAAGCATGGAAGTGCTGATATCTCACTGACACACTGACTTCCTTTTCTGGATATGTATCCCAGAGTAGGACTGCTGGATTATATGGTAGTTCTATTTTCAATCTTTTAAGGGACGCTTATACTATTTTCCATAATGATTGCATTAATTTATAATCTCAGCAACAGCTTATGAGGGTTCTCATTTTTTCACATCCACACTGTTTGCAATCTTTTGTCTTTTTGATAGTGGCCAGTGTAACTGGGGTGAGATGACTACTCACTGAGGTTTTGATTTGCTTATTTCTGGTTATTAAAGTGTTAAACATTTTTCATATGGATGTTGGCCATTTCTATATTTTCTTTTGAGAACTATCTACTCTTACTTGCTTTTTTCATTGCTGAGGCAAAATTAAACACTCAAAGTTGAAGGAGGAAAGGTTTATTTAGCTCAAAGTTTGTAGAGGTGTCAGTCCATAATAGCTGACTCCAAGGCAGGGTGGTATGCAGAGAGGAATTGCAGAGGAGAAGCCATTCATGGCAAGCAGAAAAGCAAAAGCAAAAGCAAACAAGAGAGGACCACAGCTCTTTCTATCTTTTATAGCTTATCTAGGGTACCTATGGCATGTAGCACTCACAACCTTAATCCTAGTGCCCTTGATCCTAGCATTGTGCCATGAATCAATTCCACCATCACACACTCTAGATCCAGCCACTTCTGAAAAGGCCCCACCTATGACTACACGAGGCTTTGGGGGATACCCAGACACAAACCATAACACCTACTCAGGTCTTTTGTCCATTTTTAAATGGAGTATCTATCAAAATACTAATGGTATCCATTACAGAAGCAGGTAAAACAATCTTAAAGTTCATACATGACTACAGAAGATTCAAAATAGCTAAAACAATTTTGAGAAAAAGGAACAAAATGAGGAGCAGGTTTTACTTGACTTCAAAATACAGTATAAAGATTTATTAACAGGATGCTGTCTGCATAAAAGTTCACATAAACCCATGTAATAGAACAGAGATCACAAAAATAACTTCATGAATTTAAGATCAACTGACTCTTGACAAAGGTGCATAAACATACACTAGGAGGACAGTTTCCTCAAGAAATGGAGCTAGGAAAACTGGATATCCATAAACAAAAGAAAGAAGCTAAACTCTTATAGGTCATCATACAGAAAAATTGGTGAAAATGGATTAAAGATTTAAATGTAAGACTTGAAATCAGTAGAAGTACTAGAAGAAAACATAGGAGAAATGTTGCATGACATTTGTGTGGATAGCGCTTTTTCGGGGGGAATAAGTCCAACCCAAACAAACCCAAATAATGGCAAATGGAATTTATCTATTTATTTTGCAAAGCATAGAAAATAACAATGAAAAGGCAACCTATAGAATGGGAGAAAATATTTTCAAGTATACATTTGATAAGTGGTTAGTACACAGAATATGTAAGGAACACCAATCAATAATGAGAAAAACAGAGAATCCAGTTTAAAAATGTATTTTAAATACGAAGACAGAGAGTGGTGGATGTCAAAGGATGGAAGAAAATCAGCCATGAATAAGTGTAAGACATACTAATAAGTGTAAGAAGGATGATCTAGCTCTACTAATATTTTAACAGAATTCAATATAAAGGGAAATTTTACCAGCAAAGGGAATATTTTATAAAGGTGAAGATTCTGCTTATCCAGTCAATGTAACTATGTATAAACCTGACAGCAGAACTTTAAAGCATATGTGTCAGTCTTTCTGTCACTGTGATCAAATACTTGGGACAGCCTGGGATATAGCTCAGTAGCCCAAGCACCTGCCTGGCAAGCGCAAGGTCCTGAGTTCGATTCCTGGTACCAAAAAAGAAATACCTGGGACAAACTTACAGGGAAAGCATTACCTCTGACTCGTAGTCCATGGTGATTTGGATCTATTATTTGTGGGCCTGTGGCAAAGCAGAACGTCATGGAGAGGCAAGTGAGGACAAAGCAGAGCTGCAGAACAGCCAGGGAGCAAAGAGAGAAGTGGTTTTTATAACAAAGACTTCTCCCCAAGCCCAGGAAGCATTGAACCCATAAGTAAGGTTAATCCTTGCACAAGTTCAGAGCCTTTGTGATAATCACTTCCCCAAAGCCCACCTCTGAAACCTGTTGAATTTGTGGCCAAGGTTTCAACATACATGTTCTCGGGGTATATTTAAGATCCAAAACATATCATTGTATGAAATAAAAACAGTCAAGACCAAAGGAAGAAATTCAGAATCATTATTCATAATGTATAACATCTTTCTTGAAAATTGATCAATCATATAGTTAGAAATTAAGTAAGGCTTTAGACGATTTGAACAATGTTGTCAACCACATTCACCTAATTGACATTTTTTAGCATACTCTACCAAAGAATACCAGAATGCACATTTTTTGTAGTAAACGTGGAACAAGATCAGTTACATATGGCTCACAAAATGTACCTCAAGCAATTTCAGGTGACAAAAACTATTAGTTTGTTTTCTAACTATACATTAGTTACAAATAAATACCAATAAGATAACTAGGAAATCCCCAGAGTTGGGAGCAAAAAATAGTCTATGGATCAAAGGAGAAATTATGTGAAAATTTCACATCTCTGTTTTTCCTCATGTCTTGAAATGAATATATAACTTGATTTTAAAATTTTCTTCTTCTAATACATGTACTTTCATTCTGAATTGCTTTAGTTACATTCCATATCTCGATATGTTGTATTATTGACATCAACTAGTTTAAAATATTTTCCCATTTTATTTGACACAAGTTTTATTTAGTAGTATATACTAATTATCAGTCACAGAAGATTTACTATTTATTTTTTAAAAATTTATGCTTAAATTATTAAAAACATGCTTTCTTGAATTCTAGTTTCTTAAAATTGGTTGTGATTGTCTAATGCATCAGCATTTGTTTCATTTTAGTAAATGCTTAGTGTGCACTTGAGAATGTGTATCCCACACTTCTGAGTAGCATGATTTAAAAAAAATTTGTAATGATATTTTTCAAATCTTCCATATTTTGACTATTATTTTGTTCTTTGATTAGTTATCAAAAGATATGTTAAAATTTTCCATCATAATTGTGAGTATATATATATTTTTTCTTAAGGTTCTGTCCATTGTGGTTTTATATATTTTGGGCTGGGTTATTAAATGTATAGAGATTTTATAGTATGATGTTTTTAATTCTTCCAGGAAGATATCCAGAAGAGGAATAGCTGAGTTGAAGGGGACCTCTAATTCTAGTTTTCTGAGGAATCTCCACACTGATTTCTACAGTGGTTGTGCTAATCTGCACTCCCACCAACAGTGAAGAAGCATTCCTTTTCCCCCACAGCATTTGTCATTGATTGATTTTTTGATGACAACCATTTTGTTTGGAGTGAGATGGAATCTCAGTGTTGTTTTAGTTTGCATCTCTCAAATAACCAATGATGTTGAACATTTTTTCATATACTTATTTGATATTTGTATTTCTTCATCTGAGAAGTGTGTATTCATCCCAGACGCCCATTTTTGGATTGGGTCTTTGAATTTGGGGAGACTGAGTTTTTAAAAAAATTCTTTATATGTTCTAGGCAGAAGTCCTTTGTCTGAGGTACAACTGGCTAAATTTTTTTTTATCAATCTGTAGGTTGCCTTCTTTTGGTGAATTTTTATTTACAAAAGCTTTTTTTTTGTCTTTTCTCCTGGTACCAGGAATCGAACTCACGACCTTGCACTTGCCAGGCAGGCACTTTGCTGCTGAGGTAAATCCCCAGCCCTACAAAAGCTTTTTAATAAAATGAGATCTCAGTTGTGGATTCTTTGAAGTATTTCCTGCACAATCTGAGTTTCAATATATGTGCACTCATATTTACAGTAGCACAATTTAAAATAGCTAAGTCTTGGAAACAACTAAATTGCTCATTAACCAAGGAATGGATTAAAAAAAGATATATATATATATTTTTGTTTTTTACAAAGGACTGCTACTCAAAAGTAGAATAAACTTGAGACTTTCATAGGTAAAGGATGCAACTAGAGACCATACTCATAAGCCAAATGTATCAGACTCACATGTGTGAACATCATATTGTCTCCCTGGTGTGAGAAATTGAGAGTAAAGTCCAAAATGTACAATAGATATTGTGAAATGGGAAAAAATTGTTCAAAAGGAAGAAGGGACTATGATACGGGAAAGGGGAAAGGAAAGAAAGGAAAAGGAAAAAAACCCAAAATGCAAGGTAGTTATACTACTAGTTTCTCTTAGTTCTTTGAAAAGAAAGGTTTGTGCTAATATTGTTTGGAGTTTTTGTGTCCATATCGTGTACTTGGAGTAACTGCTTTAAAGATAACAGTATCAGTGTATTCACTATTGCTATTCTATTTTTGTTATGAAATTTTGTTTTACCTTTTTCCACAAAAATAAAAAACAATGTACAGAGATTTTGAACTGTTGTTTTCGTAAAGGTTTGAAACTTTCACTATGATAGCTGTACCTATCCTTGGTAATTTTTTTTATCTTAATCTAAATTTTATCAGTTATGCTATGACTGCAGTAGATTTAGGGCTAACATGGTATAGTGCTTCTTTAATATTTAGATGTCATTCTTGTTTCAATTTAGAGTTTATTTATTCTAAAAATTCATTTTCCTTGTATTCATGTACCTTATTACATTTTTCAGTTTAATTTTCCCAAATGCTTTCTATTTCAACACATATTTGGCATACTTTTTTTTGCTTACTTTGCGTTTTTTCGCTATAATTATATTTCTTTTTCAGTTAGATTGTTTTAAACACCATTACTATTATTTTGATACTTGTATCAGAAATTATAGCATCTAAATACTAAAGAAGCAATATACCATGTTAACACTAAATCTACTGGTTTTCATTTATGTTGTTTAGTTTCCTGAGTTCTTGGCTATTTGTTATTATGTTTCAGATTCCAATCCGTGTCTTCCATCTCTAAAAAGGTTCCAACTTCACAACCAACCCTCTCTACTCTCTTCCAGAATTACAAGAACCATGAGGAAAAATGACCTCTATGATTTGTTAAACCTCCTTCATTTTCTATATTTTCTACCTCATTAGCTCATTGATATCTTCAAACAGGTCTTTTATACCTATTTTAGTCTTGTAGGAGTATTAGGAAAAATGATTATTTTTCCTTAATTTACTTTCATGTTGATAAATTATCTAATATTTTCTTCAGGTTTACCTGCTTTTTGAACTTTCTGATAGATTAAATTGTCCATATGGTTTAGAATTTGCAATTCAGGTGTAAGTTTCATTTGGAAAATAATAATGAAGTGTAGTATGCTGGTGAGGACCATCTAAAACTTCATGGTGGAGTGGACAGGTGGGTACTTTCAGATGTATTTGTCTTCTTGCTCATATACTCATTAAATATTATAGGTATAACTGTACTTATATTTCATTGTAGCTCATTCTCTTTCCCTTTCTTTTTCTTTCTTTCTTTCTTTCTTTCTTTCTTTCTTTCTTTCTTTCTTTCTTTCTTTCTTTCTTTCTTTCTTTCCTTTTCTCTCTCTCTCTGTCTTTCTTTCTCTCTTTCTTTCTTACTTTCTTTTGCTTTCTTTCTTTTTCTCATTTTTCATACTGGAGCTTAAACCTAGGGACTTTGCACTGAGCTACATCCCAGCTCTTTTTTTTATCTTGAATAGGGGCTCACTAAATTTCTGAGTTGGCCAGCCTCTTCTTGAACTTGCTATCTATTAAATGTGTGCTGAGTATGCTTAGGATATGCCTTTATTTGATAGAAGTAAAGGTTTCTTGCTATTGCATGACTTGAGGGTCATACCATTTCTTTTCAGACTACTCTTATCCTCAAAGATGACCTCTTCTAGGAAGCTTAATTTAAACCATATAATAGACAGGAAAGAGGGGTTGGGCATTGAAACTTTTTACTTTTGTTTTGTCTTCAGACTATTTAATCTTCCAGCCAACTTGTCTTTAAGATACCATGGTCAGCACAAACTACTAAGGAGAAACATAATTCTCAAGTTTTACTTTACAGAGATAAAGATGACTATGAGATGAAATTCAGTACTATGGAGAGCTAAAGTTTTAATTTTTGTTTATTAAATGTACTAAATATTATCACTACCTTCTGCCCTTCTGGAATTTGGAACGTGTTAATTGAACCTAATTAGAGAGTGACTAAAGCTAATGATATTGTGTGGGAAAGCCTGTTTGAAAACACCCTGGGGTTCAGTTTCAAAAATCAATGGGTGCAATTTCGCATACAGAGTTTTGAGACACCAGTTTGTTCACATATGGGCTTGATTTTCAGATGACATGATTCATTTCCACAAACAGAAATGCTCGTGATTTGGAAGTCACCCATCAGAATGCCCTTCTCTGCTACTGAGTAGGTAAAAGGAGCAGTAATCCTGAGATGTGGTAAGAACTCCACAACTCTCACTACGTTTTGAAGAATATTATTCTGGAATTTTGAATTGTCTGGAAAATTGCTTCAATCCCAATAAATATTTAAATATTTAATCATAATTTATTCCATCTGCTTCAATGAGAGTTATCTCGACATTTGGTAATTATTGAGGAGAGCTCTTTGAATTTCTGTTGCATGTGTGGCAGAATAATTTTTGAGGCATTAATTTTTTTTTTTCTTGGCTGAAAGGGATCATCTTTATTCAGAGCAGTTGGCTACCTTTTAGTTTTTCCTAACTCAGGAAGTGGTAAGCACACTGCATAGCTAAGCATGAACCAGGGTGGGATCTCCTCATCAATGTCTTTTCTTATGGTTTGCTGGTGTAGGGTGGTTGGAATTTATCAACTTTCCAAAGACTGAAATCTTAAACCAACTCACAAGACAGTGATATGTGAAGCACAGGGCCAAATTACTGTATTAACTGCAATGGAGAACATTGACTTTTAGCGGTCTCAATCCACATGGGTTTTTGCAATAATATCCTGCTGTTTACTTGGCACAAAGGGAAACAGATAATCTTGACTACTTTTTTCTAGGCTATGGAAAATAAAGAGAACTGTCCGTCTTCCAGATTTCTTAATTCTAGAGGGTCCTGGGGAGAATAGTATGTCTGTCCTGGTCAGCGCTGCTTTTCTCTGCTTGATGCTTGATAAACACAGAAAAATTTCTCTGCTTTGCACTTTCCTCTCTTTGGTCTCTTGCCAATTTTTCCTTTGATGTTCACACATTCTTTCCTAGAATAGTAACATCTACGATTATTCATTGATTTTTTTCAAAGCTCAGTGAAGCATTCTTTGCAGACTTGTAGGTCCTGAACTTTTGGAGTCTTAGCTAGAAATACCTGTGTTTCAGGAGACTTTCGCAGTAAATTTGTCTTCTCTTTCCTATTTTTATTTCACTAATTTTCAGGAGATAATATTCATATGAGGGCTTTGGTGGGCATTGTCTAATTCTATAAATTAGGCTTACAAATTTATATACAAAATCCTATTAGTACATATGTCATAGCAAGAACTCTCAAGTAATCCTTTTGTTTGCCTAAACTATAAGTTCCTTTCTCAAATGAAGAGAGGAAAAAGAACATTATTTTAAAATATAAACTTACTCATGTCCTTGGCAGGCTTTCTTGAATGAAGCCTTGAGATAAAAATGAGAAACAGTTACTGAAGGGAATCAACATTATCCCTGCCCAAAGCACGGAGTGAAGCATAATGGACTGTGTTTATTTTTGGATAACTGTGCAAAGATCCAAGCAGAAAGCCTTGGTTCCTATGTGGGATGAGCCAGTGCAAGGTTGCCCAGATGTTCATGGATAGTTTAAGAATTCTCATCCAAGAAGCCTGAGTTAGGAGAGCAGCGCATCAGTCAGGGCTTACTAGAGAAACAGATATGACACAAGCTTCACAAATGTACAAGAAATTACAAGTTTGGCTTACAATGGTCAGCCACGGAGTTGGATGAGGAAGTGTGCAGAGGGTGTTTACATGCTGGAAGTTGGAGGGTCCAGTCCAAGGTCTGGAGTTCACTGCAGTGTCCGTGCAAGTCCATATTAGGAGGCTGATGGGTCTGCAATGGAACACTGAGGAATTTATGATGAAGCCGAAAAGTCTACACCAGAAGGCTGAGGAGTTCCATGCGGAAGCTGAACTGTCAGCACCAGAAGCCAGGAGATGACCACCACGCTGAAGGTGAAGACTGGAGCTCCTCTGAAGAACCAGAAATCAGTCCTTCCTCCTTTCCTTTTTACTGTATGCAGCCTACCTGCCCTAGGGGGGTTCCTCTACACCCACACCATCTCCAGGATCTCCTCTTGCACAGGCTCAGGATGAATACAAAGTAAGGACCTTGGCGCTCTGCTGAATCACTGAGTTAACCTTCTAAACTTCTCACATTGACACAATGAACAACATCTTAGAGCAGTAAGGGCATATCCTGTACATCCTAGGATGTAGAGCTGCTGAGTCACTTAGTTAAGCTGCTAGACTTCTCAAGTTGACACAATGTATCAACCATAGCAAGCAGGCAACAGAAGAGAATAAGTAGCAATATGGTTACAACTGAAGAGCCTTTAAGGTCTTTAAGAAAGAAAAAGAAAAAATAAAAAGAATCACTGTATGACCCAGCAATCCCGCTACTCTGTACAGATTCAATAGACTTGAAAGCAAGATTTCAGAGATATACTCATATTTGTGTTTATTGTTCACAGTAGCTGAGAGGTGCAAGTCACCTAGATGCCCACTGATGGAAGATAAAGCAATGTGGTGCATGTGTACAATGGGATATTAGTCTTAAAACAGAAGGAAATCGTGTTGTACACTACAGCATGGATGGACCTTGAGGACATTATGCTGAGTGAAATAAACCAGCCAGAAAAAGATGAGTGCCATGTGATTTCACTGCTATGAGGAATCTGAAGAGTTAAATCCTGAAACACAGGGGAGGACCATGGGTGCCAAGGACAGGGCAGGGAAAATGGGAAATTGTTGTTCAGTGGGCACAAACTTTCAGTTTTGCAAACTGGAAAAGTTCCAGGGATTGGTAGCATAACAGTGAAAGATAGTTCACATTTCTGAACTAAACATCCAGAAATGGTTATGATGGTGAGTTCTACGTTACACCCTCTTTAAATCACAGTTTGAAAAAAGGAAGTTTTTTTGATTACATGGCGTTTTTCCAGTTCCAACACCAGGACACGTGTGCAGCTCCACTGAAGCCCTGCACTTCCCCTCTGAACCTCACACCTGCCCCTGACTTTGCTCTCAATTAACATCAGATCTCTACCCTTGGTTCTCAGTTCGCCTAATTGTGTTTCTGTAGCACTCAGATATTCTAAGGATTGGAAGGAAAATGGTGGAAGGGCAAAAGGGAGATAGAGGCTTTATTTGTTGCCAATGAGGAACAAAAAGGAGAGGTGAAAAAAGGTGCTGTCTGATCTTGGCCCCATTTTCTTGTTGTCATCAGTGAGTGAATCCTGGTGATGACCTTTGGGTGGGAACAATCTATGAAGTCCGGGCAGTACTGCACATTTACCCGTACTTAAGCCAGAACTGGCTGGGTTCTGGAGATGTTACAGGATACGTGAAAATGGGGTGAATCAACTAGGTGACCTTTAAAGTCTTTTCAACCCCAGAGATTCCATTATTTCTCCCAAATCCATTTATCTTGTATTGTTATAAACATAGCCTTTGTGAAAGATGTCTCTGTTGACATTTTATATTTTTCTAAAGGTCATACTTTTATCAATTATAGATGCAGTTTGTGTTAACTTATATGTCATACATTTACCCAAAATATGACTGGTTTGGGTGTTTTTGAGATTTTGATTTGTATGAGATTTTAACATTGGTTGCTGTAATAATTTCTCATTTCTGCATTATCTTTTGACTCTGAAAGTGAAAGAGACCATAAGCTGTATTTTGCCATTAATAGATTTTAAGGCATATTAATAGATCCTTTCTTTGGTGTTAGGAACAAACAGATCTTCCCCAAAATTTTACTTATTTTTCTTATTCTAACACTGTAATTTATTAACAGAGACTACCCTAAGCTAATCTTCCCCCAAAGTAATGCATTAAACACTGAGGCCAAACCAAAACAATCTGTGTTACTGCAAGGAGCTAATTTCCTGAAGATGAAAATCTTTTACCACTGTTAATTCTTCATTTGTTCTCATAGTAGAAATGGGTTTTATCTGGTTCTTATTGGTATTTAAGTGGCTGAAATTTGTATGAGGAGGTATTTACTAGAAACCCCATCTACAAGAATTGGGAATAGCTAGTACCTGTCAGAAAATGTGGTTTGATATGCTTCCAAATGAATCTCTTTGTGCTTTAAGTTTCTTCGTTCTATACAAATGGAAAAGTGGATATTTTTAGCATTCATCAATAGCCTCACACAGGGCATATGGGAAGTCACAAAGTCTTTAGAACATTCAGCTCTATAATACTTACATCTGTAGTTTTATAGGTTAAGCAATGAAATTACAACATCAAATCCCAAGTACCTATCCCAGTCCCATATTTGGCTTTCACAAAATTAATTACCAAATGTTTAAAGGTGTTTTAGGCTATTTTAACTCCACATAACTAACCTCAGGTAAAACAGTTTCTTGAAGAGACTCTGGTGAGTACTTTCAGATGAACCAGGTCTGCTGTCTTCCTGTAGGAACCAGGGACATGCTTAGCGTGTATGCTTGGATCAGATTCTACTCTGCCGCACAGAGCAGAATTCCGTGGGTAAACTGCTGAGAAGAGATTCTACTCTGCCGCACAGAGCAGAATTCCGTGGGTAAACTGCTGAGAAGAGATTCTACTCTGCCGCACAGAGCAGAATTCCGTGGGTAAACTGCTGAGAAGAGAGGCGAATTAAAATACATTTTCATTATGTGAGACGACTCAGTTTCAGCTGCCTCCTTAACATTTTTCTCCATTGAATTGCATTTGGGCCAATAGGGTTCATTTGTAGACCATTAAAAACATAATAAGAACGCTCCTTGGAGACATAAAATAAAAAGGGAATATACTAAATGCCAGAAGAAGATCCTGGAAGCTAATTTAATGTCTGTATACCACCGTGTTTCCCTGCTGCAGAGCAGAAACATCACATCCTGGAGCCAGACTGCTGGGTCTGAATCTCAGCTCCACTCTTCCTATTCCTGTGGCGCGGAGCGAGTTAACTGACCTGTCTGCATCTTCATTTCCTCTTCTGTAAAATGGGGCGGGAAGCGGACCCCATTCACTGAGACAGGGTGAGGACTGAACGACTGTGCAAAGCATGGCCCGTCACGTTCAGTACACTGGCAGAGTCACAATTTCTCACTTTGATTAAAGTTAACAAACCAAATGAAGCCTGTGGTTATCTCTCTAATAACTCCGGGGAGGACTTGGTGAACGGAGACAAAAGGGCTTCGTTACACTAAAACAGATAAATGTAAGCGCCTGCTATAAGCCAGGCACTACGGTAAGGAGACACTGAGAAGTAAGAGGCATAGAACCACAGGGCAGAACAGACTCAGCTGGGTAGATGTTAAGAGGGGAGCGGGGCGGCAGAGCTGCAGGAGGCGCCCTGTGCAAGGCCTGCGCTGCTCTGTCTGGGCACCCGGCTCCTGCGCCACCACTGTCCTTCAAGGCTGTCAGCTCTGACTTCATCGCTCATCTCCAGCACTTAACACAGTTCCCACAGCACAATAGGTGTCCGGTATTGTTGGCTGAATGAATATATGCACTAATCTTTTTCTTTTAAAAAGATAGATATGAAACATTCATTGAAGAAATGGGACTGGATATGAATATCAAATAATGTGAGAATTTATATAACAGATCTGCCAGACAACATGCGGATCACTCAATTAAAGTAGAACTGTACGGCAGGTAATTTTTCAGCATAATACGTCACAGAGAAATTTGAGACATATTTGCACTGAAAGCATGTTCATTGTTTAAATTAGAATTTCCAGACAAAAAAATGAATTTTCTTTCTGGTACAGGTCTATTCCACATATTACACAGAATACGCTTATGTTAACATTATTTGCCTCCAATTCAAACTTCATGGGTGTCTTGTATTTTGTATTTTTTGCAACCTTGATGAAACAAAGAGAGAAATGAAGGAATTTTAGGTTAAGGAAACAATAAAAGCAAAATCTACAGGTATTTTGGTTTTAAGAAAATTGAGATTGAAGAAGTTAAAATATCTGTCCAAAAGATTGAGATGCGGAGAATATCTTAAATAGTACCTCCTTTCTCCTCACTGCTATTCTTTAACAAATTGTATTTCCAGTTTCTGAGCACTGTTCCCCAGCACCACCCTGTTCTTTTTTGCTCCAGCAGAGATGTGGTACGTGACACTTCACCTTTTAGTCATTGAACTGGGACGGATGTCGCTGTTTGTAATGATCAACAGGTCCATGACCGTGTGATCAGAAAAATGTGAATCACAATAAACACACGCTGAGACATGTCACACGGCTCTACTGGAGCTCTTCAAAGTGGAAATTCATCACATTATTTTCTTTAGATACACTCAACTCTGGAGTGTGACGTGCACTGTGTGAAATTGGTTGAAACTCTTTCCTTGGTTCTTTTAATGTTCTTATTTATAAATACAATCTGGGCCAACCCTTCCAATGTCAGTATTTTCTTCTGTCCTTCCTTCTTCTCTCCCTTCTTCCCTTCCTTTTCTCTCTCCCTTATTTTTATTTTTGTTGTTGTTTGTTTGTGGTGCCAGGAATCAAACTCAGGACCTTGTACTTGCCAGGCAGGCTCTTGTGCCACTGAGCTAGATCGCCAGCTCCCCCTTCTTTCTTTCTTCTTTCCCCCTTCCTTCCTGTCTTCTTTCTCTTCCTTCCCTTCCTTGTTTCCTTTTTTCTTGTCTTCCTTCATTACCCTCCTTCCCTCTCTCCCTCTCTTCATTCCTTTCTTCTTTCTTTTTCTTTCTGTGGTTTGATGATTTAATGCTTTTTAAACAACGTGAAATGAAACAAAAACTATGAATGATTTTGCTTGTTATCATGTTGTTTGTATTACAGACCTTACTTTGAGCATGCTATGCTGAGTCACGATGGGCCATATGAAAATAGATTTAAGCAAAGCACAGTACATTTGCTGGGTACTCTTATTGAAAAATAAGACAAGACATTAGACATGTGTCTTAAATTACTTTTTTTGTTTTGCATTTAAAATATCAATTACAGGCTGGGCATGATGCCGCATGCCTGTAATTCCAGCACTTGGGAGGCTGATGCAGGAGGATTGCTGAGAATTAGAGGCCAGCTTGGGCTACATAGTGAATTCAAAGATACCGTGAACTACAATATTAATCCAATGCTGGATTCATTGTCTCAAAATTGCAAACAGACAAGCAAAAATATAAACTACAAAGCCCTTGTGTTCATTTGTACTTTTTAATACAAAACTTTTTTTTCATTTAAACTTTTCAACCTGAAGACATTGACAAAGCACAGGTCCAGAATGAAGAAACCAAAGAAACCAAAAGCAAAGTGTAAGGAGGGTGAATAGATATGTTTTTTGTCTCAAGATTTTTAACTTTTTATTATTAAGCCTAATTTTATTATTCCTCATTTGTCAATTGTTTACAATGGGAAAGGAGCAAGGACCTTAAATTTCATGGTGAACGCCTTAGTGTGCTCCTGCTGCTGAAACAGAATACCACAGACCGGGAGATTTATGAAGAAACTAAGCTTACATCTCATTCTTCTAGAGGCTGGGAAGGCTGGTGTCAGGAGCAGGCCTCTGGGAAGGGCCTGCTTGTTATATCTGAAGATGGCAGAGCTAAAATCACGAGTGAGCATGCACCAAAGAGACAGCAGGAGTGGAAGACTCCCTCTGATGACCACCAGGTGCGCTGTGGCAACAGTAACAGTGCTGGATGCATGCAGTGGACGAGCACTGGGTCCTCAGCACCCGGTTGCCTCTTACTGGGCTCCGTTTCCCAACACTGGGCTTTACATCTCCAACGCGTGAAGCTGAAGAGCACCTTCAAATCCCAGCGGGGGTGAAAGCCTCTTAGAGATGAGCCAAAGGACAACTGAGAAGGATGGTCCCCAAAAGGGATAATATCTACTTTCTAGATTTGTAAAAATTTTATTGGAGCCATTGCCCAGTGCATTATGCAGTCAACTGAAAACAGTGTTTCCAGATGAAAGTTGTGGATATTTGGGCCAAATATGAGGCACTGGAAGCTTCATCTGGAAGTAGTAATCCCATGCCTGGGACTCCATTCTCTGTCCCTGTCTCTGTCTCTGTCCCTGTCTCTGTCCCCTCCCCTCCCCTCCCCTCCCCTCTCCTCTCCTCTCTTCTCCTCTCTTCTCTCCTTTCTTCTTCTCTCTTCCCTGCCCACCCCCTGCCATCCCCTCCTTTCTTTCTGTCCCTCTGTTTCTCTCTCTCTCTTTTTCTCTCTCTGTTGCTCTGTCTTTCTGTAATATATATACAGAAAACCAGAAAGAGAGAGAGATAGACACAGCCTAAGAACATTCTTTATTGCCAGCAATAAACATTTAATAAATAGTAGATTGATAATAATAAAATAGAAGTAAGGTAATGATAGGATATTTCTCCACAATGAAGTTTTCAATTCAATTTTCAATGAGGTAAGTATATGTATGACTGAGGTAGCTATAACATGGTCCAACTGGGTAGTGGGCCTTTGATTAACAGTAATAGCTGACACTTGCTAAATACTTGCTATATAGTGTTGAAATTTCAGATATTGTAACCTGAAATTTTTTACTTCTGTGTGGTGGCGATATAGTCTGGCATGGGCTGACTCAGTTCTGAGTGTTTTCAGTGCCTGAACACATTCATTTCTTCCACTAACCCTATAAGGTAGGATCTATTATTGTCACTTTGCAAGGGAATAATCTTTAGCAGAAGAAGATGAAGTAACTTGCTTTAGATTACACAGGCTGGGAGTGAGGTGAGAATTTAGAGTATAATGAAAAATAGAAAAGGAGAAAAGTATGAATGTGGGCTAGGAAAATTAAAACATACTGGAGCCTGTGTTTCAGGGTGAAAGTCATAGATATTTAGGCCAAAATTACACACAGATGTCATCTAGGCCCCATTACATTGACATAAATACAAGGTGTTTAGTATTTGTGACATCAAGATTCAGTCTCTAAAACAGATTATTTTTTAACTGTAGGCCCCCAGACATTATAATTACAGTAGGAAGACTTTGGTGAAATTTGTCTGGCGTTGTTCCTTTGTGGGCCTTGTTACTGTGGTTGAGCTCATACGCAAGACGCACAACATGAAGATACTTCTTTCCTCTCTGTTTCCCAGCTTCTCGACTTTGCCTGCAGCTTTGCGTTGAGAGCAAATGCATTTGTCTTTACAATAAATGGGCTCTCAGTGGTGGGGCATGTGTTGGGAAGGACATTCAAAATCTAGGGCACATCAGCCGCGGGGGTCTCGTGCATCTGTCTGAGTCAGCGCTGTAAGGGCAAAGTCCTCATTAGAGAAATGGCTTCCGAGGAGAGCCGGTGACTAAACACTCTTTGGGAGTTGCAAGCTGAGCGGGGAGCTGAACTGCTCCTCCAGGAATATAAAGCAATCCTTGTTTCTCTGAAAGAAGTAGTTGTGCAGTTGTCTTCTTGGTTCTTTGAGACACAGTGTTGGATTTCCTCTCTGATAAGCCAGAGACTTTGAGCTGATTTCCTGAGGGCCAGGAGTAAATAGGAAGGAAGGAAGTAGAGTCAGGTGAGGTGTGATGTCCTTCATCAAAGGGCACTGGGTGGCTGTATTTATCCAATGCACATTTGTTTAGCACTGGCCTTGTATAGCAGAGCTGTGTTTGTACAAATAAATGCCTTCCAGAAGCTGGAGGTGGAGCTCAATTGCCTCTAGAGAAGCCCATTTGTCCTCCTCCGTAGTCTAAGAATAGATCCGCCAGGCAAGCAGGGTCAGTTCTTATGGTGCTGTGTCACCAGGCAAAATTTCCAAGGTTCTCGTTCTTGCGCTGTTCTTTTCCCTTGAGCAGAACACTTCCAGCTCCTTGGAAAGCCAGGACCATGTCTGACTGCTCCCTTGGAGTGTGGATCTTTCCTTCCTCACATCCTTTTCTCAGGGGAATCTTCTGTTTGGCTGCCTGCTGTCACTGCTCTTCCACCTAGGGAGTGAGCACCATTCACCAGTGTTACAATTAGACTGGGAACGATACCCCACATTTTGGGGAATTCTGAGATAGGGCTTATGGAAGGGGTTTGGATTTGGGGAGAGCTACAGCTGATTTGCTGTGAGTTGGTGGGGCCTTGTTAGAGGCCACTGGGGTCAGGGCACGGAAGGGTGTTCTTCCCTGTCTAGCTCCTCCCTGTTTTCTCTGCTTCCTGAGCACCAGGAAGCTTTCCTCTGCCCAGGACCTTGCTCTATGCCATTGACCAGAGAAAGACTGAGGCTTTTTGAGACAGGGTCTCACTGTGCAGTGCAGGCTGGCCTTGAGCTCACTGTGTACCGCAGACTAGCCTCGAACTCACAGTGATCCTCCTGCCTCAGCTTCCCTAGTCCTGGGATGACAGGCATGTGCCACCATGCTTGGCAAGACTGAGACCTCTAGAACTGTGAGCCAAAGTCAACTTGTCCTGCTTTTAAGCTGAGGTTGTCTGCTTTGTCTCAGCATGGAGGAAAGTGAGTAAGACATTAGGAAGCCATGAGGACAGCTGGATCCATGCAGGTGTAGGATGGAAACTATTGTCAAATGACACAACCTATCTCCCAGAAATGGAACGTATTGCTGGCTCAGAGGTGAGCTCTATATGGACAATCTGGGTATGATGGGTGTGAAATAATTAAAGGAATTCATTATAAACAAGGCTGTTCTTATAAGTCTATGTGTGACCACCCTCTCCCTTCCACATTCTTGATTCTAGAATGATTTTCACTATGTGCTCTAGCATCATGCATTGCACAGAGCTGGTGTAGAGATTAAGTACTATTTATCGGCCTAGTTGAATTTTTCCACTCTATTCTTAAACCTGGAGTCATAGTTGGCTCTTATTTCTCACAGAATGAATATTCACTTTTGAGTGTAGAAAGCTCTTTGCCTTTCTTTATTCAGCTGACCTACTTTGACTCTTCTATGCTTATTAGCACCTTATCTACAAGCATGGGCAGTAGGAACAGAAGGAGATCAAACTCAAGTTATATAAGTGTGTCAGATGGTGTGGTAAGGAGAAAAGGAAAGATTTTTGGAAGATAGAGGTAGTTACTGGCTCATTAATTTCAATTATATTGTTACCTACTAGGGCAAGTAATTAAATGTTGACAATAGGTAGGAATTTAACAAGGGAAATAAAATTCTTTAGTGAGTAGCTACTGACAAGGTTTACATTTATGTGTATGCAAAGTATTAATTTTAAATAATAATACTATATTTAAAGTTGTAGCTATGACCAGCAATTAAAGTTTATCTTCAGTTTAAAGGCTAATTCTTTCAGTTGCATGAAGAATATGTCTTGAAGTAGGAAACCTGTGACATAAGCCACTAGCTCATTAGGTATGCAGGGTAATAACTTCATTAAAACCATAGTGGGGAAGAAATTCATGTCATATCTCACCAAGGTCAAGGGGAGAGACAAAGGATGCAAAGAAGGTCCTGAAACAGAAATGCTGAACTTAATATTAGTATTTTTATATGTATTGTACTAACAAAATATCAGATCCAATAGACAAATTACTTGTCACTATTTAGGGAACTGAAAAAAAAAATGAATTCAGATTACATGATCTGGCACCCACAAAATCATGGTTATGGTAACTCAAACAAGAAGTCAAGAGCTATTGGCTGATGAGAGTTTGTCTGGATTTTTTTTTTTATTTAAATAAAAATATTTATTAAATATCTACTGTGGCAGGCACTTTACTACAGTGATTTTTCATTTGATAACTTATTTGATTCTTCTAGCAATGTTGTAGTTACTGACCAATAAAAAATTATTTTTGATGGCATTCGTTACCAATTGTAGATGCCATCTGTGTAAATCAGTTGCACTATTGATTGTAAAATAAAGATCCAGGACAGAGAGAGGAGGGAATAAAGAGCAAAGAGAGTGGACTGCAACGGTTTCAGAGTTCTTTTCTCACCATTATACTTAAATCTGAAAGTAAGAGGGAGTCACTAGGATAGTGCAATGCTGCATGCTAGCACGTCAGCGCTCCGGAGAGTGGTGGCTGTCAGAGAGTCAGGCTGGGGGTCATTAGCGTCACTCTATTTCATGAGTGCCTTGTAAGTATATATTCTTGGCAGCTTGGGAACCCAGGTGCAGTGTTTTAATATTCATACTCTTTCCTTCAAAAAATAGAGAGAAATTCTACATCCTTTGAGTGTGGGCTAGGCTCGGTGATTGCTTGCAATGAGTAGAAAAAGGGAAAACAATGGTATGTCAGTTTGAAGCCTAAGTTGCAAAAGGCAATGCAGCTTCCGTGTTCTCTCTTGGAAGACTCATTTTGGAGAAATCTAGTTTCTGTGTTGGGAGGACACTTAGTAGCCCTCTAGAGAGATTTGCTTGGCAGGAAGTGGAGCCCACTGCTTAGATTTAATGAAAACCTGAGCCCTCTTGCTAACATGTGAGTGCACCATCTTGCAAGCCGATGCCCCAGCCCACTGTGCCTTTGACTGGCTGCAGCACTACGTGTTATCCCGACTGCAGCCTCACTGGCTTACACTGTCAGCACACCACTAAGCTTCCTCAGAGTTCCTTACCCCAGGAAGCTATGAGGTACTGTTTATCTCATTTAAGCCATTAGGTATTGGATATTTTGCCATACAGTACTAGAAAATAAAGAGGAGAAGAGAGAAGATGCTGTGTACATATCAGCAAAATTATCCTGTTATTATAACAAGTTATTTTTGCCGAATAAAACAGCCTGCAGTCAAGTATGCCTGTTTATGCTTTGTTGAAGAATACCTTCTGAGGGAAGCAATAATAATAAGGGGAAAACAAAGTGAGGCAAGAACACAGGACAGATTTGAAGTGGTGTCTCATCGAGCTGATGGCAGCTTCTCAGGAGGATGCCTTTGGTGGGTCAATCATACAGAAAGTCTCCAGAGAAGTGGAGAGGTGCTGTATCCCCAAGATGTTTTGGAGGTGTCAGGTAGAGAGGAACTGAGAGGTAAAAATATTTCCCATGGGGCATTAACTCCTCTCATTTCTTATTAGTATTATTTGGTCACTCTGGAAGGCCAGTGGAAAATCTGTACCCCATAAGTCCAGTCTCATTGGATGTGGGTACTGGGACACTCATACTTCCTGCAGCGACAGGCAAAGTAGAAGGTAGCACAAAACCTGTTGTTATCCTCCTGGGAGACACAGAACATGGGTGATGTCAAGAGATAAAAAGATTACAGGAATGTGGAATCTTTATGGGAACCATTCCGGCAAAAGGAGGAAGCAAGTGGCTGAGATCCAGGGGGCAGATGGCACTTGGTAGACCTGGTATACAGTTGCCTGGTGTCCAGTGCAGGACTCATGATGCTGAGTATGAAGGTTTGCTGTCATGGAACATGAGCACGTCCTTGCAGAAGCAGTATCTTGTGGTAGGTTGCAGTTCAAGCAGCAGAGTTTGAATCCTATGTTTAGCAGCTATGTGACCTTGGGCACACTGGGTAGCCAGGATAAATCCCACTTATCTCATTTTTTAAAATAGTGAAAATAATCTTACCTGCTGTCTGGGCTTGTTGGAAAGTGTAAATGAGTCAATGTGTGTACAGTATTAGCAGCAGTCCCTAGCACACAGTAAGTGCTACATAAACATTAGCTGCTGTTGATGCTGCTCCCCACTAGAACCTCATATATATAAAAAAGGAGACATGAACACAAAGTGTGAAAGTCATAAGGGAGTGGGTAAAAATATTTCAGCGAAGATGGTCAAAGCCAGATTAAGAATTTTGCCTGTGAAGGGCAAAGTAGCTATGTAGTTGGCTTAACAAACAGCCTTGTTTCTGTGAACTTGAAACTAGAAGTGGAAACGCAATTGATTCTTTTCTGACAATTTCTGTCTCCATGAAGGCTGGTGAGTAAGGAAGGGAAAAAATAACATATTTACTAACTTTCATTTATGTGCCAAGTATTGCTTAAGTTCTTCCTCCTATCTGATTTGAATAGACTTGTCAATGGAGGTTTATACCTTTTTTATTTTCTTATTAATTGGACTGGACTTGAATAATCCAGTTCAAAGTACCAAAATAAAAAAAAAAAACCCAGAGTAATGAAACTAATAGGGCTAACAGTAGGTATACCTGCTTGGCCTTAAGCTCTATTAAGTCTACATCTGAAAGAAGCAGAGTCAATAATGTGCGAATAGGACCAACAAAAATAAAATGAAGACAGTCTTTTGGTACACATATGGAAGACTGGAGGCCAGACTAAGACAAAGTCATATATGTACAAGAGAAGACTGAAAAATATGGTTAACATTTAAATTTCAAAAATGTTATAGTAAGACACATTGTCGTGAATGCCTCTCAGAACAGTCTCCCTGTGAGAATTATTTATTGTAATTAAATACAATTACCCCATCATTCTTGCCACTTTTGGAAGCAATTCTGGAAGTCCTTTTTCATGAGTGCTTGCAGGAGTTGTGATCAAAAATACAGTGAGTACTGCTGCTGGGTGCTCTCTCAGGGAAAGGCAGGATCATAAAAACACTACAGTGTGTCCCCACCCATCCTAATCCCTGGATCTGGGACTGTGTTACTTTAGGTGCTGGGATCTTAGTAGCAGCAACCAGAAAAGTAACTAAGACAAAAGGTCCACATTTTGAACTCAGTTAGGACACAGAGGGAGGCAGGATGGCACAAATAAAGGCACTCGTGAAAGAAGACTTCCAGAACTTCATCAGAAAGTGGGCAAGAGAAATGGGATATGCGTGTTAAAAGTGAGGGGGAATGTTTTGAGGGGGATTAAGTACGATATGTCTTTTACTGTAATAATTTTTTATTTAAACACAAACATTATATTTTTTGATCATACTATGTATCACCTCAATAAATATTTTAAGCCACTGCTCATTACATGCCAGCAGTTTGCTAGATGTAGTTCCTATAATTGTGAAAGCCAAAAAGTCTTAATCAAAATGTGGTCTAATAGGAGGTTGCAGATTAGTTTTTAATTGTGGCCATAATTTCAGTGATACATTATATGATGAACGAATTTAGAAATGCACGGAGAGTTCCAGGGATAACAGAATAAGTGATGTGAGCCCCATTTCCTGCTACGGTCAACTGCAATGCAGGCAAATATTAAGGAAGGATTTAGGACAAATTTCCAGTGTTTGACAGTAAGTTGCATAATCTTCTGACGCCTGAGAAAAGGGGAACTCTCGGTGTGAGTCCTGTAGTTTTCCCCCATTTCTCCTTGGGAGCACCTTTTGGACTGTGGCGCTAGGACAGAGAACACAACCAGAATGTAGTGGTTGCGCTGAGGCAGAAGACAGGAAGAAGCTGGGATTTGCAGGATAGGGGCAGGGAGCTCCTCAGAGGAAAAGCTCCACAGCTCTGCATGCATGTCCGGCTGGACCCTGGGCTCTCCGTTGGGCTTCATAGGCATAAGACCAAACTCTGGAGGCTGGATGAAGAGTAACTCTGAGGGGGTTGAGACTGAGTGATCCCCAGATAGGAAAACACTGAGAGGTAATTAATATCTGACAAGTCAGCCAGAGAGACTTGTCAAATACCGGAGGAACTTCGTGGTGACTCCAGAATGTCAGGCTTTGATAGAGACTCCTGAAGGTGGCATCTCAGTAATAGAACTAAAACAGCCCTAAGTGACCACTATGCTGGACTTGCTCTAATGAAGCCTGAAGACAGATATTTAAAAGACCATGCTGATGTCTAACTTAAAATACTTGTCCAAACAAGCACGTCCTGTGAAAGGAGACAGGGAAATACCGCAATGTAATAGTCACAATACCTGTGATCATCGAAGTGAAAATTGCTGGACACAGCAATGGAAAGACCCATGATTATGAAATAGTTCAGGAGAAATAAACTTATCAATGAGTCCACAAATATGAATATAGTCAAAGGTTAAAAGATAAAATAAAAAGTTGAACAGCATGTCAGTAAACTGTGATATCATAGTATCACAGTTACTGTGATACATAGTATCGCAGTATCACATATTACTATGTGATATCATAGTAACACTGGAGAAGTGAGAATAAAGAGAAAAACTTGTAAACATTCTCACAATTTTGATAAACTTTTTATTAACATATAGATCTCAGAAACTTAAACTCTAGCAAGGATAAACATACACACTCTACGAACACACACACTTTCAGGCATGTCATTGTAAAATTGCTGAAAATCATTTATAAAATCTTAAATTAAGCAAGAGGAAAACTACATTCTACACAGAATAAAGTTAAAAGTATCTCCTCTTTTTTTCATCAGAAATAATATAAGCCAGAATTACAACCAATACTCTACAGAAATAAGATGCAAAAATCCTTAGCAAAATGAAAATGAATTGAATTATATAGCAATATATGGAAGGGATAATGATCATAACCAAGCAGAATTTATTTCAAGCATGTGAAGCTGTCTAACATTTCTAAATAAATCAGTGTAATAACTGTATTAGCATGAAAAAAGAAAAATTATGTAGCATCTTGATAGTTGAAGAAATGAATTCATAAGAGGCAACACCCATTCATGGTAAAAATTCTCAGTAAAGTTGAAGTGAAAGAAAACTTCCTCAATCTAGTAAACGGCATCTATAAGGATAAAACTGTATTGAACTTACTAAAGTTTTCCTCCTAACACTGGAATGATATGAAGACTATCCCATTTTCCTCTCTTAAATTCAGTATAGTACTAGAGCTTTCATGTAGGTCAATATGGCAAGATAAAGTAACGAAAGGACTTAGACTGGAAAGGAAAAGTAAAAGTGCCTTTGTGTATAGGTGATGTGAGTATTCATGGACAAACTGTTAAAGAACATACACTTTACAAAGACAAATACTAGAATTAATGAGTTAGTGTTTACTGAGATTGTAGCACATACATTTACTATACAAAGATCAACTTTTTCTATATATTATTCATAAAAATTGGAAAAATAGGGGCTGGGGATTTAGCTCAGTGGCAAAAGCGCCTGCCTGGCATACGCAAGGTCATGAGTTCGGTTCCTGGTACCGGAGAAAAACAAAAAAACAAACAAACAAAAAAAAATTGGAAAAATAAAGGTACCACTTATAATTGGAGAGAAAAATAAAATACTTAGGGATTAATTAGACAAAGTATATGCAGCTTGGTCTGAATGTTTACTTTCCTCCCATTTCTGTGTTGAAATCCTGACCTCCTCCTGGTGGTATGAGAGATGGAGCCTTTGGTGTATTATCAGGTCCTGAGGACAGAGCAGCCACGAATGGTTTTACTGCTCACATAATCTGCCCCTCCTACCATGTGAGGACACAGCTAGAAGGTACAATCTACAAACCAGGAAGTGGGCCTTCATACAACACTGAATTACTGGCTCCCTGAGCTTGGATCGCTTAGCATTGGAACCAAGATGCATAAACTCGTTGTTGATAAGCTATTCAGTTTGTAGTACTGTGCTATAGCTGCCTGAATGGACTAGGGCATTGTGCAGGATATGTACAGAAATCTACTTTACAGAGAGAAAAACTGAGACAAAATTAGAGATATCAGTAAATGAGGAGATTCATTTTGACTTTAGAACTCAATATTAAGATGTAATTTCTCCCCATTGATTTAATGATTGTATACAGTTCTAATTAAAATATGATAATGTTTCCTTTTTGGGTAGATTCTCACAAAGATTTTAAAATTTCTGTGTCACTTCCAAGAGCTTTACTGTCCATGTTTGCTGTCCAACACGGAATCACTTGCCACATGCAACTTTTTAAAGTTAAATTAAAATTACTTGAAATTTAAAAATTCATCTTCTCAGTTATACTAGTCAAACTCAAATTCTGTTAGTCCTGTGTGGGTAACGGATATTGTATTGGACAGTGCAGGTACAGAATATTTTTATCACCTCAAAAGTTTCTATTTGCGGATGCTGAAGAATAACTAAAACAATTTTGGGAAAGCAAAAAATAGTGAAGCACTTCTTTTGCCTGATTTCAAGACTTAGCAGCCTTCAGGATTGTGATAATGACACAAGAATGGACATGAATTGCAATATAAGAATACTGAGTCTAAAAGTAGGTCTGTGTATATGTAATCAACTGATTTTTAATAAAGATGCCAGAGCTGTTCAGTGGACAAAGCCTTTTCTAATAAATGGTTCTGGAAGAACTGGATGTCTGTATGGAAAAAATACCTTGCAACTTACACAAATACTTTAAATGGATCCTAGAGCTAAATGTTAAAAGTAAGACCATAAACAAAATCAATTTGACATTAGGGTAAGCAAAAATTTCTTAGGACACAAAAACTCAATATAAGAACAAAATGATTTACTGTAGCAAAAATTTTATTCTTTAAAAGACACCATTAAGAACATGAAAGGAAAGCCAAAGATTGGGAGAAGGTTCTACTAAACATATCTTACAAAAGACATGTATTTAGAATATATAAAGAATTTTTACAATTCGATAATAGTAAGAAAAAATAGATAATATTTGAACAGGCACTTTATAGAAGACAGCATATGAATGATCAAGAAGCACTTGAAAATGTGACTAACATCATTAGTCATCAGGGAAGTGTAAATAAAAACTGTGGTCAGTGTTATGGTTTGTGTCTAGATGTCCCCCCAAAGCCTCATGCAGTGAGGGGGCAGGTAGTGATTGATGCGTCATCCAATCCTGGGATTATGGGTGTGAGTGCTACATCCACCCTGGGGTAGGCAGCCTGCATACAATATAAGGGAGGGACAGAGGCTTGTTCTCTGCTGCTGCTCCTCCATTTTTACTCTTGTTGCTTTTGCTGTCTTCCACGACCATGAGCTTTTGCCTTCTGCCATGTGCCACTTTGCCTTGGAGCCAACTGAAACCTCCACAAACTGTGAACTAAATAAACTTTTCTTCCCTTAATTTTGGAGGTCATGTATTTTGTCTCAGCAATGAGACAGAAACATAACCAAGACAGTCAGATGCCTACCAGAAGAATGAATAACAACAAAAAAGAGAGAGTGCCAAGTGTTGGCGATATTGTGGATTTGTAAGAGCATACAAGGCTAGTGGGAAATCAAAATAGGGAGTAACTAGGCAATTTCTTACAAATACACATTTGGCCTATTTACTAGTGATTTCACTCCAAGAGAATGATTTACCTCCAAGAGAAATGAAAATATATGTCCATGTGAAGACTTGTGCTGAAACGTTCACAGTATTGAAAAGTCAGGAAAATATCCATCACAAGTGAGGCTGTAGGTGGTGTCACGCAGTGAAATGCCACTCAACAATAAAGAAGAATGAGCTTCTGATCCATTCAACACGGGGATGAATACCAAAAATATTAATCAGAGTGAAATAAGCCAAAAATGATAACATGATCTAGGAACTGGTACCCAAACCTGTACTTTTGGTCAGACAGCTCCACATAATCCTCACCTGGAATCCAGACTTTAGAGCCAATTTTGTCCATTCTCTGCCATTTCTTTGTGATCGCCGCCTCGGGGTGTGTTTCCTCTGGTTTGTGTCAGAGCACTTGGGGTGGCCCTGGGGGCCTAAAAATCTGCTGCTGTTGCTGTGAGGCATCAGCTCCTGTGAGCTCCTTTGCCCAAACTTTCTGGGATGTGAGCGACACACAGGCAGTGCCAACAGTGCGGTGACTGGGTGGCGAGGAGCCTGAGGCCGCCACTCGCTGCGGGACGGAGCTCACGGCCCCACGTGCTTTGCTTGTGAACAGTGTCATTTCTTCAAGGGCAGCACGGCCAGGCACACAAGAACCAGGGCACATGCCTGGGGACTGAGTGGTGACTAGTGACAAACATGATCCTGTCATGGCCCCTGTCCTCTGATGGTTTATAGTCTAGTTTACCCATCCTTATTGGTATATGTAAAATGCAAGTGTGTTGATCCTATGAAATGTGGTCAAAATAATACCATGAATGATTCAATGAAAACTATTTATTACAGTAAAAAACACATTGCCATCAACCTCCCTCAAAATACTCTCTGTCATTTTGAACACAGTTACCTCACCATTCTTGCTTCTCCCCAAAGCATCTCCGGATACCCTCATTCGTGAGTGTGTAGATGCAGTGTGATGAAATATTCAGTGAGTGCTGTTTCCAAGCACCATCCAACAAAAGGTGGGCTCGCAAAAACATTACGGTGCGTCCTCGTCGCCCTAATTCACTGGATCTGGCACCGTGTGACTTCCGGCTTTCCTTCCAAGTCCAATTGATCATACAAGGTCATTGTTTTAAGTAGATTTAGAACACTGAGGCAGCCAAAGCAGCACAACCAATGATACTCCTGAAAGAGGACTTCCAGAGCTGCTTCCAAAAATGGTAAGAACAACTGGGTAAGTGTGCTTGAAGCAAGTGGGTGTTTATAGGCGATTTCATGGCAATGTGTCTTCCTGCAGCGGGTTTTTACAATCTGAATACTCTACTTTCTGACCATGCTTCGTGTGTCTGTGTGTGTATTATATTTACACTCACACATTTTGTGCACATGCAGGAAATTATGGCTTTATAGAGTATTTGTCCTCTTCCATCTATCTTAAAACAGCACAACTTATTTTGTGGGAACTCCCCCTCATCCTGTAATACTGATATTTGGGTGAGTCGACTAAAATTTCCTGGCAAAGGACATATATGTGAAGTATCCAGCTCAATGTCACCTCCTTTGTCTGGGATAGAGCTTCCCTGCCTGTCATTGAAATTCCTCACTTAGCAGGCAGGGTCGGCTCCCCTGGGAGTTAGCATTTCACAGGACACAGGCAGGATGACACCAGAGATGATGCCCTGGGCTCCGCTGTTTCAGGAGCATGCATCGTGCAGAGCATGAGAAGTTATTTCTCCTAAGGACAACCCTTAACTTAGGCGATGCATCCTGAAGATGTCTTACAAGGGCAATCAAGATTTAGCCGGGGGGCTGAGTGGGAGGAAGTTATAATGTACAAGGTGAGTCTTTGGAGACTCTGAAAAACCCATTAACAGTGAAGTTATTAATGTCTTTTTTTTATGCAGCTATAGTGCAGAGGCGGACCCCAAAGAACAGTCCACGTTATGGAACATTTTACAGAAATCCATTTTAAAAATAGGAGAATGCTATAAATGAAGTCGTGCAGTGGGAAGTGAGTACGTGCCTGGCCTTCTGGGTCTGTTGTGAATTTTCTAAAGAATAAAGAGAAATTCTCCTCTTAGCCTTCACTGCGAGACAAAGAAATAGAACAGAATCTTCCACTGTACAATTCGATTATCTTCTTTTACTCAGATTTAATTTTATGCTTTTCTCTCTTGTACTTCCCTTAACCAACCCTAACATTTTCAGGTCTCTGTTAACTTGAATGTAACTTTAAAAATATCAAATTATTAAAATTTCATTAGGCATGCCTGTGATATGCAGTCAAATGTCTTTTTCTAAGAATGCAAGAATAACTCATGCCCTATAAATAAGGTCCCTCTCTGACCTGTTATCAGAAAGGAAAACACCTAGGTACTGTTTCTTCCCATAGATGCTGACAGATTTGCATTTATGTCCATTAGACTAGGAATTCTTTATAAGCAGAGGCTAGGACTTATCTTTCTGTCCCTTGCTCATAGCACAGACCTAGTGCGGAGTAGTGATCAATAAATACTGTCAAATGAGTAAACTCTAAGTCCATCAAAGCCCTAGCTCAACCACTACCTAAAGGCTTCCTTCGATGGCTGCAATCTTGGTCAGTTGCTTCGTCTATGGAGATTAGCTGGGTATGAGTCTCTAATGCTCCCAAGTCTGGTGGTCTAAGGGGGAGAGAAGCCATTTCTGCTTGGCTCAGGGACACAGAGCAACTGGCAGCAGGAGTTGTCTGGGTAGAGAGGGGGGGGGGCGTCCCAGGATGACACTAGACTGAAGGCTAGGAAGCTGAAGCTGTAGTCTCAGCAGGGAGACACCTGTCTTGGCTACATTCTTCACGGAAAGAAAGCTATCAGATTCTAACACTGGCACCTGTGAATGTATGCGGGTCTCAAAGGAGGACCTGAATATCCTTGGATCCTGAACCTGACTGTGACACCCTGGCATGTTCTGATCACGTATTTCATGTCACCAGGTCATTTGTGTGATGGATGGCCCAGCATTGTCAGAAGGAGCCACCGGCCAAGCGGTCAGTGTGCTGTCTCTGCTACATCAACGCTGTGCACTTGTTAGGTCGTCATGTGGGAGCACGTGGTCCTTCGGCTTTCCATTCCAGCACAATAGCAATTCCTTATGTGCTCTTCATTTACAATCCATTTTAATCTTTCCTTTACATTTTATCTTTATTAGCTAGCTCATTTGTCTTATGCTCTAATTGTCATTTTTTTCCTCTTTTTTCTTCTTTTTTCCTTAGACATAGGGGGAAAAAAGAAAGAAAAGAAATTTCTCTTTGGTTACAACTGAATTTAAAACAGATATGGGAGAGATTACTTTTAATAGTTTGAGCTCTGCTGGAGAATTTAAAGCAGGTATTTTTGACTCAATTGAATTTTAAACCTTATTAAGATGGGTTTTAACCTTTTACTGTGAATCTGATAAAAGAGATTTCCACCCTCACTCACCCTGCACAATTTTGCACTGAGCAACAGGAAACCATCTCTCTCCCAAAACCCACTCAGGGTCACAGATTAAGAAGCCTCCACAGAGCCAGGAATCAAATGTGGGGCTGAGAATCAACATTGTCCACGCTGTATTGAATTCATGTGAGACACCAGCTGCTTTTGCTTTTTTCTTGTGCTTTTCCTAACTCCCAGCAACCGCCAACCCTCACTTGGGAGGCAAACTGCAGGCAGAAACTGCACGTGTGCAGTCCCTAGGAGAAGGGCCCTGGCCCTTGCCTCAGGCCACTCAACTGGGAAAGGCATCCTGCAGATTTGGAGCTGCAGGGGAAATGCAAACCAGGTTGCTGGGCTCCAAGAGAGGAACAGAATATAGTAATAAAACATGGCCGGAAGTGCAGCTATGGGTAGGTCTCCCTGTTTACAACCTTTTTGCTTCATGAGCTATTCTAAATTGCTTGCTGTGTGTTTTATAGGATGATAAGCCAGAAATCTCAACTTCCATCTACTGGGTGGAAGAGCTGGAGATGGGGGATTTGTTGTCTTTGGTACAGCAATTATTTCTCTTGCAGCAGGGAGTACTCTAGTAGATGAGGATTGCAACCTGTGGATTTCAATAGGAAGGGTTGAGAAATAGTTTGACTTGGAGCCATACAGCACGAGGAAGGTGTAATTTTGTGTGTGTGTGTGTGTGTGTGTGTGTGTGCACATGCGCGTGTGTGTATGTGTCTTCCTAGTTAGGCTCTGCCTGTTAAGGAAACACAGCGGGCTGTTGTGTCTTCAGTTTTAAGTATTCAACTAGAAATGACAACCGAAGGCATTAAAATAGCATCCAGCATTACTCAAACATCTGGTTCATCAGGATGACTTTGATGAGATAAAAATTCCTTTCTTAAGAAGAGCTCATTTCGCAGCTGTGAACACGCCACCTCTTGGGGTTAATTTGCACAGGGAAGCAAAGTCATTTCTACCGAAGAGATATCCTTGCTGATGCTACCTCTCATGAGGTCACCCCCAAGGGTCTCACAGTGCTAGGATTAGGAGGGCATTCGTTTCCATTCGTCCCCCCGGGGAATGGCAGGATCTGAATTCACTCCTCAAGGTTTACTTTTTCATTTTTTAAGTGAAGCAATGGTAGGAATCATGTTCAGTCTTCAAGATTTAGTTTTTCATTTTCAAATAACCAAGAGTTGTCACATGCAAACTTGTAAGAAATGACTTTCAAAGGCCAATGTGCTTTCCTGCTCTTTGGTGAATGGAGTGAATGCTTGGGTTGCGATGATTTGGACTCTGGAGTACCGAGGAATTGAAGTGTGGTTCTGTAAGGCTTCCTGCTATTCCACCTGCAAATTTGAGTTGAGGAAACATTACTGCAATTGAGCAAAGATTCTTGTTTTGGCAAATCTTCTTCAATCTCAAATCTTCCCTATCTTTGGTATGAGCAGTGCCATCCTGCTACTTGGTAGGAAGCACTGGTTAGCGGGAATTTTTTAAAGTGTTATAGCCACTACTACTCTTTTTATTTTCCCAGGAGAGCTTTGGAAGTGTGCCGCTAGGTGGATGCATTAGTTTTCCCCTTCCTGCTACAACAAATCAACATAAACTCAGTGGTTCCAGGGAGCAAACAAATTCAGACTTAGGCAGACAGATACTTTGTTAGAAAGGATTATTGCAAGGGGGTGAGGGAGATGCTGTGACCCTGCAGGGATGTCTGCAGGGATCTCAGAGGTCAGGAATCAGAAGGCTTTCCCTTCATAAGGAAGAGCAAAGAGGCTGCACAGAACTGGGCAGGGAAATGGGCTGAGGAAGAGGACCTGACAAGCTGACCCGTCAGAAAATGTTTTACCCCAAGGTCACCCTCGCCTTGGGAAGAGACATTAAAGAGGGGATGTGTGCAAGCTTTGGTTGGGAGAGGGCCAAGTTCAGGAGTCTCGGGCAGAAGAGAGGCTTAGCTGAAGTTTGGTGCAGTAGACGGGTGGATAAAATAGCTCAGCTAATTATTTATGTAGTACAGAATGAGAATTTGGAGAGTTTGAGCCTGGTCTTATCGCAGGTAGAAAACAGGGCACCCTGGAGTCTTATGTTAAGTCACACGAGCAAGGGTGATTCTTCTCAGTAAGTCATTTCCCAGAGCACAAAACAATGGAATGTTTCCTTAACATGGGCTTGTTTCCAGGGTGACAAGTCTTAGGCAAATTTGACATCATTGGTGGCTTAAAATAATACAAATTGGTAATCTCATGGCTCTAGAGGGTAGAAATCCAAAATGAGTAGTTCTGGGTGAAAATCAAGCCATGACTGGGTTCCTTTCTGAAGCTTTTTGTGTGATTTACAGTGTCCAGAGGCAGCTGAATCCTTGGGCTTCTGATCCCTTGCAGCTTTCCAAGCCAGAGGCGGCTCTCGGAGTCTCTCATCGCATCACTCTGCCATGGTCTCTTCCGCTAAAGTCTTCTGCATCTGTACACCCTTGCGATTATGTTAGTTCAACTGCATTACCTAAGACACAGCAACCTTAATTCTGTCGGAAACCTTAATTCTGTCAGCAACCTTAATTCCTGTTGCCACTTGATCTAGCACATACGCTCTGGGAACTAGCACTTAATGGTTTAGAAGATTATTATTCTGCATACCATGGGAGGTGCCTTGCATAGTTCACTCAAACCGCCATTATGGTTTAGATCTAGATGTCTTCCAAGGGCCTCATGTGTCTACAGCAGGGCCTTTGGAAGGTGACTGGATTATGGGGGTGGTGTTGTGAACTTGAGTTAGGCAGTGAGTTCTGGGTGGAAGAGAAGTCACTGGGGGCTGGACCCGGACAGATGTGTCCCCTTCCCTGGTTCTCTCCTCCTCTGTCTGTTTCCTGGCTACCATGATGAGCAGGTTTCTCTCTATGACTCTCTGCTGTGTTGTTTCTTCCGTGCCTCCCGCAGACCAAAAGACGAGCCAACACAGACCTCATCGGTAAATGGCAGGTATTGGATATTTTGTCCCAGGTAAAAGGAAAATGACTAAGACAACTACACAAGGAGCTGTTCTGCCTAACTTTACTATTTTAGTACTTATATTTTTCCAATCTAAGGCAGGAACTCTCAAACTTTGTCATCATAGATCCTGCCTATAATTTTAAAATTTCTTGAGGACCCCAGAGAGCTTTTGTTCATGTGGGTTATATTTATTGATGTTTATTGTTGGAAGAATTAAAATTGATAAAATATAATCATTTTTTTATTAATTCAGTTTAAACTTTAGCAATAAACTCATATGTTAATGCAATATATTTTTATTAAAAAGAACTATATTTACTAAACCAAAATTTTAGTAAGAAAACCAGCATTGCTTTGTGTTTTTAAAATTCCTTCACTGTCTGGTTTGATAGAGGAAGCTCGATCTCACTGGTTCTATCTTTATTTTTTATTTTTCATTTTTGGTACCAGGAATCAACTCAGGACCTTGCACTTCCAGGCATGCACTATGCCTCTGAGCTATATCCCCAACCCTGGTTCTATCTGTAATCTGTTGCACCATACTGCTTTGGTTGAGGCAAATAAAGAATATCCATGCTGAAACAAATACATAGTTAGAAAATGATATTTTGATAGCCTGGTAGTTATACTTCTTTGATACCTCATCAAAATTTGATAAGTGGGACGTTTCATTTTTAAAATTTATTTATTTTAAAAAGAATAATAAAAAAGAACAATGGCAAAATACCAACAACAGACAAAAACAAAAGAAAGCAAAAACAATAAAAATGATACAGGGTTTCAGAACAAAATGATAGGACTTCACAGTGGCTGTTATATTACTTGTTGTTATCTTCAGCACAGTTGCTCAGATTCCCAGATGTAAGAATGCATGATTGATCAAATGATTAAAGAGAATAAGAAATAAAAACAGAAAAATTAGAAATGATGCAGTTTCACTTGACAAGATGGTAGGAACTCACCAGTGGTTGTTATATTGCATATTGTTGTCTTCAAATTAGTTGTTCAGATTACTAGTAATCTGAACAACTAATTTGAAGTTTCATTGTTTTAAGGGTTAATTGCAATGTGGAATCTGAAAGCACCAATGAGTTTTTTGTAGTCTATCTGTGTAAAATCTAGTAGTCTTGCACTAGAAAGAGTGTTTTTACCTTTGCATTACTTATAATACCACTCTCTGTTAATTTGTAACATATTGGGGGCTGGGGATTTAGCTCAGCGCAAAAGCGCCTGCCTGGCAAGCGCAAGGTCGTGAGTTCAGTTCCCGGTACCGGAGAAAAACCAAAAAAAAAAAAAAAACTTGTAACATATTGGTTCACAGAGCTGCCAAGATCTTCCAATTGTTGACACAGTTTTTAAAACAACATGGAAAAAAAAATCACATTTGTAATTTCACTACTAATTTCATCACAAAAACCTAGGAGTGTTGGAAAGCTCCCAGTGGTGATACAAGTTTTCTAAATTTCCAATTTTTTTGGAAAGGTCAAATTTTATCACCAGCAACAAATCTGCTTCTTCCTCTGTGTTGACATCTACACTCATGTGGCAAAAGCAGTGGTGGGAAAAGCAAAGGCTGCCTCTTTGTCACCCTGGAGGCCGTGACGGCAACCAGCACTAACGGTCCTCAAAAATCTCTGCCACGAGCTTACAGTCAAGGCAGAGGAAACAACAACACAGATCACTTCCACTGAAATAGATCAGCCGTGAGGCAGTAACAAGGACTTGTTTTATTAAATCTCAATGCTGCAGTACATTTACACATTATTCTGTGTGATGAAATGGTGATTAGGTATGTGGTGCTTCTGCCACATACCGAAGTGCATTGTTTGTCTCCAAAAAAAGACCTTGTTCTAGTGTTTGAGGTGCGAGCTGAACTGCCACATTTTAAAAATTTATTTTTTATTTTTTAGTGAAAGACACATGGCTTTCAGACTCGAGTATTTGGAAGATATTTTGAAAATGACCTGAACAAGCCGTTCATGTCAAGGAAAACAAAAAATACTGGAAAAGTGGACAGTTGGCTGGCATTAGTATGGAGACGGTTTAGGTGTTATGGTTGGGGGAAAGTTCCTGGGGATGTCCAGGGCTGCTATAGACCATGCTTTGAGAAATTCTGACATATGTGATTTTTGTCATATGTTTTATTATCTTTATTACAGTTTTTAGTTTTTAATCAGTACACATTTGCATTACACAGTGATTGTGTTCGTTGTGGGGTGTTGGTGTGTGCACATAACAGATCTCCATTGTTTCTTCACTCCTTTTTTCTCTCCTCCCTCTCCTAGCTCTTGATTCCCTCCCACTTGAAAAGATCCTACTACTTCCTCTTATCTAAATTTTATTTTGCTCCTTATTTATATTTTGGGCTTCTCATAGAAGAGAAGCCATACAATATTTAAGCTTGTGTGTCCAATTTATTTCAATCAACACCATGACCTCAAGATGATTCCGTGTACTGAAGAGACTCAAGTTTTTCCTTCATAATGACAAAGAGTAGTACTCCATTGTTTGTAAATACCATATTTTATCCATTGTATACATTTATCTGTGTGTGGGCCTGTAGGCAATTTTCAAGACTTAGCTATTATGAATTATGCTGCTATAAACATGGGTATGCAGGTATCACAGTAATATGATGTCTTTAGATCTTTTGGAAAGATATCTGGAAGAAGAATGGCTAAGTCAAATGGAATTTTTGGCTTTAGTTTCTTTTTTTTTTGAGGAATCACCATACTAATTTCCATAGTGGTTGTACTACTTTATATTCCCACCAAAATTATAGAAGAGTTCCTTTCCCACTACAACCTTGCAGCATTTGTTGTTATTTGAATTCTCAATATTGGCCATTTTTTAATGGAATAACATAGAGTATCAGTGTTGTTTTAATTTGCATTTCTCCAATAGCCAGTGATGATGGACATGCATATATTTTTGCATGTGTATATTGGACATTTATACTTCTTATTCTGATAAGGATTTATTTCTGTTGCCAAATTTTAATTGGGTCCTTTATTTGGGGGTCTTTTATTAGAAATGACATCTAATTTTAAAGATGGTAGTCCTCTGCCAAGGAATAGCTGGCAAAATATTTTTCCCACGCTTTTGGTTGTCTCTTCACTCTGTTTGTTGTTTTCTTTACTGTGCAGAAGTTTTTAAATTGATGTAATCCCATTTGTTGATTCTTGGTACTATGTCTTGTACACTATGTCTTGTACCGTTGGAATTATGTTCAGAGAGTCCTTGCCTGCACATATGCTTTTGAGAGTTCCACCTATTTCATCTTCCAACAGATGAAGTGTTTCTGTCTTAACATTTAGATTTTAGATTCATTTTTATTTTAGTTTAGTACATGGTGAGATATATGGGTCTAGAAACAGTCTTTTGTGTGTAGTTAGCCAATTTTCCAAGCACCATTTATTAAACGGGTTGCCTCTCCTCTAGTGTGTGTGGTTTTGGTCCCTTTGTCAGAGATTAAATAGCTGATATACCTGGGGATTATTTCCTCCTCCTCTGCTTTTTTCCACTGACCCACATATCTGTCTTTGTGCCAGTACCGTGCTGTTTCTCTAACGTTAGCTTTGCAGTATAACTTCAGATCCAGGACTGGGATGCCTCCTTGATTAGATCTTCTCACTCAGGATTGCTTTTGCTATTCTGGGCCTCTTCTTGTTTGTTTAGGTTTGTTTTCTCTAGATCTGTATGGAATTCTGTTGGTATTTTGACAGGGATTATTTTACCTATATATACATTTTGGAAGTATGATTATTTTGCCTATAGGAGCTCTTCTTAACCAAGTACAGGGGATATATTTTCATTTTTTGATGTCCCCTTCTGTTTCCTTTCTCAGGATGCTGAAGTTATTGTCAAAGTCTTTCATGCCCTTGGTTGAGTATATTCCTAAATATTTTTTATGCTATTGTGGGTACAATTGTTTTCCTAATTTCTTTCTTAGTGAGTTCTTTTCTTATTTTAAAGATAAAAGAACAAAAACCATGTTAACAAACATAAATACATTTAAAAAATAACACAAAAACAATACAAGCAATACTGAATTTCAGACAAGGTGATAGGAAATTAACAGTGATTGTTGTATTACATATTGATATCTTCAAATTGGTTACTCACATAAACAAATATAGACATATAAGATTGATCAAACAATTAAACATTAACTGTTCTTTTTAATAAAACAATAGAAGTCAGGAGTACAACTATGTTAACTGTCCTATGTATACATAGATACATAATTTTTCCCTTCTTTCTTTTCTCTTTTCCCTCATCCCAGTTGTTCTTTACTTTTGAGCAGTTTTCTTTCATTTCACAATATCTGTTGTACCTTCTAGTTTTTATTCACTGTTTCAGATTCTTAACTAGTGAAACAATATGGTGTTTACACATGTGGGTCTGACTTATTTCACTTATGAGTATGGCATCTAGTTGTGTCCATTTATTTGTTTACAGGAACACTTGATTTTTGTGTGCTGATTTTGTATCCTGCTATATTGCTGAATTTGGCTATTAACTGTAGAAGCCTTTTGAGATTTTCTCTGTAAAGGTTCATGTTACTGCAAGTAATGATAATTTTACTTATTCCTTCTTTATATTTATTCTTTTCATTTCTGTCTCTTGCCTAATTGCGCTGGCTAATGTTTCAAGGTCTATGGTGTATAGGAGTGGAGATAGTGGACATCACTATTTTATTCTTAATTTTAGAGGGAAACTTTTCAGTTTTCCCCCATTTCATATGATATTGACAGTTGATTTGTTATAAATGGCTTTTGTCAGATGAAAGGTCCTGTTGTACCTCTTTTTCTCAGGAATTTTATTATGAATGGATGTTGGATTTTATTATGAGTGGATGTCAAAGAATTTTTCTGCATCTATTGAGATGATCATGTGATTTTTGCCCTTACTTCCCTCTTTGTGATAGATTATATTTATTGATTTGCACATGCCAAATCATCCTTGCATCTCTGGGATGAAGCCTACCTGTTTTTTTTTTTGTTTTTGTTTTTCCCCGGTACCGGGAACCGAACTCACGACCTTGCGCTTGCCAGGCAGGCGCTTTTGCCGCTGAGCTAAATCCCCAGCCCCTGCCTACCTGTTTTTGATGTATGATCTTCTCAATGATTTGTTTCAATCTCTTTGTCAATATCTTGTCGGGAAAGTTTGCATTTATGATCATTAAAGAGATTACCCTGTAGTTTTCTTCTCTGACTTTTAATCAGATTACTAGGCTTTCAGAAATGATATGGGGAGTACTCCTTTCCCTCTGATTTCTTTAAAGAGTTTGAGGAGTACTGGCACTAGATCTTCCTTGAAGTTCTTGTAGAATTTGGCAGTCAATCCATCAGGACCGAGGTTTTTCTTAGTTGTTAGGTTATTTATTAGTGCTTCGATTTCATTGTCTGTTAAATGTTTTCATTCTTAAAAATCTTCTTGCTTAAGTTTTGGTAGTTCCTGCATATCTAGGAATTTATTCATTGCTTCTGAATTCTCCAATTTATTGGAGTATAGGTTTGCACAGTAGTTGCTAATAATCTGCTGGATTTTGGTATTGTCTGTATTGAGTCCGCTTTTCTTCATTTCTGTTTGCATTGATTTGGGTTATTTTTATTTCCTTTTTTTGGTAAGATTGGCTAAGTGTTGGTCTATTTTGTTCATGTTTTTCAAAGAATCCGCTCTTCATTGATTCCTGGTATTTTATTAATCTCCATTTCATTGATTTATGCTCTGATATTCATATTTTTCTTTCTTGTACTGACTTTGGGTTTGGTTTATTTTTATTTTTCTAGGAACTTAAAGTACACCATTCAATTATTTGTTTGGCTTTTTTCTGTTCTTCTAAAGTGGACACTCCTGGCTATATACTTCTATGTTAGGACTGCTTTCCCAGTGTCTCCTAAGTTCTGGTATGTTATAATGGCACTATTGTTTAATTCTAAGAATTGTCTTATTTCTTCTCTGATCCACTGATCATTCATGAGTGTATTGTTTAATTTCCATGCATTTGTATCATTTCTGTGGTTCTAGTTTTATTGCACTATGATCTGATAAGTGGTATAATTTTTATTCTTTTGCATTTGCTTAAGCATATTTCATTGAGTATTTAACTATTTTAGAGAAAGTTCCATGTACTGCTGAGAAGAATGTGCATTTTATTGCTGCTGTTGTTGGAACATTTTGTAAATATCTATTAGGTCTATTTGTTTAAAGATTTGGTTTAACTCATATTTCTTCATTTTTTTGTTTAGTTTATCTATGTGCAATAGTGGGGCATTGAGATCCTCCTATGTAATTGTTTTGATGTTTATCTTATATTTTATGCCAAATTTGCATTTTTTATGAAGTTGGATGCACCATTGTTCAGTGCATATATGTTTATAATTTTTTTCCTGTAGAGTTTTTCCCTTAACCAATTTCTTTTTGGTGTAAGTATATTTCTGATCTACAGTATATGGTTGAATTTTTTACTTGGTCCATTCTGTCAATCTTTGTTGACTGGATAATTGAGACCATTCACATTGAAAGTTGTTACCGAAAGTTACTGACTTATTCCTGTCATTGCATTATTTTCCTGTTGCTGATTCCCTTCTTTTCCTTCTACTTAATCACTCTACATACCTGGAGCATTCATCCTGTTGAATCTCTTGCTATTGTTCACTTCATTGTGTCTTTTCAAAGATACATTTGATAATTTTTTGAGTGCTGGTTTAGTGGTTATGAATTTCTTTAGGTCCTCTTTATCATGGAAATATCTTATTTTTCAATCATTTTGAAGGCAGTTTTGCCAGATATGTCATTCTAGGTTGGAAGTTGTTTTCTTTTAGAGGTTGAAATACTTTGCTCCAAGTTCTCTTAACCTTTCAGGTTTGTGTTAAGAATTACAGAAGTCTGTAATTTGAATGGGTTTTCCTTTATAAGTGAGTCATTTTTATTTTATTCTAACAGGTTGTAAGATTCTCTTTGTGTTGGACTTCTAGGATTTTGGTCATATGGAGGTTCTTCTATGATTGTAGCTATTTAGTGTTCTATATGTTTCATTTATATCTATGTTAAATTCTTTTCCTATACTTGGCAAATTTTCTGCTATTATTTCGGTGAACAGGTTTTTTATGTTATTTAAACTGTCTTCTGATTTTTCACTAATTCCAATTAATCTTAATCACCTTCTTTGTGTCATCTACCAGCTGTTGGACCCATTGTCATGTTTTCTTGCTCTTAATATGTTTCTCAAGAATTGAGCATAATTAACAGTGCTGTCATGTATTTCTGACATTCTCTTCTCACTCTGGTTACTTCTACTGTCCAGACTTTCGATGGAGTTTTTCATCTTGAATTTCTCTTGGTACTTTTCATAAACTCTAATTCTTTTATGTGTTGGAGAATCATGCTTTGCATCACTTTGTTTATTTAGCTCAGCTAGCTTTTTATTACTGTCTTATTTATATTCACTGATTGTTTTGTTTAGTATCGTCATTTTGTATTTAGTTATATCTTCCTTGAATCCCTCAAGAACCTTATTGATCTGTTTTTTAAAAATCTCTTCTACTATGCTTTAAAAAATTCAGCCATGTTGCTTATGATTTCCTCCTTCTGGATGCCCCATGGATCACCTCTGGGGGAGGTGAGAGTTTTTGGAGGCATTTTGTTGCCTCATCTCCTCATGTTTCTATTTTCTTGCTGTTTGCTTTCTGTGCTGAGGCTTGTGAGTTGATTGCAGTGGAAGACTTTATTGCTAGTATGATGACTTCTTTAGTTAGTGTCTGTTTTCCAATGATGTACTCTGGGTATGGTTAATTGTAGCCTTTGTCTTTGTCCCAGAATCTCCTCAACCTTGTTTATATGAGGGTGGAGACTGAAATGTATTTGGCTCAGTATCCAGTTCTCTGGGAATGGTTTGCTGTACTGTTTATGAAATCAAGACAATCCAGATTTTACGTACAGAGAGAACCAGTTGAAAGCAACAACTATGCCACCTTGGCTATAGTAATAAGTCAAAAATAATAATGGCTACAGTAAATACCTGCTGAATAGAGCAACTTACCTCCACTAAGAATACAACAGTAGCCGACAATAATAGCATATGGTTAACTACCTACAGATGTAAAGCTCAAAGATTATACTCATAAAGACATAGGGTGAAAGGAAAGGGAACATAAAATAAGTAAAATTTGGAAAGTTAAAGGGAGATAAGAAAAAGATGAGAAAAGAAAAATAAAGGACCCTATTAAGGAATAAAAGAAAACTAATAGTATTAGATAAAAATAACAGAAAAGAACAAAGAAGAAAAAGGAGAAAGAAATAAACAGAGAGCAAACTAAAGGAAAAAGAAAAATAATAATAAGGAAAAATATTAGTGTGACAGAGAAAAAATAAATAAAACAAAGGAAAGGAAAAATTAAAGGAAAAACTCCAAAAAGGGAGGGAAAGGGTCCAAAACAATTCCTCTGTGCTTCCAAATGAGTGGTTTCCTTCCATACCCTACAGCCTGGAATCCATCAATTCACAGTCCTCTCTGCCCAGCTTTATAGAGCCCAGTCCTGTCTTCCAGATACACCCAGCCCATCCATAAATCCCAGATTGTGGCAACCATCCAAGCCAACGAGTGTCCCCACTTATGTTTGTAAATGAAATAGCAATCAGACAACAGGTCTCTTTTGGATATAGGCAGTGGGGCAGGTCTCAAGCAGAGTCTGGACTCAATGTCATCATCTTCAGATCCGGCCACTTCTGAAAGCCTCATGCCCTGGGCCTGGCCTCCTACATCAGAGTGTGGGGCCCTGTGTCCTTTCTGGACAGAGCTTGACCTTCTTAGGGGATCTCTGTGTAGTCTTCACCCTTGCCATGTGTCTCCTGTGGCTGTCTCTCACCAAGTACTGTTGTGTAGTAACACTGAAAATCCTGGAGTGAAGCTGTAGTGAAGTCATTCTGCAGCTCAGTCTCACCTCAGCCCATTTCTAAAATGGCACCTGTGTAAGCTCTCCCTGCAACATGGTGGGCACTGCACTGGATTTCTTCTCCAACTCTACCTCATTGTGAAGAGTTCAGTCTCAAGATAAAATCCCAGGCTGCTTTTGTATTTTGCAACAGCCGTGGGCTCTTCTTTGGGACGGCATTGCTGGCCCATCTGTTATTTCTCCCTGAAGCTGCTGACTTTATCTCTTGGGGCATTGGTCTCTTCCATCATCAGGCTGGCTGATCAGTCATCATGTCAATGAGCTAGGAATTGGTGGTTTGACACGGCCAGGGCATGGAATCCATGACGTAGAGTTGGTTGGGGGTAAACATGGCATGACATGCCTACTCACCCATTGCCCTGCTGCAAGGTGACTCTCTGGTTATGGAGGTTCTGCAGAATTGGTCAATCTAGCAAGTCCACATAGAGATTGGAGGGAAGTTGGAGTTGCAGCCAGAGTCTGTCTCAGTTCTACAACATGCTGTCCCTCTCCAAAGGTTGTCATGTTGCTAGGACTCTTTTTTGTCATTAGAATGCTTTTTATTTGTGTTAAAGTAAAGGCTTCCTACATCTTCTCTGATGAGACATGTTTATCACATTCTTAGCAAGCTGAGTAAAAGAATCTGCAAACCCTCTCTCCCCTCATAGTTGGATCACTGCTCATGCACATGTGACTTGGCTCCATTGGGGCACAGATGGGTGGCATCTTGGGTTGCTGCAGTGGCTGCTCAGGTATGCACTCTTAGATGCCAAGTGCACTCTGCTGGTCTTCCCTGAGTTGGCCATGATGGGACTATGATCAGCTTTGTGGTCAGACTTGATGATGGCCCTTGGTCAGGGTCCCTGGCAACCTGAGTCCAAGTGGTGCAAATCGTCTACTTAGATGGGAAGGAAAAGGATTTCTTATGCACATGCCTAGAAGCTGAAGCTCCTATGAAGGTCTACACTTTCTTAATAAAAATAAGTCCCAAACTAAGGAGGCCTTTTCTTTTTAGTATGGTCCCTTATGTCCACATTGCAACCTGATGATGCTTGGGGTACATGCTGCATGTGCCCCAGCTTAGCCACACTACCCATTTGCTTTGGTTAGTCCATACAGAATTCCGATGCTACCCACTCTGAGCAATAAATAAGAAGCAGCCACAAAGGAGTTTGTTTATTTCAGCAGCCAGGTGTTTAAGTCTCAATACCTCTTCCCGAGCTAGAAAAACAGTATTTTTCCATTTGTGTGTCTTCAAGTAACCTGAAATTCTTCTGGCATTATCTATAACTGCTGAGTCCTAATGTTTCCTTTCCAACTTTAATCAGCTACACGAGGCAGATGTGTTTGTCTTCTGTGTGTTTCTCATCATTTGTAAGTGCCAGTTTGTAGTTTTCATATCATCTGAAATGTCAAGGCTGTGGCACGATTCTAATTTTATTACCTTTCTGTCTTTCCTCCATTGCTTATCAAAGTGGCATAAACAGTTCTCAGCACTGCAAGGACACGTGAAGCATCTTGCCACATTTGTCTTAATGTTCCGAGTCTGTCTATTCTGGATCTTTAACGATGTTAGAGATTTTGTAATCTTAGGAGAGATGGTGGTATCATCCACAGGCATGTAGCTGGTGCCTATGAATGGACATAGGATTTATAAGAAATGTTCTGTGGTACAGATTTTCCAGACTCTCCAATTCCTCAGCATTGGGGAATCAGGAAACATAATTGCATCGTAATTACTGAGCTACTGACTTAGACAGTGTCATAATTTGTATGTAATGTGACTTAGTCCAGTGGTGGGTGATTTTCCCTTATAATACTAAAAGCAAGGTGGTCCAGGGGTTCTGTGATGTTCTACTGAGGTTGGAATTAATGAGACAACAGTTAAGATTTTATTAGGCAATAAGGACAGCAATCCCAAAACAGTTGGAAAGCCCAAAATGTAGTCTGTTGAGTCATCATCGTCTAAGGATCTTAAATAAATACCTTCCAGTGTCCCTGAGCCTGGGAGAGACCTCCCAGATCATGATCAGACAGGTCATGGGCTCAAGGTCACATGAACCCTCAATGGGCACTGTGTAAACACTACATAAACTGGACTCTAAAAATATGTAAGATAGAGAGCATACCATTTGTACAACAGCCTGAGCCCCCTTCTCAATCCCTTAAAACCCCTAGACAAAGAAGCTCCATGGGCATCCTGCTCAAGACCACCTGGCAGAGAGCAGTAGTTCTATTTTTTTGCCTCTATATTGTTTACTTCCTAGGTGTTACATCTTTTAATTAAATTTATCTGCACTCTATTTCCTCTCTCTGCTGCTTCATTATTCATCACTGTGTGACATGAACTTGGTGCTCCAGTATCGCTGGTGTCTCAGCCTTCCTCTGTCATTTTGTTCTCCATCCTTGCCTTATGGGTTTTGTCTTCCTGTCGAATGCCTCGTCGTTTCAAGATGGAGGCTTGCTTCCTGGCTTCGTGGTCATTCTTCAGGCTGGAGCAAGAGAAAGAGCACTGGTGCCTTCTTCAGTGAGATTTTGCTTTTTCTTATTTGGGAGAGGATGAGATTTTCAGGACTTTCTGTTCACCTCATATGGGACAGAACTGTCTCCCAACCTGCTGACCACCCCTACTCCACTTGCATGCAAAGGAAATAGTAGATGGGACATTTCCAACAGGAAATATTGACACTCTGAAGAAGCTGGGGTTTATTAGTGAGCAATAGGAGGAATATTGGGTGTGCAGTTGACCTAAGGTAGTGGTGTTGAACCTATAGCATCTGTTTGTTCGTTGAAAGCTCTAAAAGGTTTTCCATCACCGACCTAAGGTATTGGTCACAATTCTCTTGCATCTGACTATACATTTTCTTTAGTTTGGTCATCCCTCTGGATATTTGGGTGCTCTCATTTCTGTCATGTTCTTCACCAAACCATCAGCATTTCTCCAATAAAGCTCAGGCCACTGCTCAGACAGAACCCTAGCCCAGTGCAGATAACTTGGGAAAAACTCCACAAGTTTCCTTGACTCCACCTGCCAGAGCTTCCTTCATTAATTGAGGTGCATTCCAGAGTGCATACCCATTCTAGTTTTTAGTCTGAGTTTTTTAAAAATTGACTCTCAGTGTTTATCCATTATTGTAGGTAGAAGTTATTGCCTTATAACCTCAGCACCTCTACCACCAATTCTCAAGTTGGTTTTGCTTTTTTAGGACTAATGGAGAGCTTCCCATCCCATGACTAATAACTCTTGGAAAGTCTCAAAAGATTTCAGCAACAGCGCTTACTAAAGATCACAGAAGGGAGTTCTTGCCAGGTGCTTTCTATGTCAAGTGCGTGCCCCTGAGTGCACTCTATGCCCATTCCCTGAACTGGATGTATTTGAATTGCCAAGGGGACCTGAAAGAGGTTCAAATGGAGCATTTTCCCTCTAGTCATAGCTGCTATTCTGGGATGAACTCTGGTCCAGATAGAACTAATGCAGTGACTTGGACAGGAAATCTGAATTAGTCATTTTCTTTCCAAGTAGGAAGACTGCTAGGTGGAAACTTAGGACTCTGGAGCTAGGAGGGGAGCTGTAGACTACTGGCCCAGTGCCTATGCTTCACACACAAGGATGCATTCCCTCAGAGAGAGTGCATCATTAGAGGTCACATCAACCAGCAGGCAGAGCTAGACTCAGAAGCCAAGGTTCTGCATGACTGATCCTAAAGCCTCCACTCTCACATTATCTTTTAGCAAGGGGCTTATACTTCTGTATCTGTCCTCTGCACCTAAGAAGGACGGAAGTACCAACATGAATGTCAGAAAGAGCAGTAGGAGATTCAGACGGGCTTCCACCTGTGCAAACAGATAGAATTAAATGGCTTTTGTGAAGACCCTAAAGCATCTCCATTAAATCTTTTATATTTTCTAACCTGTCAAGTGCCTTAGCCTTCACTCTTTCTGCATTTAAAAAGTATTTTGTTACTGCACATTATATCATTGCAATTGCTTTGTATAATTAACCTGGAAGAGAAAAAAAGGTGAATCATTTCAAAGGAGAGACAGAAATATATTTAATTCAGCTTGGTGACTTTATTTAGTGTAAAAGTCTTCCATATACAGAGATATCAATCACATCACAGATTTTCTTAATTGCTCTTTACTCCTGAGTGCAATTAAAAGCATCAACACTAAGCGACTTAATTCTCATGTTCCACAGCTTGCTTAGCAGTTACTGGCTGGAAACTTGAGCTCAAGAAGGCACTTTGAAGAAGTGCAGAGGGCGGGTCCCACTCCCACTTCCTACACACTCCAAATTCTGACCAGTTGGTCTTAAGTATGTATGGAGCAGTGGAATTGTTAAAAATAACAAGCAAGTAACAGCAACAACAAGACAATTTCCTCAGATGGAGTCAGGGTAAAGATGAACATTTTTGTGCGCTTGCTAGAATGGCCTAAATTTAAGTAATGAGTTTTCATGAACTTTAGCATACATTTTATTTTTCTATCCCACAAATAGGTAGTTTACCATGGTGTTTATAAATACACTTATGATATCCACGATATATATGGATATTGTGTTCAGCCATATCACTTCTGTAGTCATGGTGGAGTTTGTAGGACAAACCTATGTGTCAAATCTTATGGAGGCAAAGCTGTACCCTGTATAAGAAGAGGAGATGATTATATTTCACTTGATGTGTCATTAAATTGTTGAGACCATGATTTAATTATTGGATTTCTGGTAAATAATGATACTTTCTCCCTAACAGCCACGCTCTCTTTCTCTTTAGTCATAACACTCTCAAATGCTAGGTAGGGACATACTTTTCTAGAATAAAAGCTAAATTTCCGACCCGCGTTCATAGATGGTATGGCCCTATAATTAAGTTCTAGACAAAGTGAGGTATGCAGAGATAGGCATAGAAGAACCCTTACAGGGAGGCGCCTGCACTTCAGCTCTTACCTCCTCCTTTCTGCCTCCACAGGGACACTTTGTGAAAAGAGGAGGAGCCATCTTTATTGACAAGGTCACTACCTTGTAGCCAAAATAACCTGGCTTCCTGATGATTGTGGAGCCACTGTGCTAATCTGTCTCTCTAAGAAAGAAAGAAATTATTTCTTGCTCCAACCACTAGTTGTTTGTGTTTTTTATTTCATGAAGCTGAAATGAAATCGTATCCTAATCTGTACTATAACTGGATGAGTTGGTTCTCATTAGGGGAGGAGCATAATGGAGTGGGTCACTAAGTCCACAAATATTTGGAAAACAATTGATGAGTCTAAGCCTGTTCTGTACCATTGATACATTCCTGTCTGTTCTGATATATCTTGGAGTTTTTGATTGTTTTAATATATTCTCTTTCCATGTTGGTGGATTATAATCAAAGGAAGACCAGGAGGCAGAAGGGCTGATAAAATACCCCTCAAGAATGTAAAATTATTTGTTTGAGAAGCTCAGACACCATGTCTGCAAGGCCTATGCTTCTCATACGGGTCCTGAGTGCTGTGTATATGAAAAATAAACTTATTAATTGAATGGATTAGGATTGAAGATTAAATTATTTTCCAAAGGCTAGGGATGGCATGTGAATCATTAAATTGAAGTTAGTCATGGAGGTTTTGGATCATGACATAAGTAACTGCACACTGGTTTTGATAAATTAAAAAAAAACCATGTATTGGAATCAAAAGTACATATTTGTGATCAAAACTTGGCTAAGAGATGGCAGGAAATTAGTCAGCTCACAGTGCACGTTCAGCTCAGGATCAGTCACTCACTGCTGCCTCCCTGAAGTCAAAGGCTGGGGGTTCTGAGAATGACCCTACCCTCCAGGAAAGAGGACTGAGGAGGGGTCTCCACTCCCATCAGGAAGTTATATACCTACTTCTCTGCATTGACCACTGTGGACTTTGGTATGTGTCACTTTATAGGGAGATACTAGAGGAATCAATGCACTACAGAAAATGTTTGACTTGATTTACCAAAAGGTGGGAAACAATGGAGAATGTTCTCAAGAAGAAAAGAAAGTGCTAACGAGTTATTTAAGAAATCTAAAATTTCAAGAAATTAATCAAATCATGTTGACAATGAATGTTTCATAGTGTTCTGATTCACTCAAGCTTGTGGCCGAGGCAAGCATAGTTTATTATAGAGATTAGTTAAAAGATAGCCGAAACCATTTCATTTAATTAACTTGATATGTCTACCTTGTGTTTTACAAATATACAGTAAACTGAAAAATTTTCTCAATTTTTAGATTTGAAAATCAGAGTAATGATTAATTGGACTGGGAATTTGTCTCTGTAGTAAGATTATCTTGACAATAGATGGAAATAAATGAAATTTCTATTCTAGGAAATAATCTCCCCAAAGCAATCTTACCTTTGTGGGGACTAGGTAAGCAGATTTTGATGGCATTCCCTTCAGATTCCCAAAGAGTACTGCACTTACATGAAAATGAGGAAATATTAGTTTAAACTGTCATATAAGGGAGAGATGGGACCGATAGGCTAGGGATGAAATGGAAACACATCAATTGCATTTTAGATTTTATTTTACTGAAATGAGGAGAAAGTCTTATTGCCCATGTCTTAACAAGAGAATAAAATAAATTGAGTCAATTATTTAAACTGTATATTTAAAAGCCTGTTTGGAGATCATAGTTAACTTGAGTATCTAGCAGATTCCCTCATTACTTTTACTTTTAAATTTGAATCCTATGTATAATTAAACATCATATGTAATTACAATAAAGTGTTTTTGTTTTTCCAAAGAGAAGAAAAAAGTCCACAATCATGTTACAATAATAAATAGATGTGAATTGATGAATAACTGTTAATCTACTATATCCAAAAAAAGTGAATGGAAATAATATTAAAAATCCTCAGCCATTTAAAATCTGTTCATATGGCTCTTTCTTAAATCTAAGAAAAAATTATTAAAGCCATCTTGCTTCTTTGAATGATGAGTCTTTGTCAACTTATAGTTATAAATGTTCAAAAGCTTTCCTTTATGGATATTTCAAATTTGCTTGTTAAACACAACTTGCAAGACTTGCTTTTGTAATTGAAGGGTCTAAATAAGTTGTCAAAACAGTCAAATATATTGTAAACAATTGGTTATTTTCATTGTTATATGTTAATATAATTTGGAACAAGCAGAGGAATTTTTTTCATCATCCACTTTAATAAAAGAAGAAAAGTGAAAATACAGTCAATCTTTGTGGTGGATTAGATAATAGACAAATTGTAACATTCAGCTGAACTGAATCAGCATGGTACTGGGTATGGAAGGCCCACCTGAGGATTGTTGCCAGCAGCATAAAAGCAGAACTGGTGCGAGGGGGGGAAGATGACATGCTGTTGCTGGAGAAGCTTGTCATGCTGATTTTCCTGACATGAACTCAGCTGTTCTCATCATCGGAGGGGCTCGGGTCCTCGCTGTCACTGAGGATGGCTGCTGTTCTCTTTGAGAGAGCTCTGGTCCTTACCTTGAGTGTCAGCTCTTGGCTCTAGTGCTAATCCCCCAGCCTGCTGGCACAGATCCTTTACCCTGCTGGTGCAGACTTTCCAGCTTCCCCCACTGGCCTATGGGCCTTCCCAGTGCATATCCTCGATGCCGACTTAAGATACAGACTTTGTCGTGGGCTCTAGGCCTCCAGCTGGATTCGAGCAGGACATTGCCATTGGATCCAGGCCCTCAGCTGGATTCTTTGGGCCTCTAGTGCATGGTGCATGGGCAGATCCTTTACACTCTTCTGAATTTGACTTTCTGGGTGAGTATTATAAAATAATTCTATAAATTTTGTGTCCTCTATTAAATCTATTCCCTTGGAAATCCTGACTACAACCGTCTTGAAGGATCTGGACACATAATGTTCATAGTAGCTCATATACAGTTTCAAAAATGGTTGAGATATATACAGCTCCCTTGTCCTCAGCAATTGTGGGAAACTGTGAGGTGACATATTAGAGTGACAGAATCAGTTACAACTGAAGTGACATAAAGATCATGCATTTTTAGTTTAAATAAAAGCATTATTATTGTTTCCTCATTTGTTTAAACAAATGCTTATAACATCAAATTTGAGAAACAGAAAAGGATGTAGGTGAAAACACTATAGAATTTCACCATTTTGTAAAGCTATATTTTCTATATTTTTCCCATTTCCTTTTCTCTTTCATTTCCTTTCCTCACCTCCTCACTGCCTAGTCACACTCCAAAAAATTATGATACTTCCACCGTGAACTGTTTCATCATAACTCTGTCAACATTATCAGTTTTATATTATTCGTACATATAAGTGGGGAACCACTCAGACTGCTTCAAAACTCAGGGGTGCCTAAGGACACCCAGGGACGTGACCCCACTTGTCTAGCATGGTTGCACAGTAGGATACAGTTTTGTAACCATGACTTAGTGCAGATCAGCATGCATGTACCGGTTATGGCACTGTGTAAGAATGTAAATGTGAGATAACAACCTGTATAAGAATTACACAATAAAGACAACAGGAGGCTCTCTGCCTGCTCTGTATTACCTGCTGTTGTTGCTGATGTCTTGCACACATGTGTCCCTTAACCTTGGGAACTCATGTGCAAAAATATCCCTTGGGGGACCGAAGGCTAGTCAGGGGGACATTGGGGTGAGTGGTCCCATGGTGGCTGTGGGAACAGTGCCAGAAGGCAAGTGAGATCCCTGGGAAATGGTTGATAAGCAACTTCAGCCTCGCCATGTCTACCTATAGCCACCTTCTTGGCAGCTTAGAAGGCCCAGGAGGACTAGAAAACTGTGCTGTTAGGAGCCCAGAGATGTCTTGCAAGTCTTGGAAGTGATAGGCAAATTCCTCCCCCTTACCATGAAAGGACAGGGTAGATGGCTTGGCTGTTTTTCACTTCCTTTTGCCATGTAACTAAGAGGTGGATGGCTTTGTCTGGCAAGTAGATCAGCTGCAGCAGAGAGAGGAGGACCTTGAGCAATGGCTGGCTGCTGTGGGGCCCAGGTTTTGAGGCACTGCCTCATCCATAAATGTCTTCAGAAGTGTAAATGCTGTTGTCTAAGAAAACCACTGGGGAAATCCCCTGGTTTTGTATGCAAGGCCAGCTATTCATCAAAAGGTAGAGGTAGAGGAACCCCCACCCCAGGGAGGAGGATCATGAGGGCCGCCTACCGCTACCAAGTATACAATGTACATGACCTATACAGCCACTGAGCTGTGGGAGCCAGCAAAGCAATTAAAGCAGAAGGTGGGTGAAACAGCACCCATGTGGCTGCTATGGCTGTGGGATGACGGGGCTGATGGCACACAGGTAAGCCCACATGAGATGTCCCAAATAGCCAGCATAGCCAGCATAACCAGCAACTCCCCTTTGAGATGGGTTCTGCAGCATGTGCAGAGGACGGCCCCAGAAGCAGGTAATCAGACTGTCACGAATTGGTTGATGGCAGTGGCTTGCCTGGTTTGGGAGAACCTAGGTGACCTGCCAGAGCAAGTCACTATCTAAACTTGGTACCTGTGCTGCATGAAATGGACGCTTGACAGGTGATGTTTGCACTTGCAGTACCATAGCCCATGAGGAACGCTGATGGCATGTATGAAAGGCATAATACTGGTGAGTGGGACATTTACATTCTTCCACAGTGCCATAACCGGTACAGCTGGCACACTTGGATCAGTAGCAACTCTTCTAGCCCCCTTTACAGATCACCCAATCCATGATGCTGTGGATGCCTTGGCCAGGCTGGGAGACATGCAAGTAACGCACCAAGGTAAGGTGAGATCTGTAAAAACTCTACCAATAAAGAAAAAGAAGTGGGTGGGGGGGAACAGGTGGGTGGAGCCATCTTCCCAGGGACAAGCTGTGGGGCCACTGAAGGTGGGCCAGCACCAAATCTGGATGGACCTGCTGGTTGCTAGCTGAACCACAGGTAAGTCAGACGGGAAGCCTTTGGATGTATTGCTGACTCTGTGGAGGCAGTTATGCCCTGAGCAGCAATACCAGCTGACAGACTAGGGCTAGAAGGCCAAAGTAGCCCTGGTGAAGCTGGCACAAGTGACACTGGCCTCCTTTTACCTTGAGTAGGAGGCAGGTCAAGGTACCTGGGTCTTGGGGTCCCGGAGATTGGAGGCCACATGTGGAATTAACTATTTACTGGCCCCCAAAAATGTGCAGCATGTACTAGCATTGGTGGATACTGGAGCTGAGTCAACACTAATATACAGCCACACAGACTGTTTTACATGATCTACAGCATGCATAGAAGCGTATGGAGCTCAATCCATCATGGTCTGGAAGGTCAAGGTAACTTTAGGTATTAGGTATTTTGCCCCCATTCCTGTATGTTTACGTTTCGCCAGTTGCTGAATACACACTAGGGGTGGACATACTGAATGGTACTTGGCTCAACACCACGCAGGGAAAATTTCAGTTCTGAATTGACATGGTAAAAATTGTAGTCTGAGAACATCCACACTATGCACCACTGACACTCCCATAGGTCACATGGGCTGTGTGCATAAAGTAGTACCGCCTACCTGGAGGCCACGAGGAGATGGGACAGGCTATTTTGAAACTGGAAAAAGCAGGGGCGATATGTCCTGCTCAGAACGCTTCAGTATGGCCTGTGAAGAAGCCAGAGGTCACGGCAAGTGACTATAAAGTCTCACACTGACGCTGGCAGTCAGGACCAATTTGCCTCCACCTAATAGGGCAGGCAAGGGACCCTCTAGGTGTTACCATAAGGCTATTTGCATAGCCCAACTTTGTTTAGTAGCCTGGTGGCCCAGGACCTGGCCACCTGGACCAAGCCACACTCTGTGTCCCTGTTTTGTATTGATATTAAGTTAACCTCTGATTACCTTGCAAATTTAAAACCACTGTGCACAGTCTGAAGAAAGCTTTGTTGACACAGGGATGGTCCATGGACAAAGACAAGGTACAGGGAACTGGCTTGTCATTCATATTCTTGAGTGTTATATGGTTCGGTGAGATCAGACTCACGACAATACACCAATTACAGACCTAGTGGGCTTGCTCGGTTTTTGGCAGATGTACCACACCTTGCTATGCTCTTTGTACCAGATGACCAATAGGGGAACAACATGGGGCTGGACAGATGTAGTGGATGTTGCTTTTTAGGACTCAAAGAGAGCTGTTGCGCAGGTGCAAGCCCTGTGAGTAGTTGACCCTATCCTGCCATTTATCCTAACCCTCAGTGTGGATGACGATGGGTTGGGCTGGGGCCTATGGCAAAAACAGGTGAAGCAGAAGCTCCCTGCTGGGTTTTGGTCACAGCTGTGGAAGAGGGCCAAGAGTCAGTACTGCCTGATTGAGAAACAGCAGTGCCGCATACTGCTCCGCATGCTTCTGAGGGATCACTGGACAGACAGAGGGCTGGGTACGGATGTGAACAGCCTGTCCCAAGGGAGCAGAGGCACACATTCCCACTCTCACGTTTTGGGGGACATACCTCCAACAGCAGGGCTCTTTCTTAGCTAGCCTGTTGGCGGTTAAACCGACAATGATTTTGGGACCTGTGATGCACACAGCCCAAGAACCCGTCCGGCAGGATGGACTACAGGATTTGAACTCTAGTACCTATGCAAAAGGGAAAGGGAGATCTCCGGCTGACACCTGGTACACGGATGGCTCTAGCAACGGCTCAGCCCCGCAATGGACAGCAATTACTGTCCTGTCCAGTATGGAAGTACTCTGGTTTGAAACCAGAACAGGCAGGTCAAGCCAATGGACAGAGTTGTGGGCAGTGTGGCTACTTATGATGTATGAAGAAGGCCCCCTACATGTGTGCATGGACAGTTGGGGCGTTTTTAGGGAGCTAATGCTCTGGTTGCCTGCTTGGGCACCTCAGGACTGGCAGATAGGGCACTGTCCCTTGTGAAGTGCCAACCTATGGTGAGACATGTGGGAACATGGCCAAAAAGCTGACCATGCATGGTATCATGGTTCAGGACATAAGCACCTCCTCTCACTGGGAAATGACCTAACAGATGCCTTGACTAGGCATTGCAGTGGTTGACAGCAAGGAATAGTGTCTGACCAAAAAAATATTGACTCCTATGTATGGAATGCTGCTAGGAAAAGCATCTGACCAGGGGCAAGGGCCATGAACTTAGCTCTCCAGGTTGAGGCCAGTGCTCAGCATATGGCCCAGGCCTTGAAAGTTACATACCAGGCTTTGATGTTGCTTATCAATGAAACTGTCATGAAATAGTCATTTTGAATAACTACATGGTTCTTGATTTGTTAACTACAGGTAGTTGTACCCTGTTACATATAAAATGTTCTATTATATACCCCGACTTTTCAGGAGGTGGGATGTGGGCAACCATTCAGACTACTTCAAAGCTCAGGACACCTGTGGGTGTGTACCCACTTGTCTAGCGCAGGTGCGCAGTAGGATACAGTTATGTAACCATGACAACACAGATCAACACATACGTGCTGGTTATGACACTATGCAAGAATGTAAATATGAGATAACAACCTGTATAAGAATGATGCACTGAAGAAGCAGGTGGCTCTCTGCTCTGCTCCATGCTGCCTGCTGTTGTTGCTGATGTCTCACACATGTGTTCTTTAGCTCTGAGATCTCCCTTGGCCACCCCATGTGGGCCAACAGAGTAATATGTTAAGACTAGTGTTTTATAGTTTAATGTGCGTTTCTTTAATAACTGTTCACAACAATTTTTTCCCAAATGTTTTCAGTCATTTGAACTTGCTCTTTCATGAGTTTTTTATTGTGTTTGTCCACAGGGATTTTAATATTTTTAATTAAATTTGTAATTTTCATAAATGTTTTATGAAATTTGCTAAAATTGAAAATATCTTTGTTCATAGAACATTTTATTGTCTTGGCAATCGTATCCCCTTTCATTGTTTTTGGAAAATACTTCTTAGTACATTATCACATTTATAGTCTTTTAAATCTTTATATTCTTAAAAAATTATTTTTTAGCTCCAAGGAATATTTTAATGGGAATATGTTTAATGTACACATTGAGTTATAATGGATCACTGTCTTCTGTCTACACATAAAGGAGCATGGATACTTCTGATAACTTATTCTGCTTTCCTTTACCTTGTTAAGAACACATGGAAAAAATATATGTATTTTCACAATGATAAATCTGGGGAAACATGTTAGTAGTTTTTAATGCTTTGAAAAAACTGCAAATTTTGCTATGCGATTTTTACTATTCAGAAATGTGGTTCCTTTATTTTTCTGTGTATGTACATTGTGCTAGGCCTTGTCATTAATTGGAAGAGGATTTTCATATTATTTATGAAGCTATCTAGGTGGAGTCACACTGGTCATTAATAATGACGCTACCGTCTCTTCCTAATGATCTCATTGTGGAATACAGGTAGTGTTAAAGGAGAGCTATGATGCTGACCTCCTTTAAGGAGGGTGAATTTCATTAGCTGAATCATGCCAATTGCTTGTGGTATGATATTGGGCCTCTGTCTTATGTTCTTCTTGAAATTTTTAAAAGAATTTATAAAATCAAGAAAAATGATTAGATTTTATTAAATATTTTTAACCATCAATTAAGGTGAGTATAAGATTTTTTTTCTTGAGTTATTTAATGTTATAATCTCTCTTGTAATAGTACTTAAAATATAGTACTATTAGGTTTTAAATATTCTTTTGGTGGTCTCATTGCAGTTTATTTTGCAATGATTTCTGTCTTTATTGACTATGAAGACTCTGACTTTTCTTAATATTGAAGATTTTTTGTATTACTTAAACATTTTAATTTCCAAAATTGTAGCCATAATTTATATCTCTGTAGTTATGAAATTAAGATATATTTGGCTGAATTTAAGATCAATAGCTATTGATAGTTTTTCTAGAGAATGTAAAACGATTTTGGTTGACTAAGATTAATTTATTAATTATATTATCTTGATTGTGTCTTTTAGTCTCTCTGATATAGCACATATTGATATTGAATTTTTATATTTTGATTTGTAATAGGTGAGTATATCTACATATGCACCTAGAATTTAAAAATATACACTATAACGCATAAGTTTATTTATAATATGTAATATAACTGCCATTATATTATGTGGGGCTGAACCCTATTGCCCGTTTGTCTTAATTACAGGCTGAATTGGTACCATCAATACAGTACAATGAGTCTCCTTTCTAGCCTCATTATGTACATTTAGTATATTAACATTGAGTACTTTGGTATTAATATTGTCTCTTTTTCTTACTATGTGTTGCATATCTTGCTTCCTATTATTTTATTTCATTTTTTCATCATTTTGTTTTAAGCCTAGGAAATATGATACAAAAATAAATATAAGTAAACAAAATGCCAAATCCATAAATCTTGGTGCTTTAACATGAAGAATTTAAGTCACCAGTCTATCTGTTTTTCCTGCATATTCTTTTTATGATTATGGCTCTACTTACCTCGCAGAGCTGTAGAAAGTTTAAATGAAATAATGACAGTGTTCCTGGCATGTCATAGCTCTCGGCAAGCATATCCTTGTGGCGCAGCACCAGCTGTGGCAGCCAATTTTCTGTTTTAAAATCTCAGTCCTAACGTTTACCAGCTATTCTGAACAATTATCAGACTCCTCTTGATCTTCAGTGTTATTCATACCATGAAAATGGCACAAAAAGTACCATGTACTTCATAGAATGATTGTGGAGAATAAATGGAATAAAAGAGAGAAACAAACATTTATAGCACCTGACAGAAAGTAAGAGTCAAATAAATATTAGCTATTTTTCTTCCTTGCAGATCCTTCAATCTTGTTTTTTGTTCTGTAATGATTTGGAAAACAGGTGTGTATCCTTTTTCTTTTAGCCCCACTGACAATTACCTTTGAAGTTTTCCAAAAGCACAATGCAATATAAAACTTTCTAAAGATCAATGAATAGCAGTATAACAACTTTTTATTCTGTCCTATGCAAAAGTAATCTAGGAATATTTTTAGCAAACTTTACCATTTTTACCATTTTGCTGATGAATCTGAATTTTATTGGTATATATCATGATTAGTAAGCTATGGAATTTTTATTTTTAACATTTTGTCCTATAATTGAAAAGATGATTTTAAAGTTTTATATGTATTTTATTTTACACCAAAAATTGTACAGACAACTACATGCTTTATTTTTTCTGTGCTCAGCCTTTTGTTTATGTTATATCCTTCACATTTTCAATCCTTAATTTCCATTAAAATTTTGGTCATCTGAAAAATATTCTGAAGTCTTTCCTTAGGTGCTCTACATGAAAATTACTTTTTCAATTTCTAGGTTTATGTGAAAAGATGACTTTCTTTTCTGCTTGTGAAAGAACAGCTAATCTGAGATTAAGGAAGAATCACATCTCTGAAAAAATTAGAAAATATATGCCTTTTTAGAAAAGATATGCCACATTGCATTGCAAATAGTAGGTGTTTGGTTTGCAAGAGAACAGCTAATCAGAGATATTTCTCTGATTCTTATCCAACTGTGTGGACCTTGCTGTATTTTCTTCTGGAATCTATTCTGATGGAGGAGATATATGAGGCTCATATATTTCTTCAATTATTGAAAGTTAGGAGTTTTTCCTTGATTTTTAACATTATAGCCAAATTTTACATTATCTTCCTGGAATATAGTGGCAACTGTTTAATGTGTGGATGCACTTAATTTTTCATTTCAGTCAATTGCTCTCTCTTTCCCTCTCATCTTCTTTCTCCCTGCTACTCTCTTTCTCCCCCTCTGTTTCTTTTATTTAACTTCTGTTACTTTTCCTTTTATTTTTTTTACTTCTAATCTTTTGTTACCTTTTCCTGTGCAATCTTGAGTAACTAATTCCTTACTTTTTTCTTTCTGTAAGAATTAAAAAGGTGTGAATTATTCTCTTTAAAGATGATCGCCTTTGGATTTTAATTTTACTCTTACAGTTGTAGAGATGGACACAGCTTTTATAATTTCAGATTAAATCAGTCTTTTGTCTTTTTGTCTTAATTTCTTTTTAGGATTATATACTTTTAATTCTTGCAATGAAGTCTGGCATATTTTTTCAAAAAGGGCAAATATTTTCTAATGTTTTTCAGAGATGTGATTTTTCTCTAAAGTAGTTGATATTCCCCTTTTCCTGCTAATTTATTGCTTCTTTTTGGATGGAGAAGGCATGGATCTTATTTTGGTGTTTGCCATTGGATAGGATATGAAATTTCTCTTTGGGTGCTCTCAGTGCCCACTTACTTGCTTGTTGAAGGTCTGTCTCAGAACAAAAGCAATGTATGTCTTGAAGGTAGAATTTAGGTTCTACTGACATGAACTTTTCTTTTAGTCTGTGATTTGAGTGATCTGCTTCTGGGATTGAGAAATTCTCCCATCACAAATCTGGTGACAGCTTATGTTTCTTTTTAAATCAGAAGCACTTGTATGAAAAATTAATCTCTCTGTGTATTTTAATAACAGAGTTTTCTGTATCTGTGGCTTTAGTATACATCCCCATATGCTATCTCTTTAAGTGATTGAATATACAGACAAAATGTCATCAGAAAGCATATAAAAATAGACCTACAGTCATCTGAGGAAACCAACTAATCCTCTACAGTAGCCAGTCTACTATCTACATAAGTCACACTTGAAGGAAGTCAGATCATGATCTCTACAGACCAGCCTAGGCACCTACTAAACAATAATCCCTGTATCAGTCAGCCCTACATGAATAAAACTTGATTAATAACTAACAATTTTTTTAACTTTTGCCCCTGCTTCCATTTTAGGACTAGCCAGAGAAAGCAGCATATGTGTCCTACCCAATCACATCAGATGTCCTGCTTCTAGCTGACCTGTCTGTATTTTCTCCAGGCCAACAGCCTCCAGTCAGGGCCCACCTGAATTTACTGTTTTATCCACATGAAAGGTCTCTGTGTATTAGTCATTTTCCCATTCTGGAACAAAGTACCCAACATCAACAACTCACAGGAGAAGAGGTTTATTTGGCTTATGGCTTCAGAAGGTCCAGTCCATGATTTAATTTTCTGGCACCAATGCAGAAATGGCATGTGGAAGGGCATGGTGAAGGAAAACTGCTCAACCCATGGTAACCAAGAAGCAAAAAGAGAGATGGGGAAGTACAAGGACAAAAATACACCCTTTCAGGTCACATCCCATGTGATCCACGTCTTCCAAAAAGGGCCCATCTTGTAACAACACAGTTATGAACTCATGAATGGATGAATCAAACTACTGGTTAATAATTATCCACCATGACATAGTCACCCTCTAAAATCGCCACCTCTGAACATAAAGGAACTTTGGTGGACATTTTAAATCTAAAAAATCTTACTCTCTTACTCTTTTGCTGGTCACTGAATCTTTACCAAACTATAAATAATTCCACTGGTATAGATCTGAGTAATATTTGCTTGCTTGCATTTAGTTGGTCTTTGTTTATTTCTATAAATTATACTGTCTGCATGTGCATTAGACATTTGAAGTTACAGGTATTTTAGGAAGTCTATTCAAGGGGTACGCTATCATGTGTGTGATGAATACAGTGAGGGTGGAGGCCACACACAGAAACTATTACAGACTATTAAATAACAGTACTTGCATAGCAGGGTGCAGCAGGTGACCTAAAATGGAAGCCATTTTTGATGTTGGTCTTTTTCTAATATTAGAGGCCCTCTAACTTCAAGCTGGTGTCAGGTGTTATATGGTAGATATAAGGTAAAAATATAATCTATCTGAAGACTGAATATACACATAGTCACTGGGCAGCATATAAAAATAAATCTCCAGCCATCCATATATAAAAATATGTCCTAGCCATAGGAATTTTCCTAGCATCACCTAAGCAGGGTGTACTATTCTGTTTTAGGAAACAACATAAATGTTGGTTAGTTCAGCTCTATTCATTTTCTTCACCTAGAAAATTCCTTCCAAACTATATAGGTGATTTGTTATTAGCTTTTATCTCACAGATGAGCACATATTTAATTTTTTCATGTCTTTATAACTATTTTAATGGGGGAAATTTGGAGACTAGGAATTGCTGCACAAATGTCACCCTAAGTTGGAAATCCAGTCCCAACCCATCCATTCTGGAGGTGGAGAAAGTGAGACTTCAATGTCTTGACTCTTTGTCCCTTATGTCCTCTGTTTTTTGTTTTCAATTATTTTTCATATCTACTCAGAGTCCTCATCCAACTCTTTGGAAGGAATTTGAAAAATCACTATTTTGCATAATAGCAATATCATGGACAAGTTATTTAATCTTCTTAAACTGCAGTGTTCTTATGAGAAAGCTTGTTAATAAGATTGCCAAGGAATTAAATATGTCAAAAAAAACCCTATTCCTGGTGCTTTTGTAAGCATCCTTCTACATGGTTGTTAATCCTCTGAAACACTTGCCTAAGCTGAGACTGTTAACATCCCTAATTTACTGATAAGAAAAGTAAGGCTCAGAAAGGTGAAATAATTTTCCCAAGGTCATACATCTTATCAATGGGGCTTGACGCCAGGCAGTCATAATGAAGACTGCCTTCTTAAGCCTCAGCACAGTTTGTAAAGCCACCATCGTTGGTGGAGCTCAAATTTTACTATACTTAAATTTAAGAGCTCCTGTGGACTGAGGCCAGGTATGAACACACGCCCTGCCTGTAATCCCTAGGCTTTCCAGGACAGAGAAGATTCCCAGTACTCCTCGTGGCTGTTAAGAGGCCATGTCTGGGGACTCCAATTAGCTACATGATCCAATGGGAGCCTGTTTGGCGTGCTACGCTCTTGAGATGTATTTAGTTTGGAAATGTCATTAAGAATGTTTAATTATTAAACAATTCTATGAGCTAATTTTTTACTTTTTATCTTAAGAAAAGGTCTTCGTGCTAAATCACTGAGTTTCCCATGCTGCTCTTGAACTTACAGTCCTCCTGACTCAGCCTCCCAGTGTGCTGGGATTAGAGTTGTGTGCCCCAATTCCCAGTACTTGGACACATTTTTGGCCATTCTAGGGAGGGATGCTGTTGGTGAGGGAACTGGTATTTCATTAGATCCAGCGTAGACAACATTAGGACTGAAGGAGGCTCAGGAAACCCCCTCTGCTTTCGATTTTAGTCAGGAGCTGGACAGTTCTCAACTTTCTGAAGTTGGGGGTGTTATGAGGAGAACTCTTTGGGATTGTCTGTGTCATGTTTTGAGAACACAGCAAATAGCAGAAATTGAAACAGTTCAGAGGTGCATCTCCATTATTTCTTTTAACAACATTTGATTTGCTGTCTCTGCTTAGGGAAATTCCACTGTGTGAGTATTTGTGGAGATCCAACTTCCTACTACAGAAGCAAAAATACCCCAATACTTTCCCAGTCCCCTTTGCATCAGGGCTGTGTGTGAGAACAGCTTAGACCCGACCAAAGCAGTTTCTGTCCTAATTCAGTATGTTGGGCAGAGCACCGGTTTGGATTGTGGAGAGTGCTAGGTTACCAAGGACTCACTCTCTGGTTACCAAGCAGGCATCAGCTTGCACATGGATACGCATCAAACTGTCTGAGCTTACTTTGGAACCTGGAACCTGTCCTCCATCCTGTCTGCTCTCTTCTACAGGCAGAAGCCCTGAGTGCCTCTGGTCTCTTCTTTTCGGTGCCAACCTGTAAATAGCAATTCTAACATGCAGTAAGCTAATGCATTCGAAATGTGATATTCAAGAGGGAGGTAGTACACAAAACTAAAACTGGTAATATTCTTAGGAGCTCTGATTCTTCCCACTTCTCTTTTTCATATTCTTTTATGTATTGGGCTCTTCTTCTCTTTTCTTTTTTCTTTTCTTTCTTGATAACTGTAGTTTATACTCAGGGCCTTCACAGTGAGCTACATCCCTAACCCTTTCTTATTTTTCATTTTGAGACAGGGTCTCATCACATTGCCCAAGCTGTCTAAAACTTGTGATCTTCATACCTCAGCCTCTCAGACGGCTGAGCTAATAGGTATGCAAAACCATGCCTGGCTATATATTATATCTCTTGGTAAGTTTTCCTATTCAGAAATGAGATTAATCCTATTCACAGTCCTGTCTTAAAATAAGATGATGAGAAGAACAAAGCCTTTGGAGAACTGTTTATTTTGAGTCTGTCTCATGGAGAGGTGTCCATTCCTTCTGATGCCTACCTTGTGAGAGTCCTGAAGTCAATGCTTAGGGGATCTGGGCAGAGCTGTCAGACAGCACACTGGTTCAGGAGGCCACGTGGGCCCATGCAGTGCTCCTCAGCTCATGTGCATCCCGTGTACCATCTGCTTCAGTCTTCCCTGCAGTCAGTGTGAGGGAAGTGTTGTCTCTGTGTGATCCCTGAGTCTCTCTTCCTCCCCAGCTGAACAGTAGGACGAGCAGGAAATGATGAGCAGACTGGGCTAAGGAGGCTCTAGAATACAAATCACAGAGTGAGGTGGGAGGCTAGTGTCCGATTCCAGCCCTGGGTGCTCTGTTTTCCACATAGACCTGGAAGGCTTTCCTCCCCTGTCTGAGGCAGAGGGGTTCGGTTTTCCATTCTGGGGGTGAAATGATGAGCTGAAACCATTATCAGGTGAAGCCATACGCAGTCTCAATTTCAAAATATTTTTAGCTTCCAATGACTCCTCTGGAGGAAAGGGGGCTGAAATCTCCTAAATAAATAATAATAAATGCCCTGCTCTGTGTCTGTATCACAGAGAGATTACTCTGCCAGGTTGGCACTTAGCAAATGAGAAATGTCAAAACAAATAAACTGCTTAATCCATATTGGATCATGACAAATTGATTTGGAAATCTTGTTTTCTCCTATCAGGTGCTGTTTCGAGATGGATTGTTTCACATTTTTTATACGGGCGTTGAGGCCTTTGACTCATGTTATTGAGAATAGAAAGGCAATTTAGCAGTTCTAGAAGGTATCTGACAAACTGCTTTAAAAAAAGTTTTTATCATCCTTTTCCTGAATTGATATTTTATGTCACCTTCATACAGAGTCATGGTTATATCAACTTTTTATGCTCAGAAAAATACTCCAAGTATCTATAACCATTTCTACCATCATCTATTTTTTATTATTTCATTCTGAATGTCTACAAAGAAGTTATTTGCTTTAAAATGCAGAATTCTAATGATTTTGGTGGCTATCATGATTCAATTACTGTGGGAGAGAGTCTTGAATTACCTGTATTACACTTAAAAAGGACTTGTAGGAAATTGTTTTCTGCCCTCACAAATTAGGACTTTGATGTGAATATTTATGAACATAGTTTTAGTTGTTGTCTTGTATTATTCAGAATTAGTTACTTCATCATGAACCTAACAGTAATAGGTAACACACGCATACCTCTCTTGTGCCATTGTCTCATGACCTAAAACTCACTACCACAGTGTAAGGTCGGTGTTATGATCATCCACACGTTAGAGATAAGAGGACTGACACTCAGGTTCAATAACATGACCAAGATCATAGTGGTAAGTGATCTGAACCCAAGAAGTCTGATTAAGTAGCCCATACTGTAATTTCTTAATAAATAAATAAAGGAAACTATGAATGCTCTTTTTTGAGTGCAAACTTATTTTAGGCAACTCAATTCCTCTTGTTTGTCAATTTAACTTTTTTTTTGTCTGTTTGAGAGAAAAAGTGCTCCTGTGCACAAAAAGTGTCTCAGTGTGCAGTTCAGGCTGGACTTGAGCTCGCTTTGTAGCCCAGGCTGGTCTCAAACTCACAGTGATCTTCCTGCCTCAGCCTCCTGAGTGCTGAGATTACACGTGTGTGCCACCACACCGGCCATTCTTTGTCAATTTAAAATAAACTCAGCACTATTACAAATATCTGAGATGCATATTTCTAAGGTATGTATTGTTATCTCATGCCAATATTGTCACTTTGAGGGTCCCCAAGAGGAACAGCTAAGCCTTCACGGTATGATGGCGGTTGGCAGTGCCGTTAGGTGGGCTGGAAATGATTGGGGAGTTTGCCTCCTACTCTAGTCCACCCTTTGATCCCCAGATAATCAATCATGAGGCACAGCAATAGCGTGGACCTATTGTTCTTTAACTTTAACTACAGTTCACCTCCGTGTGCTGTGCTCCTGCCAGGGACAGGGACCCTGGGATGGTTTATAATGAAGCACTCACTCACACCGTTGATATCAGCAGTCAGTTGGTCCCGTGGCAGCCACCCTGTTCAGAAGAACTGCTACTTCTCCCGTCACCCTAGTCCAGACCAGGTGCCATTTTTCTGCATTTCATCTAACGCACTCATCTGAGGTCCTAAGGGACAATTATTGGCACTTGAGGCTGGGATTCTTGCTGGGGCTTAGCACTCTTTTTTATCCCGATGAACAAGACTGTCTTGTTGTTTATCAACTATACTGTCATCTGATTAGATTTCACACAAACAGCAGTGTGAGAAGATAGACAGACTGTGAACTTTGGAGTCAAGCAACTCTGAGCTCAAATTTGGACTCCGTAAATTTCTATACTTAGGTAACCCAGGATAAGTAGTTTCTTCCTCCCTTTAACCGTTCACACCCTATTGTGTCAAATTAGCAAAATACCACTTGACAGGGACCTATGAGTACCTGTTTGGCACCCAAGAGATGCCAGGTGCCTTTAGCCTTTGCTGCTCGTTGTGATGTTGAAGGATCGGGGGGAACAGAGAGGCGTGCTATGACTTAGATCTTGTTCTCGATTATCCACAATGTAAGCTTTACTCAGTTGTTTCACAGAGTCTCTGCCAAGTTTGTCTCCCAGAAAAGGACCATTTTCTATTTTGTGACTAGTGGCTCCTTTGTTGGGGGATAGTTTGAGACACTGCAAATATCTTGTTCATCATCACCCTTGGTCCAATAGTTTTGTAATTCATAACTACTCTTTCCCGCAAAAAGTATGTTTCTATGACAATACATGATCAAGATGTATGAACCCCAGGGCATAATCTAGATGGCTGTATTTTTCCAGAAAGATCCTAATAAGGGTTTTTCCCCCTGGTCTCCCCTGGTGCAAATGATACCATTGTCTCTAACCCTGCAGTGACTGAAGTCCAGTTCACTATTCATCTTTGTACTACTTATTCATTAATGACTTGGGACTAGATCAAGAGAGAACCTGACTGCTCACTTCAGTGGGTAGGGAGAGCCTTTCATTTCCGTGATTGGACGTGGTGAATAGACTTCCACGCGCATAGGGAGCCCACATAAATGCTGCACAAAGGCTTGGAGCACGTTATGTCTAAGTCACTCCTTAAAAACCTTGTAAGAATTAAATCTCTTATCTTTATCAAGCATTGAGTTCTATATCTTCCTCAGTTAGTAAAAGTCCACAAAAATCACTTTAGAAATTCTAAACATTGTGCTGGATATTTTGAGGTCACTAATTTAATTATAGATTGTAAATATGCCTTCCTATTAAGTATAGGACACTTGGTTATGCATAAGAACTAGCAGAAAATACCTACAGAAAAGGACAAGACGATTACTGTTTTTATTCATTTACTGCTAATTTTTAAGCAGAAAGTTTCCCTGGACTCCTTTTCCCATTATAAATATGATATAAAACAGTAAGTAGAAGAATGAATATAGCACAGCCTCACAGATCTGTATTTAATATTATTTTCTTTTTATAACATAGACTTCTTTTACAACACATAATTTTGTTACTTATAATAATATTGTATGTATGATTTTCACTTTACGTTGTACCAAACTACTGTGTTATATTAAAGCCCACATAATCCTTACTTTTAATATCTTCATAAAATTTAACTGAGTGTATGTAGCATAGCTACATGCTCTTCTCTACACTTAGCAGCCTATGGCTACAGAGTTAATTCTAGCGTGGGTGGAAAGCAAATTCCTGGTGCTTCTTGGTTAGGAGTCTCCAAAAGATCACTGGGCTTGAGCCCATGATCCAGTTTGCCAGCTACAGTGGACACTCAGCTTTGAGCTGCTCTCTCGCCTCACTACCAATGGCTGTGACATGGCCATTCAAAGATACTATCTCCATAAGTTCCCAGGCTTCTGTTCTTCCCTGGGTCAGAGCATTGCTGGATCCAGAGGCTGTTCAGAGTGTTCTCCCCAGTTTATCACTTTCCCCTAGACTTAGAAGTCCCAGTTCTACCTGATCTTGCCACTAGATGGAGTCTTACTCACTGGATCACAGGACAAATTCTGACCTGGAAACTGGGACCCAGATATCCTGTGGTGCAGACTTCCCAGACTTGAGGTCTCATGTTTCTATTTTAAGATTCATAAAGCAACACCTGCCAAATATATCTCTGGACACAAATGTATAACACACCTCAGGGCTATGATAAGTACCAATCATATTACGGTAGAGTGATTTATAATCATTTGTACTTTTTTATCATCTAAAAGAAAAAGAGGCATTGCTCATTCAACTAGTGGATTTGTTCTACTGATCCTTGTGAATAATACATATGAACTTCAGGAAATTAGAGAGAATCTAAAATAATCAACAAAAGAAATGCAAGAAAATATACACCAAGAAGAAAACATGACCTTGATGTAGGGAGTTTGAAGAGCTGAGTCAGAAGGAAAAGGAAGCTGCAATGGACTAGCCTTACAGAGTCGAAGCAGAACTCCTATGAGTTGTACAAATGGGGACTGAGGCAGACTTGGTGAATCTCGATTTTATTGAAGTAGCACAAATTTCCTTCAGAAATTCTCTTTCTTAGGGTGAACCCGTTTCACATGGTTTGAATGACGAGGATGCATTTTCCCACAATCATAGACGAATACTCGCAAGTACAAAAGGACCATTCATGGATCTCCTTCAGCACTTGCTGTGTAGATTGGGAAAAGGAATGTGTTAAGGTTAAGATTAATTGTCAGCTGCATTTGTTTGGGACCATCGAGATGAAAGATAACTTGAGAGCATTTTAGAAATCAACAAGACCCCATCGAACACAGAAACATCAACCTTTCATTTGAGAAGACAGTCCCTGAGACCCCTGCTCCAGAAGGGCTGCTTAGGGAATTGGTTTCCCAGGATTCACTTCACTTTGCTCAATTGTTCAGGCTCTCAGAGGACACTGCAGCCATTGTCCAAAGGGGCCCGCAGATGAAAGCTCTTGCTGTTGTCTATGTAATGCTGTTTTTACAGGCGTGTAGAATGTAAGAGCTGTGAGATTAAGAGGCTGCAAAGGAGCTTTCAATAGAGGACTGAAAGGCCAAGAAAGAGGCTATGAGAAGGCAATGCATGAAGCTGTGAGAAGAAACCAAAAGGGAGTGCAAACCTAGGAAGTGTGAGATGAGGAATGTGGAATATCTGCCAGGGAAAGCGGCAGGCTGTGAGCAGGGCCAGCCCAAGAGAAAGACAATGTGGGCTGCAACTAGCAATATTACCATAGTATTGAGGCCACCCAAGCCTTCTGGAATGCACATCTTACCACACGTGCCCAGTATCCTGGATTTGGAGCTACTGGACTCAATGTTTACCCTTGCATTGGTTCAATTCTTTTCCATCCCTTAGTCATTCCTTTTGGGATGGATGTGTTTATTCTGTGCCCTTATACCTTGGGGTTATGCAACTTTTAAAAATTTTTACAGAGGTTCACATCTAAGAGTTTGTTGGACTTTTGGAAAATGGTGAAGTGTAATGATTTTTGCAAAGGGATTTTTATGTTTCAATTGTATGTAAGATATTTGTACCATGTTAGGCAAAATTATTAACTTAATATTCTGTTGATTTGGCTGGGCATGGTGGAGTACGCCTATAATCCTGGCACTTGGGAGGCTGAGGCAGGAGGATTTTTGTGAGTTTGAGACCAGCGTGGGCTACAAAGTGAGCTCAAGGCCAGCCTGAACTGCATAGCGAGACCTTGTCTCAAAAAGACAAAAAAAAAATTCTGTTGATTTGGAGGTTAAGTGTGGTTTAAAGAGATGTGTTTGGGGGTCAAATTGACATTGTTTGGAATGGGAGGATTAAGACTGGAAACTTAATTGGCTTGTGAGTCACCTAAGGGATTGATAGAGTGCCCTTACGAGTATGCATGTGTGGGTGGGTCAGGGAGGCATGACCTTGGGTACTATATATGTGGACACTTACTCCTTCCTCTCTGGAAATATTTTTTGCTCTGTTTCCTTGTAGCCATGAACTAAGCAACTGTGCTTTACTGTTTCCCTCTCTTATAGTGTTCTTGCCTTGGAGTCAGTGGATAATGGACTGAAACCTCTGAAATGTGAGACAAGTTAAACCATTCCTCCTTTAAATTGTAGGTCTTAGGTATTGCATCTCAGCCATCAGGAAGATGATTAATGCACAACCACTGAAATAGCTGTGGGAGCTTATAGCAACTGGTGGGACCTTTGCAATGTTTAGCAAAAGCTTATCTGAGATCAGAATGAACAGAGAGTTAGCAGTGTCCAAATATGGGGAGATTTAGAGTCCTACGGCCACCAGAGGCCCTGGATTTAGGCATGAAGGAAGCAGGCTGAGCCCTGGGCATCTCATGTATTTGAAAAATATGAAGTCTGAATTGTCCCATTCTGATTTGATTTGGGTCTCTAAAAGATGCAAGCAAGAGTCTTAATCACTCCAGGGTGAGAAATTGATGACAAGGTTCTTAGAAGCTTTTCTCTGGAGTTGCTTGTTACCTTATCTTCATGGAATACTCACAGCAGCTTCATAAAACCTGTACGTATTATTTGGGGCTTTGGGAACTGGGTGTGCATTTCTTCTGAATGATCTTTAAGAGTGGAGCTAGAAGATTATTCTGGCTACAGAAGTGAAAAAGTGTTTTTTGCATTAGTGTTTTCTGGGCCCTACTTCAGCTAGCTAGAAAGATTAACCCTCTCTGCAAAGATTTTTTCCTGAGTGATCTGTTGATTTTATTACTAAAGGTACTGTGAAATTAGTAGATTAAATATCATGGAGAGTGGCTTATGGGGATATTAAGATTGAAAATTGTGGAAAAGAGGACAATTGGGGTGAAAAATAACAGCAGAGGGTATGAATATTTCCAGAGAGCAGAAATGTATTCTTTTTTAAAAAAAACTAATCTTGAATTTAGCTTTACATTTCCTGGCAATTATCGTCAAAAAAGAATGAATTGTAAGGGTTCTTTGGAGACATATTTGAACCGGAACTAGATTCAGATGGGAATGTAGCTTAGAAGTCCATTTGTTTAGCTCATTTGACTTAGTTACGTTAGGTTGCACATTATGTCCTTCAAGAAATAGACTCTGGGAATCCCATTAAAGTGTTCTTGGGTCCTTCTTGGTAGAAGGGCAGTGAAGGAAGCAGGAATGGGAGGAGAGGGGAGAGAGACAGACAGAGAGAGAGAGAGGGAGAGAAATCAGCTTTAGCGCGTGGATGATGCTTCTGAGCTTTCCTGAGATGGAATAAGCCACTGAGCTGCTTGGGACACAGGCATACCACTGGTGACACAGCTCTCTTCAGCCTAGGCAATGTTCAAGGGTGCTCATGTCTGACAGGTCTCTAGCAACAGCACCCCAGCCCCTGAAGACCAAGTCTGACTCCCCTGAAGAAGGCTATGAGCTTTCCTTTGGAAGCTTCATGGTGAAACAATAATGTCAAGTAGAGTTTTGCACAAAAACAAGTCAGAAACATACTGACTTGTGCAGTGGGACATTTTTATTTCTAACATGTTATAAACGCCGGAGAGATCATAGGCCCATAAATGGTGAAATGGTTCTTTTCAGGAGTTTCCTGGAGCCATTAGGCATATTCAGTACCTTCAAAAGCAGGAATGAGGCACTTCTGAACTCACATAATGCTGATTTTTATTTTTTTGGCATCACTCACCCCTTTCCCCCCAAACATAAATATTTAAGTAGCTGGCTTTCTTAACTCTGAACTAGTAAATTGTAAATTCCATCTGGTCTGGAATTCTTGCTGCAAAACATCTTTCTTTGTTTCAAAAGCTTAACACAGGGATGGATCTAAAGCAGAGGCTTGATAAGGTACTTAGAGTGTTGTAGGTGAATAAACATCAAGAAGTAACACTGGCACTATGCCATCAAAATACCTAAGAGATGCACAGCTCTCGCTGCTTTTGTGGCCCAATCTCAGTCACCATCATCATCTGTCTTTGTTTGATTCCCAAGTGGTTTCCTATTAATATCTCAGTCTCTCAGTGCTCTCAACAGACCAGTGAGAGCACTCCATTGATGCCATAAATCAGAAAAGGTCACCCTTCTAATGAGCACTTCTAATATCTCCTACTTCCCCTCAGAACAAAAGACAATATCCTTATAAAGCCTGCGAGGTCCCCCACAATCGGTATCCACTTCTCTCTCTGATCTCCATTCCTGTCACTCTGTTTCTTTGTCATCAACTCTGCCATGCTGGCATTGTTGCTTCTTCTTGAACATGTACAATTTTCTACTTCAGGGCTTTTGCATTGCCTTCTTTATCTGCTAGGAGTACTTTTCCCACTATATCCTCATGGCTCCCCTTTTACTTCCTTAAAATATTTTCCCACTTGAGAAAATCTACTTTTGTTACCCCTTTAAAATTGCAACACAACCCCAAACAATTTATTCATGATTCTTTTAATCCTGCTTTATTTTTTCCATAGTGGTAATAAGCTATATAATTTCCATTCTACATTATCTTATTCATTCTCAATGAGCTCTTTCTGGAATACAAACTGTGCAAAGGTAGAATTCTTGTTATAGTTTTTAAGTTTTATTTAGTATCTGGGATAGTATTTGCACAGTTCCTAAGTTAATAAAGAACATTTTCATCTTAGAATTCCATGATAGAAAAGATTTCCATTTGGTTGTGAAATAGAAGAAAAATTAAACAATCTAGAAGGGTAGAAATATTCCTTGGAAAGGTTTCCCCTGAAGGTTTTGGTCAGGGCCCCTGGGTCCTGTGTCTGCCTCAGTTTTAATGCATCTGCTAAGTGACTGTCTTTGTGCATTGGTCACTTTCATGTCACTGGGACAAAGTACCCAACACTTACAGTGTAAATCAGGAGAGACTTCATTTGACTCACAGTTTCAGGGGGTTTAGTTCATGGCTGGCTGGTTCCAAAGCAGAAATGTCAAGGCAGAAGGGCATGGTGGAGCAAAACTTCTCATTTCATGACAGCCAGAAGCACAGAGCAGGAGAAGAGGACAGTGAGAGATAAAGGCGTGCCCCAGTGACCTGCTGTTGGGAGCAATACCCCTATGATCCACTCCTCTCTGAAGGAGTATGTTCATTCAGCCACATTGACAATGAAGCTTAACCGCCACACTTTGCTTTAGTGACTGGCAGTAGAAAGTGCTTCATAACCCTGATCCAACAGACCCTGCACTCAGAGCGCTTAGAACAGTGAACTTCAGCTCTCATCAGACCCAAATGCAGTTGATGTTGGCATCCAGAAGAGAATTTCTCTCTTCTGCTTTCCAGTTCCAATTCTCTGGTAGAGACTGATTGCTGCTGTGGGGGTCAGCTGCCATACTCTTTATCCATCTGAGAAGAAAAACAGGGCCAGGGGGCTGTTGGGGTCATAGTGCAGTCACATGAGCGGGGCTGGTGGCATTGCACCGGGGACAAAAACCCTTCATCGCCTCAGAAGCTGCTTAGTTCAAAGACGCAGGTGCATTTTGCTTCTGTTGCCTATGTTGCCCGGGGAATTTCATCCTAATTTGTCCTTCTATCTCTTTTCATTCTTTTTCTGATTTCCCCTCATACTGTTCTTTGTGCTGGGTAAGAATAACAGAAAAGCTCAGGGGATGCTTGATGCGTGTCATGACCAAGCGCTGTTTGGCGGTCTCTGACGCGGTGCGGGCCTGCCTGGATGGTGAGGTTGATTGAAGCCCTAGAATCTCTCTTGGTTGTCAGTGGTCAATTTTCCCTGTCACTTAGACAGTAGGTTAATACAACCGGGGCATTGTTCTCTGTGGCAGACAGTGGAAAGAGCCTGCTGGGAATGAGGCTGTCCTGGCCAGCTCCGTTGCACTTCTGATAAAAGCTGACGGGGGAGCAGTAAGCAGCAATCAAGCTCCCTTAAAGACCTGCCTTGCTAGGGGAAGAGTCATTTGTTCAGGTTTGTGCTCGGCAGGGATCAAAGGAATGACAGGCGCTAAAGTAACCATATTCCTCTGTGCCTTGTCCAAAACAACCTTAGATAATAATTTATGAGCACTGGTTAATTTTTTCTCTTTAGAACTGAATTTGCAGATCAGATTTTTTTAGGCTTTACCTACATCTGGCTTTGTGTGGCTGTTTTTCTCAGACTTGGAACTCAGATTCTATAAACTTGCTTGTTGTAAGTCTTGGATGTCTTTCCGTGCGGAATGAATGGATTTGGACAAGAGACAACAACATAGCTCCAAGTACATTTGTGAGCTTTTGCTCAGGCTGGATTTTTTTTTTTTTTTTTTTGTCCTCATAAGAGGAACGTTTACCCGGAGATTTTGCTGCATCCCCAAGAAATGTTCTCAGCTGTTGAGGTGCCCTGGGCTGGTGGAGCAATTCTGTGGAGGTATGAGGGACACTTCTGAAGAACTCCATTAAGTGTGAGCGGGGGCATCAGCTAAATCCAAGGATAAAGAAATGGAAGATATAGCATGTCATGCTCTAAGTGCATGTGGAACTGAGCTGTTTTATCTGGAGGTCGGAGGAGTTGCAGAGAACTGGGTTCCTGAAGAAGAGGAGCCAAAGGCTGGAGCAGAGCCCCACCCTGGCAGCGACAGGCGAGGGATCAAAGTGGCAGCAGAGCCGACTGGTCTTTGGAGAGAAGAGCAGTGTGGCAATCGAAGCTGTCCCCAAGGGCAAGAAGCCAGCAACCTCCCTCTCTCCTGAAAACAGACTGGATTGAAAACACACACGCAAACGTGGGCTGTTACCCGTGTGTTTCATACTGATTTTGTGACTACTGTCCTATTTTGAAGTTAATATTTATGATATTTTTAAATGAGTTCTGGGACTCTAATATATAGCGTGGTGGGAAAAATTAATAATACTTCATTGTACACTTGAAATTTGCTGAGCATGCATTTTAAATATCTTCACCGTACACACAAATTCATAACCATATGGGGTGATGGATTAATTAGCTTCAGGTAGTAATCTCTTCACAGTGTATGTTAAAATGTTGGTGTATTATCACAGTGCACACCTTCAATGTCTACAATTTTTATTTGTCAATTATACTTCAGTGAAGCTGGAAACATTTTGAAAGTCAAATATAATAATTTTTTTACTAAGTGCTTTTTAGTTGGGAAATGGTCCCAAACTAGCCACATGTGTTAAGTATATGAAATACCAATTCTAGCTTTATCTCTAGGTAGGACTCAGTTTACCTAGGTAGTTTTAGTTAAGATAATGTGAAACTGTTCTGTGCAAGAATTCTTTCCTTTCATGCCAGAAATGTTTGTGTTCAGTGACCTAAATCTCTGTTTTAGCAAAGTATCACCAATTTAAAGCTTAGAGAGCTGCCAATGCAAATGCCAGTTTATTGTTTAGAGCTCTGAGATGAGAACCTCAAATTCACTGGAGGAAAGTCACATGTTCTTCTCTCCCCTGCCCTTTGGTCTAGAACTTATTAACCAAGCAAACTCAGCTCAACACAATGAAGCAATGAAAGAAAGGAGAGAATGTATGACTGCTGCAAGCCTTTTGCATTTTTAAAAATTTTAGGAATAAATAACAAAATTTCACAATCAAATAGAAGAGAATAATGGTAATTATTACACTGTGCATTATTATCTTCAGAGTAGTTACTGAGAGTACAAGACATTAACCACAAAGGTTCTAACACAAAAGAAGCAAACAGATAATATCTTTTGCATCAGTGAGCCATATAAACTAGTAATATAAATGAACCCAGTGTATGTTGAATTATTTTTAAACAATGGAACTTGTTGTTTGGGGACGTATTTGAACTTCTTTTTTTTTTTTTTGGTTTTTCTCCGGTACCGGGAACCGAACTCACGACCTTGCGCTTGCCAGGGAGGCGCTTTTGCCGCTGAGCTAAATCCCCAGCCCCCCCGTATTTGAACTTCTTATTTCCTACTTATCTGTCTTCTGTTTGTTCCCTATTTGTGTCTCTCATGTAAGAGAAACTAGGTGATATTGGAGCTTGGGAGTGAAAACAGTACAGCCACTATGGAAGTCGGTGTGGAGATTCCTCAAGAAAACTAAAAATAGAAATTCCTTTTGACCCAGCTATCTTGCTTCTAGGTATTTTCTCAAAACAGGTAAGATCACCATATTCCAAGGATACATGCACACCCACATTTATAGCAGCACAATTTATAATAGCTAGGTCTTGTAGATAGCATATATGTCCATCAATGGAGGAATAGATGAGGGAAATATTGTATTTATTCACAAAAGAGTATTATGCTATCATAAACAAAGATAAATTTGTTGCAAGTCTTTTATGTTCTCTCTTAGTAAGTGATAATCTAAGTGCTGGTGTTCTTGTTTTGTTTTGTTTTTTTTTGGTTTTTCTCCGGTACCGGGAACTGAACTCACGACCTTGCGCTTGCCAGGCAGGCGCTTTTGCCGCTGAGCTAAATCCCCAGCCCGTGTTGGTGTTCTTGACACTGTGGTTCCTGGAGCTCCAAATTCTCATGAAATTCTCTGGGGGCTCTGAGGACTCAGCAGATACTGCTATCCATGAAGTTCCACTAGATTTGTGTTACCTATTGGGAGTGCCTATTACATTAAAAAAATTATTATTATTTGTATGAGTAAGATTTCTCATCACTGAGACGCAACACCCAGCACTTACCACTTAAGTGGATGAGAGTTTCACTTTGGCTTGTGGTTTCAGAAGATCCACGCCGTGGTTGGGTGGCTCCAAGGCAGAAAATCAAGGCAGAAGGACATGGCAGAGCAACGTGCTTAGTTCATGGCAGGAATCAGAGCAGAACAGTGCCAAGGAGGAGGGGGTGAGGGTCCATGTACAGTACCCGAGGCCATGGCTCCAAGCCTCCTTCAAATACATCTGTAAGTGTACTTTGCTAATCCTCTGAGTTTTTCTTTATCCATTCAAGTTAACTCAGCAATTAACAGTCACTGTCTTGTTTAAAATTAAATTTGAAATGGTTTTCATGTGGCACGCAGTCTCTACTACATTCCAGTGGATTTGCTGTTGTGATTTCCATTTTGTGGATGAGGGAGTGAGGTCCAGCACTGTCACACTGCGGAGGTCACAGCAGTGCTAGGTGGCTTTCCAATCAATGTTTCTCCACCGCCCATTCAGAAATAAGGAAAGAAGCCTCTGAAGGAAGGCACTAAAAGTTCTGACTCTAACACTTCTGTAAGACAAAGGCCCTAAATGTCACTCAAGTCTTCCTTCATCGCTATGGAAATGGTCATTAGATTGCTGGCCTTTCATTCAATGTTCTGCAGATGCTGCGCTGGGAGGCAGACAGATGTCTGCTAAAACCCAAGTGAGCTGGGACTACGGCTTGCCTGTCTGGAGCCTATGGTACAGCGGGGAAGATGGAGGGAGAGGAAAGACAAACAGTACAAATATTTTCAGTTTTGACGTGTGCCAGGCTCTAGAGAGATAAGCAGTGCTGAGGTGGGCCAGCTGAGAGGCGATGGGTGGGAAGGGTGGAAAGCAGACGCGGAAGCGTCAGTTTTAGCTCCTTTGTCAGCAGCAGCTGTCTGTTAAGAGGCTGTGCCTGTGGGCTGACTGATACTAATTCTTCCAGCAACTTTGTGAGAAAATAGAGATCACAGACATGAATTTACAGAGGAGAAAGCTGAGCACTGAAAGGTCGTGTAGCTCCCTGTGGAGGGCCGTGGGTTGAGCCCCAGAGTCATTTGTGCAGCCTTGAGCTCTCAACAGCCCCGACAGCTCCTGCTCAGCCCAGTCACGACCGCGTCTGTGGAGGCATTGAGGAATCAGAATCTTCTTCACCGCAAATGTGGAGCATGCTGCTTGTTAGCCCCAGATTGGATCCCCAGGCTCCCTTTTCCTTCTTGCTAGAGGCCTGAGTGACTACTGCCAGTCCCCTTCCTCTGCGAAGCTCAGTGACCCCAAGCCCTGCCAGCTCCTCACCCGGCATCTCCAGTGTGCTCCCCTAACAGAAGGGTTTAGAGCCTCACCTTCTAACCCAAAAGCTCCAAGCACTGCAGGCAGACAGGCAGGGAGTGACTCCAAACACAGCTGGGGAGCCTGGAGCTCAAGTAAGTAAACTTCTTGAGGTCATGGGCTTGTGATATTAGTCTAATGTCCTGATCACTCTGGGAAGACAATGTCTGAACTGTTCTCGATTCTGCTGGAGCCACTTCTCAAGATTTTTGGTTTCTCAATTTGTGGACCTGTAGACTCACTGGGTCATAATACTGAGTGGTAACTAACAGCCACTTATATATGCAGGGGCAGGACAATTGCAGGTTTTGAATTTTGCTATGTCCTTGCCACCTGCTGAAATATTACAGTGTGTCTCTGAATGTGTCCCCTTATGAGTCCCCTTCTGGCAGAATATTCCTAAATCAGATTCATTCCTAAGTGTGATAAAATGAGTCTTATACACCTTTCACATATGTAAACAATGTAAAACATAAAAACACAAACACAAACACTATAATTACATTATTTTACAGTTACCTTAAAGTGGAGGTACAGTATAGTACGACAACTGGCATATAGAGGCTTGCTTTTCCTCTTGTTTCTGGACACCCTGGGCTCTGATTGAGTATTGTAATACTGTAGACTGTCACACTGGACAGTAAGCACACAGGAGCACAATTGTGATGCTGTCCGGCAGACACGTGAGCTACTTCCATGACTTCTTTACATCTACAGTTGTCCCTAATGCAAGGTCCATTCCTACCTGAGAAAGTTTGTAAGTTGGGTTACTGTACTGGGGTCATTTCCATGGTTTATTTTCCTAGTTTAAAAATGAAACTAGACTCTTTCTAATGTCCTGTATAAACCCCTCAGTATATAATAGTAGTCAACAGTATAAAAATTTCCAAGGACAATTTAATTTCATTAGAAGAAGTCAAACATAGAAGTCTTTATATGTGTTTGTATAGATTGCACGCCCAAACAAATTCCTTCAGGCTCCAGGTCCAAGTTCCCAGTGGTAAGCCAGAGATTTTCATACACCTCAGCCAGATCTCAAGAGTTTGAGCATTTGACGGAGAATAGTTTTATATTCCTAATATTATTTTAATTTGATGGTAATGCTAGAATCATGGCGAGGAAGAATCTGTCCCTGGTTTATCATTGATAACTGTTTCGTTATACCACACTCTGGGAAGATCTGACAGGGACTAAAAAAGACAAGGTAAGTGATTTCACTGAGTTTATACTTTAGTGGAGGGAGACAAAAGATGGTGTAGAAACTAATTTCAAAACAGTAGTGTCCCATGGGGAATAGTTACCACAAGAAAAAGAGATATCATGGTGGAGACCCAGCCTACTGCTGCTGGTGGGGATTCCTCTTTATGGAAGGTGACCAGGCAAGGCTGTCCACTGTGGTAACCTTCAGGTAAAGACTTGAATAAAAGGAAGAAGCCCACCTGCCCCCAGGGAAGGGAGTTTCAGGTTGACATACTCTAAGAGCAAAGGCCCTGAGGTTGGAAGAGGCTTTGTGCTTTTAAGGAGCAGAGGGCTCGTGTGTCTGAGGTGGTGAGTTGTGAGTAGAGGAAATTCAGGAAAAGCTGAAGTGGGGAAGCAGGGCCGGTCCAGATTTGTGGCCCTGGCAGATTAGATTTTATTCTAGGTGAGGTGAAAAACACTGAAGAGACTGACATAATTTGGGAAGGGTTAAAAAGAAAACCATTCTGAACAGCAGAGAAATCAAGTTAGAAACAGAGAGGCGTGTCAGGTGCCTAGGGACACGCAGGCCAGCGAGTGTGGCCCCTGGACCAACGTGGCAGCAGCAGACCTGGGAAGAAGCAAGTGGAGTCCAAGGGAATTTCAGAAGCCACCTTGGCAGGCTCTGTTCTTGGGCCCCTGTGGGCAGTGGAGGGAAGGACGGGAGTCAGAAAGATTCTCCGGCTTCCCGGTGGAGCAACCATGATGATGGATGCTGTTGCCATTTTCTGTATCAGGGAAGTGTAAGCCAGGATTTGGGGTGCAAATCACACTCTGCTTTGCAATTTTGAAAGCGAGAGATTCACACTAGAAGTGACGTTTGTATGAAGAGAAGGAGAATGAACAAAGGGAAGCTGAGAAAGAGCTGTCAGGAAGGCGAGGGGGGAGCTAAGGAGAGTGTTGTCATAGAAACCAGCAGCAGGAAGTGATCCAAGGAGGAGGGAGTGGCCACCTTGAAAGGTGGGCATTGAGGCTGTGGAAGAATGCCCATTGGGCAGCCTGAGTTGGGGGTTTATGGACAGAGGCGAAATCTGTCTGAATCAGCTCTGCAGAAACTGGGAGATAAGAGGTTAGAGGCGGTGGGAGAGCCAACCCTCACTGGAGTCATGCAGTGAAGGGGCACAGAGATGGGGTGCTGGTCAGGGTCCTGGCATGTTAACTGCTAAGGTGGTGATACTTAATACATTTGTATTAAGAAGAGAATGTCCTGGTCATGAGGAAGAATGTAAGGGTGCAGAAGAAATAAGAGAGGGTGTGTCAGTCAGCATTTCATTGCTGGGACAAAATGCCTGATGTTCACAACATAAAGAAGAAAAAGTCGATTTTGGCTCATGGTTTTCAGAGGTTTCAGTCTACCGCCTTTGGGCTCCCAGGCAGGAAAACTGTGACTGATCCATGATTAAAAAGGGAAGGCAGAGGAGAAACCCAGACATGGAGAAGATGGTGCCCCAGTGAGGGAACTCCTGTTTCCTTTTCCCATATAACATGATCAGAAAGAGCTGCAAAGAATGGAGTATGTGTGGGCAGGTTTCAGGAAAAATCCATGGAACATGTAAAAGGTAGCTGAAAGGAGACTCTGAAGATGAGAGAGACACCTGCGGAAAACTTATTCCTAGTTAAAAGTGCATTTTAGCTGAATTCTTAGAAAAATGTATGCTTTGGGAATAAAGCTCTCATTTTATAATTCAAGTCTGTGAGATAGTAGACCTTTCAGAAGCACAGATAAATACAGGAAACCTGGGGCTGTTCATTATCCTGACCTGCCTATGTTTTTAGTTTTGTTCGGCTGGTTTTGTTCTTTCCCACACAAATAGATTTAGACCCTTGCGTCTCACACATGCTCCTAAAGACTGCTCTAAAGGTTGGTAAATATGATCTTTTTCTTGTCTGAGCAAGAAAGAAAGGGATTATGATCCGTATCCTTACTTCTGACACCTACATGGTCCTTGCTATCTATCAAATAGGTCCTGCCTCTCCTTCTTTCTCTTTTTTTGCTGGACATCTGCAGGGGCAGCACTGATTGGTTCTTCCACATCTCACTCTTCACACATTCCTTTAATCCTTACTTACTTCTCCAGTCCCATTTTTTTTCCCACCCATACGCCCAATCTGTAGATTATGTGAACTATTATATCTTTACTAACATATTAATATTTCTTCCCCTTGGCAGGCACACACTTGAACTACTTATTATTTCTCATTCATTTGTGAATCGATGGATCCATCAATTCATTAACTATCCAATTTTCAAATTTATAGTACTTTGAATTTTCAGTCATTCATTTTTTAGCACCAAGCACTCAAGAGACAGAAGACAGGCAAGAGGACCTTTGCTTCTCCTTTAAGATCCAACTCAGAAGGAGATGTCTTGATAGCCCCTTGACCCTACCTCTAGCCTAGGCCAGGTGGAATGTCACTCCTTTGCTCGCAGATCATGGTCCCGCACATTCACTGTGGTCCTGGCACATGGGCTCTTAATGCTGATTCACTTATCTGAGAAACCTGGTAAGTGAGATCCAGGAGTTTGTTCTCCATCTCTGTTTATGGTTACTGTTCACTAAGGCATCACAAGTACAGGAATAAACGAGGGGAAGTGTGAACCACCTTTTTTTCCTCAGTATTTTGAGTGCTTCAACAATGACAGTGTTTTTAATGACCCATTTTTATAAGCTTCCAGATAGCCTGCTATAAAAGCACTGCTATTTGATTACCAGATCAAGGGTCAGATTAGATGGTCGGTTAAAAGTTTCCCTCAACTCCCCCTTGGTGATATATGCATAGATGTGGAGGGTTATCCAAGGTGATGAGGCTCACAGAGAGCTAATGAAATTGCAGGCTGTATTATTAGAGAAAAGAATGCTATCCAGTTCACGGAAGATGATAAGCTCCCTGTACTCAGCACTTCCAAACCCCTGCCAGAAGATCTGTGATGAATTTCAGGTGTCTTACTGAGGCGGGAAAGCACTGCTCTGACGTTATCCAGAGAGGGCAGCGGGCAGTGAACCCTGTCTTACATAAGCAGCAGGTGAAGATACTGGTAATGTTCAGCGGGAAAAAGAGACATCAGCACAGAAGTCTTCGAGCATTTAAGGTCTGTGTTTTTGGAAGAAGAATTAAACTTATTCCATTCAACTTTCAGAAATAGACCTTTTAGGCAGAAATTACCCACAGAGTAGATTTCAGCTAATTATAAGTAAGACTGTCTGAACAATTGGAACAGGGTGCTTTTTATATTACTGAATTTTGAAACGGCAGCACCATGTGCAAAGAAAATGACTCTGGTAGATAGATAATCTCATCAGATCAAACATTTTTCTGTTCCAAGATGGTGACCTCGTTTTCCTCATCTCCAAAAAGGATTCAAGAAAATATGAAATTTAATTACATCAGGACAGCTTAAGTAGTAAGGAAAAAGAAATTCTTGAACCACAAAAATATTCATGAGTAGATTCACTAGAAGCCTTAGGAAATGTTAAGTGCAGATTAATTTGAAAAATACTTTGCATAGTCATTTATTAAAGGAATTTAATGATTTATTCAACATCGAGAAGAAATAAACAGGCAGATTTTTATTACTCGTGGTTTTATTTGACTAATATGATGTCTTTCTCACATAGCAAGGCATTTTTGAGAATGAGAATATTTTAAATTAAAAAAGCAACAATAACAACAAACATGACAGAAACAGCAAAGGGGAGATTAGTATTTTAATTAATTTGTCAACTATTTTCTATAAAGTACACTAAGGAACTTGACTGTAATATCTTCCAGAATCCAAAATTATTGCATTATTCAAAAATATTAATCTTAGTCTAAAAATCTTGGTATTTATTTATTTTTATCTTAACATTTTTGACAAACATTAAAATTTTTTAAATGTCTGAAAGTTTTTTCACTTCCAATAATTTTCATCCCATATGTGGCCAGTTTTATTTTAGCTAATTAACAAATATGTCTTTTATTTTAGTAGTAAGATATGAAATTCCCACTTCTCTTATTTTTACAGCTTATCTCTGCCATCTTTTCTGCATGCATATAAATTCCTTTATCATTAATAAGAATTATATAATGAAAGCATATACTCATTAGTGTCTAATGCACCTCTCAAGGTGATCCTAAGGTGTGGGAGTTTAATGAGTACCTAATGAGAACTCTGGTGCCTCTGATTAAGAATATCTATCATCTCTGTGATATGGATATCATCATCTAACACAGGGAAGTTAGTGAAATTTGAGTCCCAAATGGGCTCTTTTGTTATTAATCACATATGTGAAAGTCACTTTCTGTTGACAAAGTTATGACCTTTAATTTAGTTCATTAATACTTGAAATCTGCTAATCTCTTAAGTACTTCATCATAATTTAAATTTTTATGCAGTATACACCACTGTTATAAATAATATTATAGAGGATTGGAAAAAATATAGGTGATGTTTTAAAATAGCATGCTGATACATGTTAAGACTACATAACATTTAGAGTAGACTATTTTGTTATTCATTTGCTTTCTTGTGTTGCTGAGGATTGAGGTCAGAGCCTTCACACTGAACTATATCTATAGAGTATTTTTAAAATTTTGAGTCAGGGTCTCATGAAGTTACTCAGGTGGGACTGTCCTGCCTCAGGTTCCCTCAGTGCTGGGATTACAGGCAGATGCCCCTGAAACTAGCTGTGGGGGAAGCATTCATTTGAAGAATGAGCTTCAATGCAGGAATCAATAATATATCAATACGTTGTGAGTGACGTCTGTGTAGCCCACCCAGCCAGCCTTTTCATCTCTCCATGAACACTGGCTATTAATTACACATCTTCAGGAAGATGAAAATATCTCTAAATGTACAAAATTTTCTATAAGTTCTGGGGATTTCACTTCACCATTTTATTTGCCAGCTTTAGGAAGTCAGATCAAACATTTAGAGTGGAATTGTTTATCAGGATCTCAGTAGCTTTCTATATGTGCAGCTAAACAAAGTTCTTGACATCTTCAAAGTTCTTGACTCAGCCACTAGCAACGCTGCCGATGGTAATGTTTTTAAATCACTCACTGAAAAGTTTCTTTCCCACAGAAGCGAATGAATGTTCACTTAATGAATGTTCTTCTACATTATGTAATATTGCTTCCAAGACAAAATGTGGTAAAATATGTACATGTCTTTTTGAGCATAAAAGACATCCTAGATTTGTTTTGGTTGGGTATCAGAAAAATGATCTCTCAAGTTAATAGCTTCTGAACGGGAATTTGGTAGAGTGTGATAGACATGCACAAGAGTTGGTTTTCACACATTTTTGAAGCAAGGCTCTAGCCCTTGCTCTGTCTGTCTGTCTGTCTGTCTGTCTCTCTCTCTCTCTCTCTCTCTCTCTCATCCCTCCCTTATGCACCTGGCTGTGTTTCATTTCTCTTTCTCTCACACTTACATCTATTTCTACATGTTTCAACTGACTGTCCACTCTTACGCATCTTTATTGCTATTTAGATCGATGCCTAGTGGATTTCTTAATCCTAAGGATCAAAAGAAGCACAAAGAATGAAATCCCAGGTACTGCAGGAGACAGTATGTAGGAGATCAACCTAAAACTCATGGTGATACTTCATTAACGTGCCATATCCTTTATAGAGTAAAATGAAAAGGACAAAGCAAGGGGGAAGTTCTTTGGTATAACATTCAGGGAAAGTAAAAATGGAAAACCCAGAAGAACTGGCTGGATGTCCAAAAGGAAACCATTCTTAATTAATCCCACAGAGGTACTATTACTTTATTTACAACTAGGTCTTAGTTCATTCAGGCTGCTATAAAACATACCATACGTTAAGTAGTTTATAAACAGCAGAAACATTTCTTTTCTTTCAGAGGCCAAGAAATCCAAGATAAGTGGACCTTCTTATCTGCTGCATAGTGAGGGGCCTGTTTCCTAGTTTCTCAGTGATGACTGACTTACCATTACACCCTCATGAGGTAGAAAGAGGGCTGGAAAACTCTCAGGTGTCTCTTTTATATGCATACTAATCACATTCATGAGGTCATGGCCTTCATGAACTAATCAGTTCCTAAAAATTTCTCAATGCTTCTGAATACAATGCTTTATGGGGTTAAATTTTCAACATATGAATTTTGAAATGGGAAAACATACCATGCATTCTACAACATCAAGTGGTATGCCCGTGAATAAGCATTAGACTCAGTCATGGAATGCTATTGATAGTAACAACATTTCTCTTTGGGAAATTCAATTTTACCTTCTCTATAAGGAGGCATTCCTGTTCTGTAAGAAAACACTAGATCATGATAATTTTTCCTTCTCTTGTTTACTACCTAGAAGATGATGCACTATGTACAAAATAGCTTACAGATAAAAAAAGAGAGAAGCAAGCTATCTAAGTGAACGGAAGTTAGATCATTACTGTCTGTAATGGATTTGATATATATTTCAAAACAAATAGGATTCAATACAAATCTCAGATGTAACACATACATAAAAATTGTATAGTTTTAGTGTAATTTGATAGCTATCATGTTGAATGGATAAATGAACCTTGAAGATGTGGCATATTTTGGTAAAATTACTGTGTTGGAGAAGTAAAGTAACTGCTGAGTTTATATCAATATTGTTCATAAAAATTCTGCTAAAAACCTTTTCTTAGTCTACAGGTTGGACACAAAAATATGAAAACATAATGATGTAGTTATATAGAAGCTTACAAAGTGTGCTTGCCACATACGGAAGGAACTAGAAGGCCTTCTAGGAACAGAGAAGATGTTGATGCCTTATCTACAGAGATCATAGGACAGCTGTCATTTATATCATGTATGATATCAATTTCCTCTTTTGAAGAACACTGTGATTATACTTTAAAATAAGTTTTCAGTAGTTTTTGGTAAAACAAAGTTATAAGGAAGCTACATAGATACTTCTTTTGCACCAACCTTACATGTTTTGCCCCAAATAATGTCTTGCTGTGGGGTGTTGTATTTATTACAGTTGATGAACCTATTCTGAGACATCATTATCACCCAAACTTCCCAGCTTATTACGGTTCACTTCTTGTGCTGTAAAATCTGTGCATTTGGACAAATGTATAATGATGTGTATCCACCATCGTGGTATAATACAGAGTCATTGCACTGTTCCAAAGACTCTCTGTACACTGTGTATTCTTCTCAGCATTACTTTTTTAATCAAAGAAGAATTAGATTGATTGAAGGAGCTCATTCAGATAAGTTTGTAGCTGAGGAAATGCAGACTTAATTGTGACACTTTTCCAGTTGATGGCTTTTACAGCTGTTAACATTTTCTGTATGTTTGATTGGTCACTTACACTATCTTTAATATTTCTGAGCATTTAGCATTTTACCCTTCAAAAATTACAGAAGCCATAACCAGACTTTTTTTGAAAGCAAATCTGTTAGGATCAGCATTTTCCTGAAAAAGTCGTAAAGAAATGACCCAGTCACAATTTTAAAAGTTAATGTGTTTGGGGGTGGGTGTTTTAAAAACATTAATTTGTAGACCAGGTGCAGAAGACATCTTCTGGGAAGCAGGAAGGTTAGGTCAAAGTTTTATCCTTTAGGACTTTGGAGATATTCCAGTGAACAAAATCACAGGATCCAAGCTGTTAAGAGAAGTCATTTTAAAGTGATAGAACTAAAGTGAAAAAATCTTATGTTTTTCAGGAGTTGTTGGTTTTCTGTCAAACTTAGTAAGATCAGGAAATCATAACACTGATGAAAGATGAGTGACAGAATGCTAGTCAAAGCCTTTATAACCACTTTCTACTTCTCTGCAGTTCTTTTCCCGATACTGAAACAACACCTTTGTAAGCTCCCATGTAGTACTTGAAAATATTTTCCTTCATCAAGTGCTGCTAAAACTGTTTTCTATTTAATGGCGCAGTAATTAATTGCAAAGTGAAAGTGATATTTAACTAACTTTTGCTCTTATTTTTTCTACTGCTGCTATTAGACTTAAAATGCAATGATTGAATTGGGGAGTCCTTTAGAAAATTAGCCGGTATTGGAATTTAGTTTATTTACGTTGCTCATGTATGTGGCCAATTTTATAAAAATGGTCAGCTGTAGAAATGCAATATAATAAGGAAAAGTATATATCAACATTATTTTGCATAAGAGTAAAACCGATGTAAGAAAGTAAGATGAGCTTATGAGGAAAGCTAGCTAATAGAAAATGCACGAAACAGAGCTTGTTTGTCTAACATTGTTGCGCTGAAAGTTCGAACTTTTTTAAAAAAATTAAATAAACAAATACTCCCAGCTACGTGATTTACCTATCCTTAAACGATCTGACTAGTAACAGAAATTACCTGCAACTCCAACCAGAATCCTGCTGTGAGCCCCTTCTAGAGTATTTGCCTTCTACCAGATGTTTTAAATGTTTCTTTTTAATTTTCACAATAATTTTTAAAGAAGATGCTGCGATTTGCTATACAATGATGAGGAAATGGCACTACAGAGAGATCTGAGACTTACGCAGAATCCTAAAAGCAATATCAGGGGACCTAGAGATTTAAATCAAGTTTTTTGGAGGTCAGAGAGGACACTTTGCCTTTTTCAGTTCTGCTTCTTAGTGCACAGCTCTCACACCGGCAGTTGTGCGAAGACTGTGATTATCTTTCTAAACTGACTTATTCAGGTCTGAGTAAATACTTTCTAGAAGACTTTAGCAGTCTGGAGATCAGTATGTGTGCCTGACAGTGGGCACCTGTTTACTTATTCCAATTATCTATCTGATAACAAGAAAACTGAATCAAAATATTGTCAGGAGGAGCTGAAAGCTTCCAGATGCTGGTCTGGGTGCACCAGTATGGACGAGGTGTGAAGAGATATTTAATTCTGTATTTTTTCTCTGTAAAAAGGCTGAAAAACCTGGCTAACTTCCAAATATGGAAAATATAATAATAAAATATTAAAAGAACACTTAAATGCCAATATAGAAGTGCTATCAAGAAGCAGTATAAAGTAAATGGATAAATGAATAATACAGATTATCACTGCTAGAGAATTTCAAAGCAGGGATACATCACTTTTATGTAGTTGATTCAGAATGGTCTTAATGAAGGTAGCAAGATCCAATAAATGATTGGATTTGTTTTGTTTCTTATTTTTGTTTATATAAGTTCAACAGAAAATTGCATGATGAATCCCAGACCTCAAAGAATTATATTTAGAATATTGGACTATGCCCCCAATGACCTCTTTGGAGATTTCCAATAAATGAAACTAGGATGCATTGATTTTTTTGTGTGTGTGTGTCTTGGAATTTGAAAGTGATTGTTTTGAGGTCTATAGCACACAATATAGAAAGCCATAATATTAGCAGTTAAATGAAATGAACAACTCCAAAAGATACCCCTTGGGAAACAGAGAAATGGAATTTTCCTCCCTGGATTGCTGAGGAAATTGAAGAAGAGAAAAACCCTCAGTTGCCCATGCATTTGTATTAAGGCTAAAGAAACCAGTTTTAAAGTTTTGATCTTGATTCGGTATTTTGAACTTCAAAGGAACTAGATCGTTAGCAGGCATGCTGCTCTTATAAAACCCATCCATCTTAGTATCTTGTTGTCTTTTGACACCACATATTTCATATTTTTTTATAATGAGAGCAGCACATTTTGATCTTTTTTGTTTAATATAAAATGAGCCACTACTCCATGGGTTAATTCCCATGCCATTAACACTTCATAAATTCATGTGTGTTTAGAATGAGATCAGCTTGCCCGATGAGTTCTCACCTCTTTTCTAATCCATGGTTGAACACCTTCATCAGACAGGCGTCTGAAAATTTACCTGTTTGCATTCTTAAGCTGTTACTTTAAGCTAGTAGCAGACTGAGACCATTGTGGACTTAAATTAATTTTTGAAAAAGATTCAGACACTTAATTACTCTTATAGAACTTTCCCTTCACATGGTGTGATATGTGACTTGTTTGATTCCACATTTTAATTTCTGAGACCTTTCCATCCCAGTCAACCCACAGTGCCCACATTGCATAGACACAGCTCTTCGACCTCCTTTCTCATCTGCTCCTCAGAGTTACTAAATTTGCTGCTGCCTCTGAGCTTTTGCATGCTTTCCTCCCTTTGTTGTACTTTTCTCCTTGACATATCCAGTTCTCTATACAAAGGAGCAGAGAAGTCTTTCCTGACTATCCTATGTAAATAGCAGCCAATAGCCATTCTCAGTTTAGTCTCTGTCCGTTCCACTACAGCAGAAGCTGATAAATATTTGCTATTGACATCGTCTTCTCCCACTAGTCACTTAGTGTAGAAGACAGACTCTTACATCTCAGGAACACATGGAGAGTACTACGGACAGAGAGAGGCATTTCAGGACTTATGAAGCTCTCTGATACCTTTCCCATGAATAGTCTGAATCAGTGCTGTGGTGACATATCCAGCCACTTTGTTTGTATTATCTTAATTGATAATTATAAATCTGTGAGGCAGGGACCATGTAAGATAGATGTGTGCATTTGCAAGTGTTCTGCAGTGTCTTTAGCACATAGGCAATCCATAATTGACATTTAAAAAGGATCTGTGTTTTGAAGCATTATGATTTAGATATAAATGTCCCCCATCCTGAAAATCTCACATGTTCAGAGTTGAGGCTTTGAGAAAGTGATTGGATTATGAGGGTGCTGTACTTAGCAATGGACTAATACACGATTGTTCATAGCTGAATATAGTATTAGAAGATAAAGCCTGGTTGAAGGAGGTGGCCCCTGGTGGAGTGATCTCGAAGCATGTGTGCTTCTCCCTACCTCTTCTCTTCTCTGTCTTCTTCATGACTGCTTCAGAGTGAGCCACTTTCCTCCATTATGCCCTCCCACCATGCCATGTGTGCATGGGAGCCAAACAACCATTGACCGAACCCTCTAAAATGTTGAGCCAAAATAAACTTAAAATTGTAGGTATAGGGTATTTTGTTCCAGCAATAGAAAAGTGACTACTACATGAAGTATTGGACAGATTGAATTAATTTGTACAGAGGCACATTTTCCATCCTGCCGAATCAGTAGATTTTGGAGATCTGTGACTGTTTCCTTTGTTGCGATATAAAACATTGATTTGAAATTTTCAGAGTCACATTTTAACAGTGTTTAACACAGAATAATGCAGGGAAAATCGTCCAACAAAGAGAGGAATCTGTGATACTATTAGAGTAGAAATTCTGTAGCATATTTTTGCTTAGTCTTCTGACCTTTTAGTGACAATGTGATAACAAGAAAATAGAAGATTACCCTAATTTAGATTGCCTTTGGCTTCCTGATGTTCACTTTGACAAGCCAAAATTAGGTATACATTTCATGCATAAATGTCGAAATTATGGTAACAATGTCATACTTTAGCAAACTTGTAGTCAAAGTCTGCAAGTTCTTCCTGACTTAATAAAAAGTCATTTCCATATAACATATTCTGGATTTATTGAGCTGCACATTTCACTGTTCACACCTTTTTCAAAAATAGAGATTTAAGTCCTTCCTGAAGTCAATTAGGAGCATCTAACATTTTCAAGCTTCTACGCAGTTTACGTAGGTAGCTCAAATTGCTTTCTATACAGCTAAGTACTTTTGTGCACTTGCAGGAAGAGACGTCTTGTTACATTACTAAGGAAGAAGTAGGAGTCTTTGGGTCAATGTCCATACCCTGAGATATGCTGAGCATCATCTGGCAGTTGCTGAGGACTGGGCGTCCCAGAAAAGCTTAACTATCCTAATGAAATCTTCTAAGTCTCCCCTAAAATCTTACTTTTGCTTCAGGATGGAGTCTAATAATTTCTCCCTTTAAAGCAAATTCTTATGAAGAAAGATGTAGTAAGCCATTTCAGTCACTCTACCATGGCTTTTAGGGGGCATCTTGGAAAACTGAAAGGGTGCAATGTGGCAGTACACTCAGGTCTAAGTCTGCTCAAGTGGGCTTATGTTGAAGGTCCATAACAATATGCATACTTTGTATTTTCCAATAACATATTCTACTTGTCCTTCACCAGAAAGGCTGGTGTACTGTAATATTCCTTAGTCATCTACTTGTAGGAAAATTAAAGGGTTCCATAGTTAAATTAATTTGGAAAATGATAGAGTCAAGGAAATCAAGTGAGATTGTTTTTATAAGCCTGTGGAAATTAAGGAATGTTAAAGAGGTATGATACGGGATGAGGTGAGTGGGCTGGAGGGAAACCAACTATGTTCGCTGGAAGTTTAGCTGCCAGAAGTTGGGAATGTTGACCCTATATGATTAGAGCCATGTGTGCAAGCTTCTGTCCTGCAGGGTGTTCTGGAGATCAAATGAGCTCACAGATGCAAAACACCAAACCCAAATGTAGCACCAACTGTATGGTGAGGATTTCTGGATGGTATGCTTTGTCCTCCTTTACTCCTTCTTTTGCTGTTTAGAAAATGAAGACATTCAGACCAGTACTATGTATAACTTATTTTATAATCTTAACTTTTCATTCACTGATCTGTGGGCACATCTAGTAAATATCTGAATCCTTTCTGATCACATACTTGATTAGTATAAATGCTTGTATTAATTTCCTGTAAGTTATTTTCACATGAAGTTATTTGTATGACTGCTAATATTTAAATGATATGATAATTCTATATAAAGTCAAAGGTAGATTTGAAGAGTTTTTAGGATGCTTATTTGTCTTAATGTCAATTGCTTGGATCATGTGTAAATTGGAAATAGACTATTAAATAGGTGATATTCAAATTTATTTAATATATGTTGTAGATTATCCCAAGTTGGATATCATTTTCCTCTTGTTTAAAGTCAGACTCTTTGAAATTGCAAGAAACTTTAACATTTTCACATGATTTTTCTGGTTGTATGAAGTACGAACCACATACCCGAGGCATAATTGCATGTTTCTTAGAACTCACTTCTAAGGCAAAACTAAGACTAGCGATTACAAGAAGTGACATTCATGAGCATTAGATAAAACTTAGGAAATTTTCTTGGTTTTTCTTTCTTTTTTGGTACTGAGAATCAAACTCGGGACCTTATACTTGCCGGGAATGCTCTGTGCCACTGAGCTTTACCCCTTGCTCTGGAAATTTTCTAAATAAATAACAATCTGAGCAATTGAAAAGGAAAAATAAAAATAATATGTGTAAACTTTCATGAAGCAGTAGACATTTTATTTTAGTATAAATTTTGTATAAGTTTTTAGGGAATCTATGACCTTTTTAGAGTACATTGAGATAATTTTTTTCTGGTGATTTAAAGAGATATAAACAGAAAGAGTTATGAGAGGTGATAACAATACATTTGCTCTGACCCAATTAAGCCCCTGAATTTTTAATTCACTTATAGAAGTGTCATTTCCAACTAAATTTTAAAATTGGTCTACATATAGTAATGTGAAAAAACTCTGAATCTTAAAGACAGCATTGCAAGAATATTGTCACAGACTCAGAGTAACTGAACATTATTTTTGATAAAGAGAGCAGTTTTCAGAAACATTTCTCAACTCATCCTGCACAATTGTTGACATTTGGCCATCGAAGTCTTTTTAATGGTGCAATCCTTTGAAACTCGTGTAGAGGCTTCGCTTTACACTAAAGTAGATGAGAACATAAGGAGCAGCCAAAAATACAATCTTTCTAAGCATGCCTGGTTTTGTAGGGATTTATAATCGTATCACAACACCCATGGATCAGTGAACACAAATGTGCTGCTTAGAAAAAGCATAGACATGTAGAGAGACCCAGAGAGATTGTCTGGGCGTGATAGAAACAAATCCACTAGTGTAACTCACTCCATTTGGACTAAGTACTACGGTTTTTGGTATTTGTTAAATCTACCCTTGGGTTTGACTCTGCAAGAACTTGTCAACATGATGTGGAATGCAACCAACACTACCGATCCATTTGGGTCTGATGTGGTCAGCTGTTTCACACACAACAGTTAGAGTCTGTTTGAAGTTCCTGTCCCAGGTCCCAGAGACCAAAGTGGAAGGTCAATATTTTCCATATTTAAATTAATAATCTGGGAAGAAACCCCGGGATACAATACTCAGGATATTGACACTACAATTTCTGATTTTTTTGTCTTTTCTGTTGGTTTCTTCTAGTTCTTTTAAGTGTTTTATTTTTAGGAATTAAAAATATTCACCAGAACAAAAAATCAGAAACAAAAAATGGGCATGTTGGGGAGACAGTTCAGTGACAGAGGACTTGCTTAGCATGTCAGATGCTCATTCATCCATCTGATTTTACTTTAATACAAAGTACGAGGTAAGTATTCACCTTTCTTCTTCTTACCTGGTAGGAATCCCTTACAGTCCATCTCCCCTACTAATTTTAAAGGGCATCTTCAAAATGCACTATATTTGTATGCACACTTGTATCTGTTTTGGAAATTCCTATTGTATTCCATTGATCTCTCTGGTTATGCATTAGCAAAACATTCTTTTATCACTGTAACTTGAGAATATATTTTCATGTCTATAAATGTCAGGATCATTATTTCTCAGAGCTTTTCTGGATGCCTTTGTTTTATTTATTTTTCCATACAGTATGTAGAATCAACATACCTTATTCCAAATAGACTCCCCTTGGTATCTTAAGTAGAATTACATTTAACTCTTAAGAATAATAAGATTTTCTATTTTGTCTTTTTTTGTTATTTAAAATTTTTCCTCATTAAAACTGTGCATATGTCTCTTTAAGATTATAGTTTTTATTGCCCATCCAGGTAAATTAGTATATTCAGTATGAGTCTTAGCTTTTCCAAAGCTTCCCTCTTTCTGCCATCTACAGTAGAAGAAACTGCTCCTGCACACTAATAGGATGATTTAGAGAAGACATCAACCAGCAATCTGAGGTTCCTCTCATGTCCCCAATTGGCAGAGGGACTGTAAGCCTTCCCTCCTTGCAGTCAGGCATTGGCTCAGGAGTTTCCATTCAAACAGCTCCTCCCTCCTCCCTGGCAGCTCCTGCCAGGACACTCACACGGGGTTTAGACCAACTTGCTCACTCTGCACTGTTTGCCTCTCTTACCTCACAAGACACCTCAGACATCCAGTACAATCTCATCCATAGGGCTGTGGATACAGTATGCCTTGGATTCATCCTTTTTGCGTGACTTGGTCTCTTTTCTCTTGTGGCACACCTGCCCATACTAGTGTTCTTATGCTCTGCTAATGATCTGGTTGACTCTTCTCCTTCATCCCTAGGTACCTTCAACAGTGCTTTCATTTCTTAGTCTATACCATGATTGCCCCATCCCATTTCAGTGACACTGGGGGCTGGATCCTTCCCTGTGTGTGTCGGGGGGAGGCTCTTCTGTGTACTATAGCATACGTAGTAGCACCTCTGTCTCTACCCACTAGATGTCAGGAGCACCCTCCACCACTATGACAATCACTATGTCTCCAGACGTCAGTAAATATCCCCTGCAGGATAAAACCCCAGATACTTGGGAATCACTGGTCTATATGCATCCTGGAGAACTCTGGGAGATATTTGCATTTATTGCTTTGCAGACCAGCCCCTTTGATCAGCCTCCACATCCCTCCTACTGGGCACACCAGGTCTCTGGGTACTCCCCTTATCTGATTCAGGAAAAACTTCAAGACTCACTTGCGAGCCCACCTTTTGCCCCTGGTAACCACAGAGTGTGTGGGAGGTTTTCACTGCCTCGGGCCCTGTGGCTTTGCCTTACAGCGTCCTTGGGCCTTGTGGGTGGCGCCCTAAGCAATTGTTGGCTTCATATTGTCTGTTGCGGGTGGGTTTCTCAAAGTCCAGGACATGATCAAATAGAGCAAGAGATAGAACGCCAAGGGGGTTACAGTCCAGAGGAATCTTGATTCAGTTTAGTATCTTGGGTAGAGAATGAATTTTATATATCTACGCATTGTTAAATCTTCTTAAGCCTTCTGCTCTTCTACATACATAACTTTGATTTCTATTGGAACTTAATAGGAACAGTCCAATGTGGGTCAAATCTAAAATATGCTTCCTCTCTCCTTGAACTGCATTCATTACATTCCTTGAATGTATTCTCAGTTTATACCGTTTCTGTTAGTTGGCAGTTACTTCTTATTGCCCTTCTAATTATATTCTGAACTCTTTTGCAGTCCCTTATTTGTCTTGCTTTTCTAGCCTGGTTAGAGCCTAAAATATATTTTTTCACCTGTACTTTGCTGTGTTTGCTTCTGCCACTTAATAATATTTGTTGTGCAATGATTATTTTTCAAGATCTCTCACCCTAGGAGATGGTTTTCTTACCGTCTGTTGTGTTTAGATGGCCGTGCCTCTAACGTGCCTCCTGTTTCTTTTGTCTCTTTGACAAATTCCAAGCAGCAGTTTGGAATATTTAGTGTTGTGTTTCTTTCACTGAAGTTAAAAGAAAATGTCTCCGTGAGCCTGCCTTTTAAGGGTCATGGTGTCTCAGCATTTGCTAAACAAGTTCTCTCCTGGGGAGAGGCAGCCGTGGGTGGTGGCCCACTTTCTCTGAGATAAAAGTGTCTTTGTGAGACTTCTTAATTCTCCTCTGTTAATTCTCCCAATACCAGTTTTTGGTTGGACTGAGAGATTTCACGACTGTTTTTTATGCATACATGTGTGTGGGTACACATGCATATACATAGTACAACATAAGAAAGGTCTACCTCCAAATGCACAAACAGATGACCTTAGTTTTTTGAGAATCATATGCTTTAGTGGTCATAAAGCAGCTTTGAGGAAGACACCAGAGGAAAAACATCTGGAGCTTTGCCTGCACTGTGTGCTGCTGCTGTGATGCACCAAGTAGTTTTCACGATGGTTGAGCCATAAATCTTAACTCAAGTCAGGTCACGGCCGACCCCAAATCCTCAGAATGTGCATTCCATGTTGTTTTCCTGCAGTGGGAGGATTTAACTATAATGGGTGCATTTTTGGTGCCATTTTGATGCCAAGCATCAGTATTGCAGATGAACACTGACTGGGTCTCGGTCCTTAAAGAACACCCACTCGTTGGCAGAGAGGGAGATACATGCATTCAAAAGACTTACAAGGCAGTGATGCAGTGCTACTGACTATGTCCCTGCTCTGTACGGTGAGGGATTGATCTGAGCGGTGTCTGCTCTGGCCGGTGGTGAAGTGAACCCTTTCAATGGAGCTCTCTGGCAGACAGTGTGAAGAAAAACTGTCAGAAGCCTGGCCCCCCCAGAAGAGGCAGCTTAGTCACAGTGGTGGGAGGAAGTCAGCTCTTATGAGCTTGGTATCCAACATTCTCAAAAATTTTATAGTTGGTTGTCAAACACAGGTATGATTTAAAAAAATGATATAAGCTTATGAATAAGTAAATGATATTTTAAAAAGGTAAAACATACTCAAAATGCATCAATTCTTAATTATCTAAATATATTTTACTATGACCTATGCTCTTTTGTGATAAGGGGAGTTGAATCCTGGGTTTTCACACTGAGCTATATCCACAGCCCCACCTATTTTATCTTTTATTTTGAGACAGGGTCTTAGTAAGTTGTCCAGGCTGGACTTGAACTTGCAATCCTCATGATCTGTTCTTGAGATACTTCTATGTCTTCATTTCTTGTGGTGGAATATTACCTAAAGGTGTGCTGTGTGTGTCTCTCAAGTTTGTGTGTAGTGATGTTTCCCGAGGTAGTTTGAAATTGGCCATGGTGAGAATATTTCCTCTGTGGAAACTGCCCAATCAACTCCGGCTGCTCTGTCCTCTACCAAGTCCTTTCTACCTATAGCCAGTCGTTAAACATTTATGAGCACATTATTGGAAACTTGTACAAATTATATAATTACCATGCAAGCAAATATGGTTCTGCTAATAAGCAGAGGACAAAACTACATAAATCACAGCTCCTGCACTTTGTCAGAATTGGAGTAATATTATTCTTCCTATTAGTCCACATGCTGACTTGTCAAAGTTAGAATGAAACAGTTAATAGTGTTATGTTAGGTACCAAAATGTTGGAATCCCTTGGTATTGGAACAGAGACCCTGCTTCTGAGTAGATTGTTTACTCAAAGTCGTTGAAGGAAACACACACATAAAGTTATGGGAAAATAACAGGAAGAAGAGAAAATGAGGGACTTCTGAGGTAAGGAGACAGATCCTGGGAAATTAGAAACAGGCATATCTCTTGGAACTTACACGTGTTCATTTCTTGTCCCTGGGAATTCTTTTAAGCCTTTAATCTTGGGTAATGTTGGGACCCTAAGAATGAGAGGCTCTTTAAATTTTAGTGTTTTTAGGTTTATAAAATGTAAGCCAATGAAAGCATGCCACTTCATGCCAAAAGAGACAGGAGACCTGTGACAAGCCAGGGAGCCTTCCAGTGCATTGAGTCAGTGACAAAAGCTCTTCTGTTCTAAAACCCATTGGGAAACGCAACTGAAAACAATCCGCAAGGAGAACCTGCTTGGAGCTCTCTGCCCATATCCCAGTGTCCTTCTGAGGCCTCCATTGTGGAGACAAGGTGGCCAATGAAAACAAAAGGAAAGGAGTTTCTGAAAAGGAGGCAGTCTGGAGTGGTCGGTGAGCTCCCTTACCAGCTCATGCCCTCCCGACCCTGTGAAGTGATTGCCAGCCAACTCCCTCTGCACCTCCCTACCCCGAACCATCTCATAGGGGTTTTAACTTTCCAACAAGCAAAAGACTGTTCTTTAACTTTCAAGTTCGTTTTTGCTTTGGTATGTTGGCCAGCTTTCCTGTCGCTGGGACAACATGTCCACTTCCCATGACTGAAAGGAGGAAAGGTTTCATTCAGCTCATGGTCTCAGTGTGCAGTCCACTGGCTCCATGCAGACATCGTGGGGGAAGGGTGTGGAGCAGAGCTGCTTAATTCATGGCTCCTGGGAAGCAGAGCACAAGGGACGGGTGCCCATGAGCCGTATTCCCTCAAACACACTGCCTCCTCTAAATGGACCCTCTAAACAGCACACTCAGATATGAACGCGAGTGGATAAATCCATGGATGAACATGATTTCCACATGAACCAGTTACCTCTCTGGGAGTCCCTTAATCTAGTAAAATTGACAGTTAAGCTAAACTGTCACAGTTGGTGCCTGAGAAATGACAGAAATGCCCTTGTGATATGTTTTATAAAATCTAGTCAAACAGAACATTCTAATTCAAGAGATGCCCATCCCCAAGAGCTTCAGTTTTCCGTCTAAAAACCTCCGTTACCCATCAGAGAGAGCTTGAGGACTCTAAGAAGACATCAAGAGCCAAAATTCTGAAAATCTTAGCTCTCCTAATTTTAGTCCACTGTATAATTTTTTGCCAATTGTCAATTGGTTGAGTGGCATCTGAGAATTCATTCTTCACTTTCTGTGCTTGAGTGCCCTTTAGCATCACTCAGAGGGATTGTGAAAGCACTGGTCGCTGATACCCGCCCTCAGAGACCAGAATTCATAGGGCTGGGGTGGGCTAGAGGAAATGCATCTCTAACAGGTTCCAGGTTACTCTGTTGCTGCTGATCTGGGGCCACACTTTGAGACCCACTGCATTACACAGCTCTTGAGAGAAAACGGTGGTGAAAGGTCAAATATTTTTGAAAAGAAGAAACTGGGATATAAACTTGTGAGTGTGGAACCAACTTAGCAAGTTGGATCTCAAGAGAAGAAGCTGAGAAGACTTGAACCTGGCCACGGAGGGTCTGGAATCTGAGGGTCTGACTGGGGTTTGAACCGTTAGACCTCATGGTAGTGACATCATGAGCTGGCTGGAGGGTGGCCCAGGCCCAAGGGGCTTCCAGGTGTGGCCATGATTAATGGAGCCCCTGAGGCTCATGTGTCAAAACTGCCCCCTGTGCAGCTCCAGGCCAGTGTCTCTGCTGTACTTTAGAGTCACTTGGAGAGCTTTAAACACTTCCAGTGCTCAGGCCCACCCAAAACTAATTAAGTCAACTTCTGAGGCTTCAGTGTAGGCAGTGAGGTCTTCAAAAACATATGCTCTAAGAGCAAGCCGCTCCCAGCCCCTGGAGATGATGATTTCATTGGTCTGGGAAATATTTTAAAATATTCACTATCATCTTTTTTACTGAAATTGACTTAGGTGATTTTAATGTTCACTCTGTGCCAGGCACAGCAATTCTTCAATAAATATGTGTTGAACATGCAAATTTACCATTACCTTGGTGTCCTGAGGCTGGAATGCTGGCAAAACACTTAAGACCTGACACTCTCTTGTCAGCATGGGTGCTGCATAGGGCTGGTTCCTCCCAGAGTAGTTCATGCTCTGATGAGAAGCAAGGAAATGAGATGTGTTGGATATACATGGAATTTTTTTTTTCCATTTAGACCACTGGTGATCAATCTACAGCCTTCAGGGCAAATCTAGTACAGTTTTTTGAACTAAGAACAAATCAATAGAAAAATAGCGTTGCATGAAGGTCATATTTCAGGTTGCATGAGGAAAGTTTTTCTGGATGACCACTGTGCTTATCTATTTCCACTCCATGCCCCTCCCTTTCCGTGTTGTAGAATGGCCCTGGGCTGCTACAGAGTGGAGAAGTGGGCCAGAGACTGTGTGGCCCTCACCAAGTCAAAAATATTTACCGTCTGCACCTTTACTGAAAAATATTTGCTGAATCTTAATTTACAGAGTGAGTCCTCCCCATAAATACACTGGCTACAGTTTTACATTGACAAGTTTCATATCCCTAGATCTAAGCAGCTACTAGTAGTAGAACTCTTTTCAAGTAGAAGAAGTCAAGATTATTGCTCTCTTAATCAGGTCCCACTGGTATCATTTGAAAGTTTTACTGTTTCAGTTTTTCTTTTTTTATCTTAAATTAACAAACATTAACATCTACACAAATACAATGTGTGGTCCACAAACCAATGTCCATGGGGCTTCTTGAGCTTCCTAAGAACTGCTGAAGATGCTTCTGAGTGTTGCCTTTCAGTTGGAAAGGAGGGGGCTGGGGATTTAGCTGGGGCTGGGGATTTAGCTCAGCGGCAAAGCGCCTGCCTGGCAAGCGCAAGGTCGTGAGTTCGGTTCCCGGTACCGGAGAAAAAACCAAAAAAAAAACCAAAAACAGTTGGAAAGGAGACAAGGCGGGTTTTCATTTGGCTGCAGACAACCATGTTTCCTCTGCTTTTTCCACCTCTTTTCCCCTGCCTCTTGCTCCATGTATGGGTGGTAAGGAGAGGACGATTTCAGGGAGGTTACTGATGACATGTAGTGGTTCATAAGCTACCTAAGGGAGCCAGGCATGGTGGCACATGCCTGTAAGCTCAGCTACTGGGCAGGCAAGAGGATCACAAGTTGAAGCCCAGTCTAGGCAACTCTGGGAGACTTTGTTTCAAAAATGTAGGTGGGTGGGGCTAGGGGGTGTATCTTAGTACAAAGTTCTGCGTTCAAAAAAGATAGAAAGAAGCTCTAAGCTACAAGATGTATTTCTAAATGTCTGGAAAGAGTAAAGATGTCCTGCGAGTGCCCTGTGGCAGGCAGGGACACTCTCCCTAAAGACAAGGGGACGAGACCTTGCCTTGCAGAACCTGAGGAAAGACAGACACACCAACCAATAAACCCTGTCATAAGGACAGGGTGTGTGTGACAGGCCGTACTGCCCAGGAGGCCGGAGGACAGGACAGCACATGCTGCCTGGGAGAGGGGCGGAGCGCGACACACAGAGTCTCCAAGCACAAGCAGTCCCTGTCTTTCTCAAGGACTGGATTCTCACATTTGAGATGCAGTCAGCTCCTCTTTGCTTTGTCAAAGTCCCAGTTCAGTTCTGATCACTGGCTGGCAAAGGACCCGAATCTGGTCATGATCACTAGGAGGGCTGTTCCATACGTGGTCTCTTGTCTCTCCCTCAAACTTGAAAAGAGATTGTCCACAGATTCTTGAAATGTGTTCTTTTGCGGCTGTTACGGATACCATCCTCCAGCCTGAGGTTTTACTTTGCATTTTCTTCCCACAGGGTGACACGCACAAATAAATCATGTCAGCCTTTCCTTTTATATTTATATCTTAATATAGCATCAGTAGTGTGATTAGATAATTTGAAATTTAATAGAACTTTCCTGGGTGAATCCGCTAAGATATATCACGATGAGATCTCAGAGCCTGAAGAGGGGAGAGGGAGGGAACACTTCACACACTCACTGCTGAGTCAGCACATCCTGGCAATTTTCTGTGTCCTCATAATAGATACTCGAGAATAATTACTGACAGCCTGTGGAGAATTCATCAACCTCAGGTACCAAATAATAAGTTACACTATCATGGCAACTGTGTGAATTAAGTTAGAAATTCAGCGAGTACTGATAATGTCTCCTTACTTTTCACCCCCAGAAAAGCCAATCTGCATAACTGATGCCATAGGTAGAAAAATACTTTTTTCATTATGATGTCTTAAATCAAATAGTATTTAATACCTGAGAGGTCCACAATCATTGGAAACTAATGGCGGCCGTGTGTGACAGCAATAACAGCGTTCATAATTCTTGGGCACATAAGAAAAATGCTGGTGTTTATTTTCTAAAGCTCGGCATGCTGTGTTCCACAGAGAAGCCTCAACTGACTAAAGGAGCTGGTCTGGGGAGCTCGGCGTGTAGAGAGATGGTTTCCTAATGAGTCAGTGCAGCGGGCAGAGGCAGGCCGCCCACAGAGCAGCTGAGCCCTGGGGCGGGGACCGGCAGCAAGAGCCTGACTTCTTAATTTGTAAGCATCCGAGGAAGTCTTCGCGCTCATGGTGGAAAAAACACATTATGGCCATTTTTGTGAGCCCTTATTCAGGAAAAAACTTTCTACCTGGTGATATGCAGTCCTTCTCACCAGATTCTCTACTGTGAATTCTATTCTTGGCATGAATGTTCTTTATAACTGATGCGAAAATACTTGTTTTGACAAGTGGATAATTTGTAAATGAAAACAGTGTTGTGTTCTACCACACGGAGCTTCAGAATTTACTTTGGACTTTGGGGCCCTTCTTCCGAATCAGACATCACAGCCAGAAAGTACCTGAGTCAGGGTCAGACCCAGGCTGGAGCCTTGATTTTTGCTCCCTGGCGTCTCAGATGGGCGTCTTCCGGTTGTGCCCTCCCGCCTCTCTCCTCTTGCCTCAGCCCGGGGAGGCTGATCTGAATGAATTGCACCAAGAGCGCCCTTGCCCTCTTGCCTCTGGTTGGATTTGGCTAATGAGAAGCTCTAGGAAGAGCCTGAGAGGGAGAAAGATGTCCAGTTGGAATCTTCAGCTCCCAGAAGTCTTCCTGGAAGGGGAACCTCAAGCTGACTATGTCCCTTTAAGGTCACGGGTCCACTCACAATGGGCCCACTTGTGTAAGTCTCACCTTGCAAAGATCTGCTCATTTTTCTCTGCTCACATGGCTGCAGACCTCTGTGTGGAACAGCTCCGGGCTCTAACCGGCCCTGGGCATCTACCCCCTCCGCTGATTTCCCAGTGTGCTGCCTGCATTTGTGCAAGAGGCCTCGCATTAAACTCACCTTGGGTCCCATTAGTACAAATGTGCCCTTGGCTTCCGTGGGGCTCTGACCCACACAGATCCTAGGATCTTGATCTTCCAGGTTTTGTTTTCTCATTTCTCTAATTGTTTTAACCTATTACCCTTTGCTGGCTGTTTTTCTGCTCACTCATAGAAAAGTGTTTTTCCTATGAGGATGTACTTGGTTATGGTTTAAGGGATATTTGCAAGGGCAACAATATAATATAGGATACATATTTTATAAGGTTATTTATAATAGTCACCTAAAGAATGATATACAAGAGAGTGCGGGAAATCTGTCCACACACTAAGACCAAAGAATCCAGCTGAGGGCCTGGGTCCCACGGAAATGTCCTGCATGAGTCCAGCTGAAGACCTAGAGCTCATAATGCCTCCTACTAGTCCAACTGGAGGCCCAGAGCCCATAACAATATCTCATGCAGGCCTGTTTCACAGATCTGCACTGCGAAGGCCCAAAGGTCAGTGATAGAATTAGGAGGTCTGTGCCAGTGGATGAAGGATCTGTGCTAGCGGGCTGAGGGATCTGCACTACAGCCAGGAAGCAATGCTTAAACTAAGAACCAGAGCTTCCCTGAAAGGTACCACAGCCATCCTCAACAACGGTGAGTTTCCGAGCTACTCCAGTGGTGAAGACAACTGAATCCCCATCAGGAAAGCCAATGCAGCAAGCCTCTCCAGGAGACTGAGCTGTGCACCTTCTTCCCCTCCAGAACCAGGAAGCGATGCTCAGAGTGAGGACCAGAGCTCCCCCAAAGTGAACCGAAGCTATTCTCAGTGCCAACAAGGTCCCGAGCTCCTTGGAGGATGAAAACAGCCAAGTTCATCAGGAAAGCCAGCATGACGAGCTGCTCTAAACAACCCAGTGTGCTGTTTCCATTTGTGCAAGAGGCCTTATATTAAGCTCACCTTAAGTCCCATTAGTAGAAATGTGCCCTTGGCTTTGATGGGGTTCTGACCACACAGATTTTAGGGTCTTTATCTTCCAAGTTTTGTTTTCTCATTTCTCTAATTGTTTTAACCTGTTACCCTTTGCTGGCTGTTTTTCTGCTTGCTCATAGAAAAGTGTTTTCCCTATGAGAACATACTTGGTTCTTCTTTATTTTTCTGACTCCACCTTTAACTTCTCTGTCATTACAGTAACCACAGACATTTCAAGACTCACGGATATAGCTGGGTGTGGTGGCGCATGCCTGTAATCTCAGCACTCAGGAGGCTGAGGCAGGAGGATCATTGCAATTTCGAGACCAACCTGGGCTACAAAGTGAGCTCAAGACCAGCCTGAACTGCCTAGCGAGACCCTCTCTCAAAAAAAGGACTCACAGATATGGGTTTTAGAAATCTTGCTGCACCTTCAACCTTGACTTAGCTGTAAATTCCCTCTTGTGTTCTACTGATGCTCTTGTTCCTGTGTCAAGATTTGTGTCCTAGGTGATGTAAGTGCACACACGCAAAGGATTTCGTTTTCACCACAACCCACCCCCATCTTTACATTCTACCTTCGATTTTCTTCAGTTCAGAGTCTTAGTTCTGACATTTTTTCTTTTCTACTTAATGAAGAAGAGGAGGAGGGGGAAGAGGAGGAGGAAGAAAAGGAAGAGGAAGAACAGGAAGAAAACAAAATCCTGTGATCTAGCATCCTAGAGTGTTGTCTAACTTCACACATTTTCCTGCTGTTGAGGTTGGTATGTATTGTTTCTTAACCCTTGCTATGGGTTAAAAAGTGTGCCCCCAAGCGTCACGTTCAGAGGTGGGGTGGAAGGCGGCTGGGCCACGGGGGCACGGTGCTCGGCACTGTGGTGATCCAGTGATGAATTCACAGCTACATGTGCTGCTAAGAGGTGGGCATGCTCCCACCCATGCGCCTCGTGCCTGGCTTGCTACTGGCTTACTACCTGGCATGTGGCAATCAAGAAAGAAAGTGGTGCAGGCCAATTACACAGGTAAGGAAGGCCTCACTCAAGATTACGGCAGTAGGGGAGGTGGGTTGAACCAAAGCACACAGACAAGTGGCGGGAGGGCTTTTAAGCACTGGGGTAGCCAGTGGAACATGCTGAGGACACCAGGGAGCCCACGGCGCTGTGCTTAGACCACGTGTGCTGGCAGTTCATGCTGCTGTCTCCCACAGAGATAGGAAGGCAGGGTACCTATGTTCCTTGGTGATGAAATTTCAGAAAACGTATCACAGGGATTGCAGGGCTGAGGGAGAGTTACATCTCAAAGAGCAAAGGAAGAATGTACAATTGCAACTTTTCCAGAATGAATTCTCTAATGAAAGGGAACAGAGGGGTTGGGGTCAGGAAGGAGGCTGTAGGAAGCTTAGTCACTTTGAGAGGGACACTACAGGGCCTTTTCAGTGAGTGACCGCCTTGCCACTCTATGCTATGTTTACGTCTCCCTTTGTCACGTTGGCCAGTGGCACACAACTAAAATTTTTAACAAATCTTTCACATGCAGTTTAATTTCTCAGACTTAATACTTCCAGATATGATTTTTACAATTACTTTACACACAGAAGTTGTTAAACGCTTGCATTTTCCTAAGAAGAAATGTGTGCTGTATAGATCAAGGACTAGTTTGGCAGCCCATCTCCTTGTACTGTATGTGGAGTATTTGGATTTTTTCTCTCCATTATGAGAGAAAACAGCAGTCTTCCACAGGACCCAGTGAACAAACACAGATTAGTTTTGAATTAAATTGTCACCGAATGGTAAACACCGAGGTATCAGGTTTGTTGTCTAGGAGGGAGCTCTGATTCTGTTACTTCATAATTCTATGAGCTTGGGCAGGTCACATAAACTGTCTGTTTAATTCTCTGTAAAATGAAGCTAATGCCCATTTCAGAGAGGTTGATGGAAGGACTCAAGGAGAGGCTGCCCAGCCACGCACCCTACAGCACTCAGCAGGGCACGCGGAAGCACGCCGTGCCCCTGCAAGGCTGTGCGCTTTCCTGAACCAGCTCTGCATTCTCCTGTTCTCAGTGGGGCTGGTAGAAGAAGCCACGGAGAGCTCTGTGTGCTGCTTCTCAGCCTTTCGACTTAGAATAATGGACCTTCATTATGATTCTGAATCAACTTGTTCTGCTTGAATACTTTATGGGAGCCTTTGTTTCTGCTTAATTGTTTTATTTTCATGACATTTTGGTTTGATTCAGAGAGGGAGGCATTGCTTTGTTTATCTAATTCCTTAATGAAGCTGCCCTATATCGGGGCTGTAGTCAGTCCCACTGGGTGCTGAATAAGAGAAGCTAATCGCAACCGCGAAGCCCAACGCAGGAATCTGTTGGGTGGCAAAGTGATTGTTTTGGATGCAAATGCCGGCTATCAGAATTGGCTGGAGTCTGAAGCCCGCATCACAGTCTAAGGTCTCATGCCACAGATGTTTTCCTTTGGCTGCTAAGAGCATAGATTTCACTCCTCTTTTAAATAGTGCCTTGCCTTCTCCGCTTGAAGGCCAGACTGTCCATCAAAATGGACCCTTGTGTTATTTGGGAATTGAGTCTTCCCAGTGTGTTTCTACAGCTATCCTCTTCCACCTCTCTAGGATCCAACCTCAGTGCTCTTGGCTGAAGAGCCCAGCAGGTCACCTGGTCCCACCAAGGACAATGAGCCGGAGACTGGTGGAGGCAGCCCCAGACCTGGGCCCCAGGCCTGGCCATCACAGAAGATGCTTTCAAATAATAAAAATGAGGCTTGTTTCTTAAGCCTTAAGATTAGAAATCCTATTTTTATATCTGAACAAGTGATATGTTCTCCTACTCAAAATAGGAACACACTATTGGTCCTTTGGTATGTACCTCTTGCCTTCTACACAACTCACATGTTTAAGTATCCTGGGCATACTGGATATCAGTATACCTGTGGCATATGCTATGATCAGAAGGGCTGCAGCCACACCTTCCCTGGAGTAGCCATGCAGTCAATTGACACCTATCAAATGAGTGCTCTATGCCCTAGGCACACATGGAAAGAAATAACAGAAATGGAGGTAGCAGAAAGCATACTGTCACTGGATGGAGTCTGTGAGGCCCTGAAAGAGAACATGGGAACCACAACTCAGCCTGTGTCGTTTCTTGAATAACCATGGCAGAGAAGGAGAGGACAGTTCATGACAGGCATAGTAGAAAATAGGGAAGGGCCTTCAGTTTGAGGAGCTCTGCTGGAGAGGATCACACTAGCCTGGTAGCCACAGAAGAGATCAGTTGGGGCTTGATAGGGCCTGGTTGACCATTATCTCAGTTCTGGTTTTGCAAGATGGTTCCAGACGAGGCTATGGCTCCAGGGGGCAGTTTGGTCTCCATAAGATGCTTGTTTCTGTTGGTGCAGTCTCGGCTCTGCTGGAATCCATAGTGAGGGTAAATGAGGGCACTGACTAGAGATTTATGGGTACCCACTAGATGAATGTTCCTGAAGGTCTTTTATATCAGTGTCCTTAATCTTGAAGGAGGTAGAGAAAAATTACGCAAATTTAAGGCTAAACAGCTTTGTATCACTAGCTTCTAGATAGACGCTCCCTAGATAATTAAGATGCCTATACACAGAGCTGACCAAGAATCTGACCCAATGTTTAAGGTAATAAGGCAGACAGGTAACAAATGAGGATCAAATGTTATCCTGCATTTAAGTATCCATCAGGCATTTATAGCCCCATGTGATGTCACTGTTGGTTTTGTTTTGTTTTGTCGTTTGTAGCAAAAATAAATTTTAATCACCGATTGCCTCAGAAGAAAACACAAATCAAACTTTTAATGAAGAACAGGTTAAGGGCTCAGGAGTTTGTTTATCCACAGTCCCTGCAATGGTCTTTGACTGTGTCCATACTCTCTACTTTCCAGGAGTTGGGAATGGAGAAATGGCATAGGTCCTTCCTGGTTTGGAACCTCATTACATCTGGCCAGCACTCTTGTATTAGACTTCTGCTACTTCTGTCTGCTGCACATGTGGGCAATTTCAAAATCAAAGCAGTGATATTCAAAGCCAACTGCAATTAGAGCTTAGTTCTTCCTTTCAGAGCTTATTGTATGTCATACAAACTATTGGCTCACCACTGGGTGTTCCCTGCCATTTCTGAATATTCTCTTTTCCTCCTGTCTCCTCCAAGTAGGAAGCCTTTCTCTTCACATTTACTTATAAAAATTCATTTCTTTCTTTAAGTGGTTGCTCAAATACTACATACTTCAAATTATTTTCCTACTGATTTTTTTCCTATTCAGTAAGCTCCACTAGCCCAGTATTTCCAGAGCTTGGACCCTCCTTGATGCTACACATCAATTCTATACCTAGTCAGTTACATATGTGGGTTACTTGGTACCTATTCACTTGCCTGAAAATTCCAGAGAAGCTGGCCTGGAGGAAAGAATGCATCGGTTTCCCTCATTCTCCAATGCAGCAGTTTGCATGTCAACTGTCATTTGTGTGTTCCCCAGATTCATTGCAATTTCTTTCTTGGCATACGGGAAAAAAGTATTTTCAGCCTCCCTGGCAGGCTCCAAATCAGTGGGATGTGGGTAAAACATTGTAAGCCATTTCCAGCCTGGGTTACTGACCACCGACTCTTGTTCCCTCTCTTAAAGACGGCAAGTGTAAGATGGCAGCATGAGGAGATGAATGAATGGAGATCCGTGCCCTAGTGCTGGGAGAAGACTTACCCTGGAGAGTCCAGGGGCTCATCAGGCATGGCACAAATAAAGCACATATCTTTACTTTGTTCAGTTTATTATATTTTAAGTATTATTTATCATACATCCTTCACCAAACTAGGATAAGTAGTCCTTAAGCCTCTGGACAGTAGGGACAAAGTCTGTTTATTCCAGTGTTACATCCTCAGCATGGAACTTTGTGTGTAGAGCATAACATGACCTCAGTAAGCCTGTGTCAAGTATGTAAATAGTTAAATACTTGTCACTTGGCATAATCTCTTTGTATTTCACCTGTGAAGGTTGACCTCAAGTTTTTAGATTCTAATTTGAAAAAAAGAGCACAAATGCATGGGTTGTACGTTGCAGTATTATTCACAATAGTTAAAATACGGAATCACCCTGTAGTGGATCAATGGATAAAGAAAATGTGGCATATTTACAAAGTGGAAAATTATCTAGCTATAAAAAGGGATGAAATCCTGTCATTTGTGCCAATGTGGTTGGAACTTATACTAAGTAAAATAAAGCTAGACACAGAAGGAAAATTATGGTGTGTTCCATACCCTTGTCGAAAATATGAAGTCAGTTTTTTAGAAGAATGGGATGGAATCGCGGTTACTAAAGGTGGGTGATGGCCGTGGTTGGTGCACGGAAGGAAGTTCAGTAAGGGCCAAACATAGGCAGAGTGACAGAGTTTCCTCCAGTTTTTCAGTGTGAAAGGCTGACTATCAGTTTAAACAATGTATGACATATTTCAAAATGACCAGAAAAGCGCAACATATCCAACACATAAAAATATTAATGTTTATAGAGATGGAAACCCTTGCTTATTATTGCATGTGTATGCATGTATTAGGTTACCATGGCTTATACCGTATAAAGACATGCAATTACGTTTCAGTAAAAAAAACAAGTGCAGGGGAAAACGTCTACTTCATGGGAGAGTCTGCTGCTGAAGATTCCAGGAAATGTTTCACTAACGTCCTGCTGCCAGCTTCTATGATTAGACTCTGAAGCTGCTTGGTTTTGGGAAATACAGTTAAATCTGGAATCTGATAACAAAGGAAGGCTACAATGGACTTAGACTTTTTTCCTGAAAAAGCATTTCCTGTCTAAACAGAGATAATAAGTTTCGAAAAGAGGAAAGGAAGGTAGTGAAGAGACTAGAAATTAAAGCAGAAGCTGACATTTGTGGAGTGGTTTGTAGGCCCCAGACATTGTCTCAGGCCCTTTGTGACTCCTAATTTCATGGAAGATTCACAACAGGGCCAGGACGAAGACGTTATTAACTGTGTTTATAAGAATTTGGGAACACTGGTTCTTCAATGGGGTAGATACCATGGAAGTCCACATTCACTAAACTGCAGAATGGGATTTGAACTTGGATCTACCTGGCATAAAGCAAGTCCATGTCTGTCCATTTTTGTTTGTTTGCTTTTTGTTTTTCTTCTGGCACCAGGAATTGAACTCATGACCTTGTGCTTGCCAGGAAAGCTCTTTGCCATTAAGCTAAATCCCCAGCCGCTCATGTCCTTTCAAATGCAGATGATCCCTGACTGAAATGGTTAGATGAATGATTTTCTCACTTTATGATGGAGCAAAGTGACATATATTCAGTAGAAATCATGCTTCACATTTTGAATTTGATCTTTTCCTAGATTAGCAGTACAGAGTCAATAGTTTCTTTTGATGCTGGCTCATGGCAGTGAGCCATAGTCCCCAGACAGCCATGTGCTCATGAGGGGAAGCTGCTGAAACCTGCAGTGCTGTGAAGCTGTGATGGTTGATAGATTAGGGGTAGTGAATGCATTTTCCACTTCTGATAGATTTATTAGAATGTTACCCTTTTGCAAGTCAAGGAACACCTATCTGTATATTCTGTTGATTCCTTCAACTAACAACATATAAAAATTAAACAACATTGGTGCTACCTGCCCTGACCTCATGGTTTGTAACTTATTGTCACAATTCCTGGGGGACACAGCACTCTGTATTAGGTCTTCCGAGCATCTTGATGCTGCCGTTATGTGACACTCCTGGTCTTTTTACCTTATTATTTTCTCCTTCTACAGTCCCAGACTTTCTCACTCCTCGGTATTTGACAAGGCCTTATATTTTTGGGTCTTGCAATAACCATTGGGTCAAATAACAGATTTCCTATCTGCTGTCAGATCCTCCCACTGGCCTGAGACATGGGCTTCCACCAGTTCCATTCTGTACAATAGTCATTCTCAGTTTGGGTCTGGGTCCTGGGGTCTACATCCACCTGAGGGCTTGGTTTGTGTGCCCCGGGTCTACTCTATTCCTTAGCACAGGCTCAGACAGCATCTAATTAATTACTCTGCTAAGTTATATATTACCATGTGCTTTAGTGGGGAAAGAGTGGTAAGACACAACATAGAACATGAGCAAACTTAGAGTCTAGTGAAATGTGTGAAAATCCACACTATATAGGGATTTTCATGGGCATTGTTATACAACATACCAGGAGTCTCATTTTATTGGAAGAAGTTGAAACTCTGGTTGTTTTTACAGCCTTATTCTCCTTAACACAGACATTAAATGGGAGATATTTGCACCAAGACCTTCTTCGCAAACGTCTTGCTTTTTTCAAAATACCACACGGACTTTGTGAAAAAGCAGTTTCCCACAGTATCTGAAGGACCAATCTGTCTCTTGCTGCTATCTGTAACGTGGGCGGGCAGACACCACCATCTACTATGATACAGCTAAGAAGAATTCATTCGATCAAATACAAGTGCTACCTTGATAAGGGGCCTGTGATGTATGACGATGTTGGCAAACCCGATAAGTCAGCCAGTTACACTGTGCAGAGTTTAAATTAGGTAATGCTTTGTTTCTGTGGACTTTTTTTTTCTGAGACCTCAGAGGAAGAAGGTGGGATGTTGAGGTTACCTCCACAAGGATAATCAGTGCTCCAGGAATGCTAATGCCCTTGCAGATATTTTTATTTTCACTCAACAAGATAGAGAGGAGATGATTGGTTTTTCATTAGGGTGAAGTTGGTGCCCGCCTTTTTTCTTTTAACCTCTTTTATATCCTTCACTTTCTCACCCTTTTTCCTCTTTTCTCCATTTTAAAAGTTGCAGCCCTTCTCAGATGTGAGGTTATTTTGTTGGTACTAGCAACGATTTTCTGAGTAATTCTGGCTCGGTGTGGATGGAGAGGGAGAGCCTATCTGTGGATTGATGTTGCGCTGGTCTGACAGGCCGTGTGGGAATGTCCGTGGTGTCAACAACATCTCTAGACCAAAATTAAATAGCCGATTTACAAAAGTGCCAAGTCCTTGGGCTGTTCATAGCCTAATGTTAATTATAGAATGATCCAGGGGCACTCGGATGTTAGCTGTATTTCAGCTTTTTTTTTCCAAGTAGAAAATAATAGCTCTTTTTGTTGACAAAAGATGTATTTAAAGTGATGGGAGAGGCATACATCAGCTTTTATGTAAACCAATGCTTGGAGTCTCTACTTGTGGAGAGATACCTGTGCCTGAGTTTGAGAAGAGGTTTAGGCTAATGGCTTCAATTAGGTATCATATTCAACACATCCTTTATGTGGGTTTGTACTTGCTTTGCATTTTATTTTATTTATTTATTTATTTATTTTTTTGTTTTTGGTTTTTTTCCAGTACCAGGAACCGAACTCACGACCTTGCGCTTGCCAGGCAGGTGCTTTTGCCGCTGAGCTAAATCCCCAGCCCCTTGCTTTGCATTTTAATGGGAGAAACTTCTTTTCATTGAAACCTGACTGAGTGGTTTTCAAACTTCAAGGCAGTTTTCCTGATACTGTAATTGAATAGGTCAAGGCAAGCTTCAGGAAGTAGCACCTGGGAGATTCTTCTGCTGATGGTTCTTATGCTCCATGTTGAGACATACCTGTCAGTGGCAGTGGCTTTGAAACGTGGGTGTACATCAAGACCAGCTAGGGCTTGCTGGGTGCAACTCCTATCCCCCACTGCCCAGGTTCAGATTTGTGGCATCTGAGGTGGGGGTGAGAGCTTGGGGTGATGTACATGGTACTCTTCAGGGACGCCCCCCCGCCCCCGCTTTGAGAACCTCTGTTCCTGGGTGTTCCCGTGGTGGCTGCCTGTTGGTTAGAAAAGAGTCAGAACAACAAACATCACACACCACATTCCTCATTCGGTGAACAGGACCAGAAAGGGTGGGTCTAATACATAGACTGTTGAAATATAGTTCATACAAGACCTAGGACCCTTTTTAGGTAGTAACTAATGGTTGTTCAAGACAGAACTTCAAAACGGGCTCTTATTAATCAAATTGCTGGTTCTCACAGCACAGGTGTGAGAGACCAGTCTCATGGTTTGATATACAGACTGCACCCATGCTAATGCAGCCTCTCTAAAGTAAACCGAACACGCTACTGTTTTAACACATAGCATCACATTTTCTAGAACAAGAGATACAGTTCATGGCTTCACTCTGCCTCTCAAGCAGTTTTGAGGTAATTATTACACAGTGTGAAGAGCAGCTATCAGTTCTCAGCTGTGCTGAATCAGAGTTGTTCGCATTGGTAGAGATTGTGCTGGATACTAACCAGTGATTGTATACTAGCCGTGATATTACTCTATCCATGGCTGGTTTCAGACAAGGAATTCTGATGCTATTCTCATGAGTACACAAATCAGCTTGTCTGATACTAATCAGAATTATTTGGCTTAAGTTTACTCTTACAAAAAGTATCAGGGTTGTTTTTGCCTGATTATGGTATTTGGAAAATCATGCCTTATTTGAAATACCAATAACTGTGAGGTTCTGATATTGTGGTATGCTATGGTGGGACATACATTTTATGTCATTTGAATTTAGGTAAGTGACTTTTAAGCAGTAGAAGATTTCTTTTTTTTTTTTTTTTTTTTTGGTTTTTTCTCCGGTACTGGGAACCGAACTCACGACCTTGCGCTTGCCAGGCAGGCGCTTTTGCCGCTGAGCTAAATCCCCAGGCCGCTGAGCTAAATCCCCAGGCCAGAAGATTTCTTTTAAGAGATTTCATGATGTAGACTAATAAAAAATAAAACATCTTACTCTTCCAACTTTTTATTTTCCCCATCAAAGTTATTATAGAATAGATGGGAGTTTAGAAAGCATGAACAGTCTGGACAGTTTGTAATGTCAGTACGGAAGAGGAAGGGAATGCCAGCCAGTGCGGAACACCTCTTAGGAACCTGAAGGCAGAATCAGAATACAAGGGTACTTCATTTTAAAATTGATTGTTACCTGTCAATAACATGGACCAGGTTAACATTTTTGGAATGAGTTATTTTATCCCTGTATATTCTCCCTGCTAATTTATTGTGCACCTGCAAAGGAGAAATGAATGAGAGACGCAGACACCTCTGTCTCATGACAAGTGCGCACTACCTTGCTTTTGTGTCACGGGTGCATATTAAAATCCAGGCCTCCTTTTCAGTGAGCCCTGTGACAGAATTGCAACCTTTGGGTTATTGCACTGCTATACTAGATTTAAAAAAGAGAAAGGAGAATACCCACAAAGAGCAGATGGTCGATGGAGTTGGTCTCCAGCAGAAATTGCAAGGACAGTTTCTCATTGCTTCTCCTTCTGTGCAGTTCTTTTGGATGACCTTTTGCTGTTCTTGCCTGATGACATAGCATGCCCTGCTCTTGGCCTGAAACCCCTCCAGTTAGTCATACTGTCAGAGAAGGACTTCAATGGATCCTGGCTCACGGAGCCCAGAAAGTGTGGGCAAAATGCTGTTTTCGCTCAGGAAAAGGGAATTATTGTTTGTCACATTGTGTTTCAAGCCTGGGTTTCTGAATTTGATACTGATTTTGCCAGAAAGTCAGACAATTTACTCTGATGGCTACTCCCTTTCAGGAAAGCCCTTGAAAACAGATACGATGCAAAAAAAAAAAAAATCACTTAAAAACTAGATGTCAGTAGTTCATATAATAGTTAGCAAGGGCAGCTCTGCTGTGATTCAGACGTCCCAAAGCCGAGGGGCGGCATGGAGTTGGGAGTGGAACTGGTACAGCCTGGAAAGTAGCTAACGTTGGGTTTTTGACTTTGGCCATGCTTGGTTATGGGGCTACAGGGCCTGGTCTTACTGAGAACAAATCATGATGGTTCCTGGCAGATGGGATGCACTCTTATTGCGTACAGCACTGCACCTTGCTTGCTTGGGCTAGGCTGGTGCGAAGGTTCTTTTTAGTTCAAAAAACTAAAAAGCTGATGCGTATCTACTGCTTAGGGAATAAGGATGATTTCTCAGGGGTAATGGCCAGGGTCACTGCAGTGCCATCTGCTTGCCTTATGGTCCTTAGATGGCTCAAAGGAGACAATTTCAACAGAGCTCTAACAGGAACATTTTGAAGACAGTGCAAAAGAAGCTAAGGACTAGGAGCTTAAAGAGGAAAAGCATATGGTATCGAACATATAACTTAAAAACCAGCATCCTGAGCCCGGGCCCAGCCGAGGTTCCCTGGGTGTAAGAACAGAGCAGTTCATAGCAATCTAAGACTAGAAGGGAGCAGGGCCAATTAAGCTGGAGGGCCTCTCCAGGGGACACGGGAGAGAGGAGTAGCAGATGGTGTTCATTTTGAAGCAGTAGCCACAAGCTAGGTACAACCAGCAGCGTCTTTCTTCCCCCTACATTCTAAAACAAAGCTTTAAAAGGAAAGCTGGAGCACCCAGGAGAATACTCATGCACTCATCATTCATTTAGAAAATATGCTTACCACCTCCTAAGCAGGATGTGTTTCACTAGGCTGAGTAGATATGCTGATGTGTAATTTAGAGTTCCTTCCCTTGGGGACTGTGCAGTGCAAGAGGGAAGCAGAGGATGTAAAATGTGTGCATGTCCGGGTGATGATCATTCCCAGCCCTTGGCACATGCATGGCACATTAGGGGGACAGCACGCTGCAGTGTTTTATAGAGGGGAGAGTGAATTCATGCTGGGACATAGGGGTGCTTTCTGAAGGACACAGCATTTAAACAAGACCTGTGTGGAAGGGTATGATTTTGCTAAGCACTGAAGGACTGCCTAATACAGAGATGAGATTTAATACCAGGATTCAAGGACCTTCAGTGGAGGGGTTCAGGATTTTAATATTTATCAGATGAGACAATAATTATACAAATATTTCCCATGCTTTAAATACATCTGAAATCTGCTTCTGCATTCTTGGGCGATTAAGCTGCACTTGAAACGATGCACACAATCAACCTTTCAGAGGAGTTCTAGCTTGAGCATATGTTAATGCTGCTCCTGCAGCTGTGACCCCAGAAATAGAAATTTTAGTGAGAATAATTTTTTTATACACTTTATGTTTTTAGCTTTGGCATACAAAAGGGGAATGGCTTGAACTGCAAAAACCACTGGTGTTGTCAGATCCCAGTCCAAGAAAATGTGGGTTCTTGTTTGGAGGAAGTGGATCCCCTGTGGCTAACCTGCGCTGTCCACTCATGTGATGATCCATGTCTCGTTCTCTCAGAGTCAGTTTATGAATCTGTATAATGAGACCACTTGTGTTGATCCTGTATTTAGTGCTAGGACATAAATAATATCGTTTTACATTGTTTGGAAACTGGTTAAGAGTGACTTTGGAATACAAGGCAGTTTTTCACAAAGCCAAATTATTCAGCGAATTTTTAAGGAGGTGAAAATGTTATAATTGCCACCCAGAATACCATAGCTATCCAAGGTATACTCCTTTCTTGTATTTTCTGTCTCTGCTTCATTTTGATGAGTACACACAAGTGCTCTCCTTCTCTTGCACAACCACACTCAGGTCTCCTTTCTGCACCATTTCTCCCATTACGGCCTCCAAGTCTGACAGCACAGGGAAATGAAAGCATCAATTGAGGCGTGAATTATGTTTAATTAAAACCTATCACTTAAGTCAGTGCACTTAACCTTTGTGCATTGCACCTCAGCTCCTCCAAGCCTCCCAGGACTCCAGGTGGAAGGGCAGCCTGCTGCCGGTGGCTGGGGTGCATCACCAGGGGTGCTGGCTGCATGTGAGGACACTAGCACCTGCTCCAAATCCGTGAGCTGGCAAGGTGCACTCTAAGATCAAGGTCATGAGACGGTGTCTCCTCCCATTTGACCTCCTCGCTGCCCACATGTCTGCAGTATGTATGGGAGACTGAGTACTGTCTCCAGAGCACCCCTTCCTCTCTGGACACAAAGGTATCCCACTGAAGGGGCATCACACTTCATTGGCATGCTCAATATAGCGGCAACTGAAGGCTGTTGTCAGAAAGTTCCCCAGTTTTCTGAGCTCTTAGCTCCCATCTTGAATTTCCAGCTGACCACAACCATTTGGTCGTCCCTGTAATATCTCAGATTTCATCTGGGCCCCGCCATGCAGGACTTGGGTTGGTTTGGGTCCTTAAATCCTCTGTGTTTAGTTAATGAATCTGCCAGGAAAGTCCTGGCAAGACACGGTGCATCTGAGCAGAGAAAATCCAAAGCCGAGGAGTGTCTGAGTCAGTGAGTGGCCAAGTCAGGGCACAAGCCATGAGTAAATGGGGGTGGTGGCAAGATAATCATCACCCGGAAAGGTGAGCTGCTGGGAAACCAGAGAAGAAGGAACATTAGAAACAGGTTGGACAGAGACCGCAGTGAGGCATTGATAAGGCACTGATGATGCTAGGATTAATTTGAACAATAGTTATTCAAGACGCAAGCCTCTGGAGATGGCTTGGCACATTTTGCTGGGGTTGGGACGCATCTAAAGTTTGCAGAAATGCACGACAAATTTGTATTTTTGCAAATATATTTATGCTTCTCTTCTCTTGCATTGTGTTGCCACTCAGTGTGTCACAACTCTCAAGTCACTCAAAACTCTTCAGAATCCCATCACATTAGCTTCTTCCTCATACCCGTTGGCTCAGCCCTCTGTCTCTGGGGGTAGCTCTCACGAGGCGGTAGTCTCCTGATGGTCTTGTTTTTAGTTATGATCTGTTCCAGTTCTTACAGTTGGCAATTTTCTTGATGTAACCATTGATTATTTACTCAGTTGCTCCAGACCTTTCTCTGGTTTTCTTTCTTTTTTTTATTTTAGGAGTAAAGGAATGAAAACATATTAAGAAACAGACAACTATTTACAAAGTAGCACAAGAATAGTACAAGCAATACTGAATTATAGACAAGGTGACAGGGAATTAACAATGGTTGTTGTATTACATATTGATAACTTCAAAGTGGTTACAAAGGAAGACAAATATAGACATGCAAGATTGATTAAAATAATTAATCATTAACTGTTCCTTTTCTGTGACAAAGAACAACTGAAGAACTCCATGAGTGCCAAACCAACCTTACAAAGAGTACTAAAAGGTGTTCTAGACAGAGAAACAAGTGACCATAATCCCAAGAACAACAATAGGAAGGAACCCTCAAGCAGAGCAAGCAATTAAGCACATAGCAAAAATTGGAAACCAACAGCAAGTAAATAACATGGCAAAGATAAGCCAACATGTATCCATTATAACCATTAACGTAAATGGTCTCAATTCACCGGTCAAAAGAAACAGACTGGAAGAGTGGATTAAGAAGCAAAATCCCACAGTATGCTGTACACAGGTTTTTTTTCTCTTAGGAAAAAGAGCAGTTGCTCAGGTGGCATGTGAGGCTCTCTTTGACCTAGTGTAAACATTTTCTAACATATGTGCTGCTTGTCACTCCTTTTTCACAAACCATTACTAGAGGCAAATGGAGCAGAATTCTAGTCTCTATTTCTATACCTCATATTTTGTTGTCTGGACATTTTGGTTCTCTTTTGTCTACTGTGATCTTCTGTTAGTGCCATCACTAATTTAAATAAACAAATTCTACCTATTTTCCAGTTAAAATGTGACACTTTATGTGATGCAACCTGTCATAGCTTGTATCTTGATGTTCCTCCGAAGACTCATACATTCATAAATTGGGATTTTCAGAGGTGGCTAGATCCAGGGTGTGTGATACTGGATTAAGGGTGTGCTATCTGATCAATCCACTAATTTGTTTAGCATAATTCTGGATTTGGCTAAATGGATTTACTGAAGGTGGATGACCCACTGTGGGTGTGGGTGGCTCCAATCAATAGGCATGTAACATGAATGGAATAAAAAGGGAAAGGAAGACTAAATGCTGCTGCTTTCTGCCTGCTCTACAGTGGCCTGCTACTTCTGCATGATGTCTCTCTGCCATGCTGTCTGCCTTGGAGCCAGCCAACTATGGGCTAAAAGCTCTACAAACTGTGAGCTAAATAAACCTTTTCTCTTTAACTTTGGGTGTTGGGTATTCTATCTCAGCAATGAGAAAAGTAACTAAGATAAAACTCTCACCTTAATCGTTAGGATGAAATTAATCTCTATTTTCTCCAAACTTCAGAGAATTTTATTTATTAATCTCTTAGTTTATTTTTTGGTTATGTACCTCTTTTATAAGCCACTGTAGGACTGATATTTTATTAAATTAAAACTATGTTTTGCTCAGCTTTGTAGCAGCCTATCTTTTTACATAGGACTTTTACAATAGATGACATAGAAGAAATAGTATTTGAATGAACTAATAGATGAATCAAACAAAGGATACGTATTCCTAAAATGCATGTGATAAAAGTTCAACTATTCATATTGCTCATGAGTAAAAGTTTTATAGCGCTATGAAAGATGCAAATAGAAATGTAGAATATTAGAGTCAGATTCAGAAAGAATTGAAAGGAAAGGTGAGTCTATGCTTCTAGATAGTTTGATTGGCAAGGAAATTATTTGGTAAACTGCCTTTTGGAAAGGTAAAGAATAACATGATGAGTTATCCTGAAGATTAATGTAGGCTCTAGAGTTTATTATTTCAGAAACATTATTTCGGAGGGCTTAGCGCACACATCCGTTCTGCCTCTAGCTGCATAGGCTGTGTGTTTGCTTAGTACCTCTTCCTGTTGTTTTTACTTATCCACTTACAGTTCATCAGAAAAGTGACCTTCCTTAATTGCTAAATGAAGATTCTAAATTTTTCTCAGAAGAAGAGGCATTCTTTGAGTAGATTGTGTAATCTCCTTGTTGTTGCCACAGCTCCATGGGAGCTTAGAATTCCACCTCGTTTCCTCCCAAATGTGATCGGATTCTGGGCCGCTCAGTGGCTTTGAGAGGAGCAAGCTGCACGATGTAAGTCTCCTCATGTGGCTTCTGGGATTGGGCGTTTGGGAGAGTTAAAAAGAGAAGGAGAATTCCAGATGAAGGCAAAGTTCTTTTCATTAATGAATCAGGAACAATACTTCATTTAACCAGTCACACAAAGGGTTCCTCAAATCATATCATGTTGATGTTGAAAAATAGCATTTCTCCATTGGTGCTTAAACCGGATGCTCTGGGCAGCTGTATTAACTTAAGAAATACTAGTTAATGGGAGTGTGCAGAAGTTCAAGGGCATTCTGAAGAGACTAGATGGAAAAATCTAACTTAGAAGATGGACCAAACTATTGCAAAGAGCTAAGGGAGCCCTGTTCTGGTAAAGGCAGTTGGTCTCAGTACCTCCCTTGAGAGAACCGCTCCAAATTAAACAGGTTGGCTGAGAATAGTAATATTTCTCCCAGAACGGAGCTGTGGCTAAGTTCATAAAACCCACAGAGACAGACTAGAGAGGGGGCACTTCTGTCAGAGATAGGTAGCCCATGCTGAGGAAGGCGACAGCATAACCCAAAGGAAGAGGAATCTAGTAGTGGACAGAAAGAGAATGAGTAGATGTGTCCCCAGGGTTTTCCTTGTCCAGTGAGACTCGTCCTCTTGTGTGGTCCATGGGAATGAGCTGGTAACCCAGGATGAATCCACTCCTCCACCGTGTACTGTGTTGTGGCCCTCCATGGAAGCCAGTGGCTGAGAAAGCATCGGCTTCCATCATGCTTTGCTGTGTGTTTGGGAGGGGGAATCTCAACTAAAGAGAGAAAACTGGGGCTTGGTTATTTGAGAAGACAGCGAGTGTCCTGTCTGGGCAAGCTGGTCCTCTGGTAGAGAAGCCTGTTCTGCTGCCAGCTGTTGCAATTGCTAAGAGAGCTCGGGTGATCATCCCAGAGTCCACGCCTACCACACACAACTGTTCCCTGCTTCGGGCATGAGTTGGGTCCTGCTGCCTGGAAGATTATTGCAGTGTGTGTAAGACTCAGCTATGCTTCTCTTCTACTAGGTTGGGGCCCAGAAGAAAGAAAGATGTATCAAAAAGAGTCCTAGCAACCCATTTGGAACCCCTCCTCTCTCTCAAGAGCTATTCCTATTTCCCACTCCTACTCCCTATTTCCATACCCCATTCCTTTTCCCCAGTAGATTTTTCTACTCTGAAAAAAAAGTCCTACTACATCTGGGATGTCGATATATACATGGTGTGTAGGCATGCATGTGTGTGTGCACGTGCATGTGTATATGAAAGAGTCTTGGTGTGTGCGTGTATAGGTGTGTGTTGTATATGTGGGCACGTGCACGTGTTTTGATGTGTGTACAGGTCTGTGTGTACTGGTCAGCCTTCCCCATGCTGGGACAAAATTCCTGACATTCACAGAAGGAGGGGTCTCATTGGCTCCGGTTTCAGAGGTTTTAGGCCATGATAAGCTGGTTCCAGAGCAAAAAATCATGGTGGAGGGAATGACAAGACAAAACTGCTCGCTTCAGGAGAGCCCGAAGCAGAACACAGGAGAAGAGGGTCAGTGAGAGTTGGACCATCTGAAGTCACTCCTCCAGTGATACGCCTCCAGCTGGGCCCTGCTCTTAACCGCACCTCAGCTGTGAACACAAGTGAGGGAATCCATTCATGAGTGTGGCATTCCCGATCGAGTCACAGCTCCAGGATCCTCTTAATCCAGTCCAACTGAAGATTAAGATTAAGTGGCTATGAAGATTACAAGGGAAAGTGGAGGAAATCATTCCCTTAATCATTTTTTTTTTTTATAATTCACTGGCAGGAGGGAAATATATATATGACTCTATGATTCAGTCCTAGATTTTTAGTTGTCTAATTGCTTCTTCTTTGTGGCAGATAATTTTTTCACAATCTGAGCTTTTCCATGAATTATTGCAGTATCTTTACATATGGGCTGAGGGATTGTAGTAATGATACAGTATGAATATTGTTTATCCTGTGGATGATTCCAGAATGGTAGTGTTTTCAGTAGAAGCTAGGATTTTTTGAAGGCAAAATTTGATTTAAGTCATAGTACTACAAAACATTTAGAAAGTTAAAAATAACTGATTGCAAAGGCAAAATGCTGATTCGCTTTGGATGTGTGATATTGGGGTTTGGCAAGCTCGCCACTGTAGAACACATTCTATTGTGGTATTACACATCATTTCTGTAGATCTTCACTTTATGATCCTCATTTTGTGGGATTTGATGGTTCAGAGGTGTGGTAATAGATATAAATTTCATTTTGACATGTGGAAGAAGGCATTTGGATGCGTGTGTGTGCACTGTGAAATGATTAGAAATTATTATGGGGTAGAAAATTTGTCATTGAGTTTGAATGATTGGATCTATTTTAAAAATATGCAGAGCTGTTAGCTTTCAAAATAATTCATGCAGTCAAAAGAAATCAAAATTCATTTCAGTTATTCATATTTTATTTTTGAAATAAGCCTTCGTTATTTTATTATTCTTTTTAAAGTAATGGCTTACCCATAACACTGATTCTCCCAAGGAGGAAGAATCATCTACAAGCTATGGTAAGAGAGTGCCTTTCCTTAAAATGAAGTTATCAGTCAGTAAATGAAGAAACAGTTATTTGTCTTTCAATTAATTAGCTGCTTCTTTTGATTTTATGCATTAGAAGGTCAAGTGAGAGACAGATGGCAGAGGTTTAGAGACTTGTGGAAGAGACTTCCATTTTAGATGAAAATTAAAACTTGAGACTGTCACTTTAACCAGTTCCTCCCAGGACTAGGGTCACTCCCTGATGGTCCTATGGGCCCACTTGAGGGCCTCATCTCTCTTGTACTCAGTGGAGTCGGAAGCAGTTTGAGGAAGGTAAGAGCAATCCTTTAATTATTAAGACTTATCAATAGGATAGCTACTGTTCATTTCTTGTTTATTAACTGGGATCGTGTGTATTTTTAAGGACACACCCATTCAGTTGCTGCTGTTTTCTGTGTAATGGAAAAGAACAAGAAATGAATGAAACCATAGGAGAAGAAATGGGGGGCAGGCTCCAGGAAATGGCGCTTTCATTCATTTGTTTACCCATTTATTGACTCAGAAGGTGAGACAAGGGAAACAGTTGCACTACAGCCTGCCGCTCAGGCTCTTTCTGGGACCCATGTGATTCCCGCACCAGGAACCCCAAAGCAGCAGGCACACTGTGTCTAGAAATGCCCCCTTTTCCATAGGTGGCCGGATGTGACCGAGGACCAAGAGGCTCAGGTCTGCTCCCCAGGGTGTCACCTGGCAGAGATCCCCTTACACGTCTTCAGTCCGTGCAGCAGGCCTCTTTGTGATCATAGGAAGCTTTGATGGCCACCTCTGTAATTTCAGTCAGCCTTTTCCACGTTTCTCCTAAGCCTCAGAGAATGCCTCAGCGCCCTTCAAGTTCGTAATGACCCTGCCCTCTGTCCGACACAGAAGAAGTAGGGTGCATTGGTGTGCCAATTTCATAAGCACGCAACTTCTGCCTTTCTTTCTTCTCTACAACTATTGTACATCACTGAATATCCTTTTTTATTTTAAAAACAGATTTATACACATGATTTATGATTACTCTTGGTATTAACATTACTGAATGGATTAACAGTGGATTACAGAAAGAGAAACATAACACCGTCACTAGAAAAAAGAAATTAATCCAAAAAGAATACTTAATTAAAAAAGAATAATACAAACAGCAATTACAGCACCTAATCTTTACTTTTGCTTTTAAAAAACTGACAGGTACCTTCCATTCCTCAACTCACTAAATCTCTCCAACAGTGCTTGTGATGGACACTACTCTTATCTCTAATTAATTTATGATGGAACTGGTATATAATGAAGCAAAGCAGGAAACCGATTTTATTGAGCAGTTACTGTTTTCCTGGCACTGCACAAGAGTTTGCTCAAGGAGTAAAATAGAACCTTGGCTCCGGAATGCCTGCACAAGGACAGTTAGTCACAGTTTAAGACAGTTATTACTTTTGCACTAAATTACAGGAAGGCAAGAACAAGCAAACACGAGGGAACATGATGACATGGAGAAGTAATTATTTCATTTAAAAAGGCAGACTTTTCATAAAGATGAAGGGAAAACAGTTCCATTCTTTCTGCAAATTTATCTTGGATAAATTGCAAATTGAAGAAGTAAGTAGGAGTTGCCTGAACTTCCCTGTGTGTACCAATTAAGCGAGCGTCTGGCTGAATAACGGTCCCAGAATGTGTCACTGGAAGCTGCAAGCTGGCTTGTCAGGAGGACTGGTGTATGGCTGGAGGTCACAGACTTTTTGAACACCAACCGCTTCAGCTCTCTGGCATGGAGGAAAGCTGGGCCTTTGGGACTGAAGCTCTTAGGGGAGACCTGCGGGGAGCCTGTGTCCTTTGCGAAGACCCCACTTTCCAGTGCAACAGCAAGGGAGGCCTTCAAAGGCTTCTCACGCTTGTGGGTTTCCTGTATGCGATACCCCAAAGAGTAAAGGGGTGACACTTAGAATTGCTCACTTCCCCACAATGCCTTGCTGGGAATGGCCAGAGTGATCCTTCCGCCCTCCCAGGTGATAGGGATCAGGAATGCAGATGCTCTCTCAATATATTCTTTTGACAATCAGTGAACACTTTTTCTTTTCTGTATAGAAATTTCTTTTCCCTCTATTTCAAAGGTGCTAAAATGTTTCTCAGAAAATAGTTCATGGCTTGAGAAAATTCTTGCTTGAGGACTTAATATTTCAGTGCCTTAAATATTAGGAAGTAGGTCTAGAAGATTCTGATGACAGACATAGAAAACTGTAAAATTTCCCTCCAATTACAGATAACTAAGTCAGTTGACCTAGATAGAGATATTGTGAAAATTGATTCCAGATGTACTAGCACATTTATTTCAGCCACATTCAGGGATATGTAAATGATTTGATTTAATAGCATCATACTATGTTAGTTTCTGTTTTCTTAAAATAGAACCAGTGAGTATGGAAGAGACACACAGGCAGACAAATCAAGAAGAGGATTCAGGAAGCTTAGTGACCTTGCACTGCTATTGATTTTGTTTTCAGAAGTTGTCCTGGCAGTCAACTCCCTATGGGACAGAGTGAGACCTTGAGATCCAGTTTTGAGATGATAACCCTGATGTCTGGTGCTTATGGAATTGGCGCACAACTGCACCCTACTTCTTCTGTGTAGGACAGAGGGCAGGGTCATTACGAACTGAGTTTATTCACCTTTGAGTTCAATATGAGGCTTCTCTGAGTTTCTCTGATATCCAGCTCTTTCTACAGGGGTAGACCTGTTACCCAGAATGGGAATATACATTCTTATTTGCTAGGAAATGAATTGGAACATGCTCATTCTGAACAGGTCACATAAAAGTCAGCCCGGAGCTCTGGTACTTGCTATTTATAGAGCAGGTAATTTTTCTGTGCCAGAATCCCTGGTCTCCATTACTGAGTGAATGACTCTGCCCTAAAAGGTCCGAGATCCTTCTCAACTACTCCATGGAGCTAAAGCCCACAGTTCTGCCCTTTCTCTGCTCCCGAAGGCCCACCATTAATCTGGAATGGATATCGCCATATTGTAGCAGATGTTAGCAACTTGGGTTTCAGAGATGATAATGGCCATGGGTGTCACCTCAAGCGTGGCATCTGCATGGAAAAGTCTGGACTGGGAAACAGTGACAAGCATGAAAGGGATCCATGCAATTCTTACTCCTGAGATGTGGAACACTCACTGTCCTGCAGCTCAGGGCCGAGGAACGGAAAGGGAGGGCTGGTCATGCTTAAACTGGTTCAGTGGCCTTCGGGAGCAGCACCTGGGTTGACACAGAGCTGAGAACTGGCCTTGGAAGACATTCAGCATCAGGAGGACTGGTGCCTTATCTCCACCCAGGGGACTGGGAGCACTTGATTTTCCTACTGAGTCATCCCCACCATTCCATGGATGTGGCCTGTCATTTGATTTTTTGTTTTTTATTTTTATTTTTTTCCGGTACCGTGAATCTAACTCACAACCTTGCTCTTGTCAGGCAGGCTTTGTGCCGCTGAGCTAAATCCCCAGCCCCATGGCCTGTCATTTGAGATGTGTAGGTCAAAGAGTAAAATACTCCAACCAAGAAGTTTTCCGCCAATGTCTCTGACACTCAGGAGGGGACGGCTGCTGAACTGAAAGACCGAAAGAGGCACAAAAGTCCGAGAGACAGCGAGTCCACGTAGAGTGACCTCTTCTTTGAGAACTGGCCATGCTCACCAGCAACTGCTCAATACCTGGAGTTTGGTGACAAAAGAATATTGCTCTGAAGGGAGCCCAAGGCCTCTCTCATGACTTGTCATTTGTGATTAGCTGTATTTGTATGAAAGTGCTTAGAGCACTTGAAAAGAAAAAAATATTAAAATGCCTGCTCAAGAAATAATGATGGCCATCATTCTAATAGCAGAGGCTGCTCAGAGCCTATTGCTGGAAGAGAAAAGATCATGAAGCCATCCTGGGGCCCACATACTCCAGGCTGAAAGTATTTCTGAGGATAAAGTGCAGGCATGCCTTCTAAAATAAAGATATTATTGAAATACCTTATGTAATGGAATTATATTTGATGCCCAAGAAGTCATGAATAATATTTGAAAAGCAGAAAAATACTCTCTTTATAATCTTTGCAAATCCAGTTGAATGTTAAGCTCCCCTTAAGCTCTGTTTACAAAGAATCGTACCCGTTTTCAACACGATATGGTGGATTTACTTCTACTGTGCAATTGGAAAATTGACTTCATACTCCTGAGGGTACTTTTTAGAAAATAAATTGGATTTCTTCAATTCATTATTTTTCAATAAAATGTATAGCTAATAGTATTAAGTTTTTCTACACCTACTGCCTTTTATTTTGTTTGAAGTAGATATAGGTTTGTAGATTGACTTACAGGAAAGACCACTAAAAAAATACTTAAAGTACAATTTCTAGACTGCTAGGCTCACATTTTCCAGTAGGGGGCAAGAAAGTACTGCATATGAAATCCAGAAGGTTTTTTTTTTTTTTTTTTTTTTTTTTTCTTCCCTCCCACCCCTGCATCTTTGCAGACCAATTAAGTTCCTGAATTGTGAAATGCTAAGCATGATAGGGAAAAGGATATTCAAATACATTAAATATAATCTTTTCCTTATATCAGAGGGCTATTAAGCATGATCTTTAACTCTCAGTGAGTCCCCGTGGGAAAGACAGACAGAAATTTGGAAAAGGCCAAGAAAATAGAATGTGATGCTTTGGCGAAGATGTATGGTTACTACTACAGTAAACATCCGGCAGGGCTCTGCCCGGATAGCCTCTCCCATCAACCCCTCCCCCCAAGTTGAAACAGAAGCCCAGCCTGTTAAAATGCTGGATATCTTGGTAACACACTTCTCCCTCTTGTATACACGTGCATAGTCATTCAAGTGACCCAGTGTAAGGAGCTGCTTTCTGTCTGCATTAGAGACCTCGGTCATGCTATTTATGTCGTGGATAATGAGCTCACTTCCAGCTTGGCCAATGCAACTGAAAGAATCAATTACTCATAATTGATCCAATCTGTAAACTTCCCAGTTATGGTTCAGACATCTAAGATCATCCAGATAGTCTTTCCGAACAAATTTCTAAACCCAACTTGGACATATAAACTGGACACTGTTTTTTCTTTTAAATACCACTGATTCAAATGCATCATTGAAGTGATTTTTTTTTCCTTTTTAATGTTTTTTCTCTTACTCTAGTTTTTACAGGAGAAATCACCTATAAAATAATACCAATGTACCACAAGATGCATTTTTGGTGCAAATAAATATGTATAGTCAGAAATCATGTTTGGAAATTCTCAACTGTTGTGTGTTTAAAGTATGGCTTTGGCAATCATTTTGGTGTATTATAACACATCCAAAGAGAAACAGAATCCACTTGTCATAGCCTTACCAATGCTCCTTGGTTTGTGTAGTATTTATTAGCTCTAGAAGTCAATCGCTTTCACATGAATAGGCTATGTTCACTTGGTTACTTGAAAAACAGATGGTTACTTGCACATAAACTAGGGAGCTTAGGGAAAGAATTTAAGGTACAGTGATGTAAAGACTACGGTAAAGTTGTCTGAAGCAGGTAAGTGGCTTTCCCAAGGATAGTGTCATATTTTACAATCTCTTCCTTGAGAATAAACTTGCTTTGTTTACAAGACATTGTATTCTGTATGATTTACACAGTCACTAAAATGGAATATTAAACTCAACTTCCTTTTAGAAGTAAACTTTAACGTTTACTGTGCTTATTTTATTTGTGCTGGAAACCTAGCAGATCCAATTTGGGAAAAAATACTTGGCATATTAGAGCAATGGTCAATGTTCTTTCCCTCATACTCGGCTTCCACAGATCAAGCAAGCAGGACTTTCAGACAAAGCAAGGAAATGGTTTATATGCGTTTGGGGGATTATTGGATTTTTGTGGAAACACATTTCTCTACTTTTGCCATGTTTGCTTTTATTTTATTCCTGAGCATTTATTTGGTCTTATTTTCCCTTCCCCAGACAAGATTTTGATCAGCTTTTAGTAAATCATTTGTACCAGGGTCATATTAAAATGCTTCTGATCTGCCATCAGTAGTTCAGTTTTCTCCATGACTTATATTTATGACAGTTTCTTGCCAGTTAGAAAAACAGGTTATGTGTGTATAGCAAAGAAATACAACTGTTCGGTTTATTTTGGTTAAAATATAACTCATAAAAAGAGCAATTGAAGTGGTTTTCTCACAGAGGTCTTCAGGAGACGGGAACTTATTTTTACTCATTCTTGTCTGTAAGTTTGAATTAAGGTTCTTACTGAGAGAAAAGAAAATGTTTGCAGAGCAGCACATTGATCACATTTCTAAATGTGTTTCTTCTTTTCCTGTGTAGAGTGGGATTTCTACGCCTAAATCAAACTAAACTTTAAAGGATATCTCCTTATAGATGAGGAAGGTTTTGAGTATTTCCAAGAGGGAAACTAACTTGAAAAATAATTACATTATTCTTATATTTTAAAAATCTTCCAAATATACAATTTACTTTTGCATTAACTTCTCTTGTGCATTATATTACAAAAGTGGAAACTGTTGAACTCAATAAAATGTGTGTGTACATATATATATATATATTATATATATATTGCTTGGCACTTTAGCACTTTAGGAAGCAAACAGATCAAAAGATCTTAGGACTTCAAGAAAACTACATCTTCACATTTAGCCACAACTGTAACTGCCAGCTAAATGAACTTGACATGCTGTTGTATAAAAGTGAGCACTGTTAGATGTAAATTCATTCTGGTCTACCTGCTTTTGCCAAGTGCCAGGTTGCTCTGACCAGCACTTAAAGTATACCTTCTCTTACATGCAGCTGAGCTTGACATGGTGCTTGAAATCAGTGGACAGTGTGACCCCTTTGGTAGTGCTGCCCTGTAGAATAGGAGTCCTGCTCTTTCATGAGAATGAGACTCATTGATGTTTGCAAATATCCTCAGGTAGAATAAAATAACATGAGGTGTCATCTAGAAGAAGTTTCATGAACTGCTTCTTCCCTTTAGACTACTTCCTTCCAACCTTGCTTTGTTTTTGAAGAGGGCAGACCATTCTGTAGTGTAGAGAAATGAAATCTGTAACAACAGGTTTCCTCAGGGGGTGACAGGAATTTTAGGGGTGATATCATAGGATACCTGTATTTAAGTAACTGCTGTTTATCGGTCTCTGAGTTAGTTGATAGAGTTGCCAGTTTCATATATTCTTTAAATACCTTCTCTAAATATTTCACATGCTCTTGCTATGGAGAGTCTCCTTCACTGTTTTTGACATTCAGAATTCATTAACACTTCTCGCTACTCTGAAATTTTAAAATCAGTCCCAACACGTATCACAGGGCAAAAACTCAACAGTCACGTGTCTCATTTTTCAGTAGTTTGCTGATTGTGACAATTTTTATGAAGAGTGGAAAAAATTAACACTTTAGACACCAGAAAATAAATCCTTAATTGATTGTTCACTCAATTGCTTCTCTTCCAGAGAATTCCCCTGGGAGCAAAGAGAAGCCTGTTTTTAATGGTTTCTCTTAATTTCTATGTGTATGTGATTGTTTTGGTTTGACCATAAGTCCAGAAGAAAAACAAAGTCATTGGAGGTGGCCTGTGTGTAATATACGCATCTGAGTCTTACTATAACACACTTTTCTCTTTGGACCAAGGACTTTAGTGTTTTTGTTATGGTCAGTAGCTATGCCAAAGTGATTTTGGCATAGTATACATTTAGAAAATTGTAATTGAAGTTCTGTGATTTTCTTGCAAAACCCAGGATTTTGCATTCATTAATACTGTCTCCTTAACAACAAAATGCCTAGAAACACTATTCATTAAATGAATGGTCTATAAAATGTTCTCCAGGAAGTAAAAACATAGTGACACAGACTTTCTAAACACAAGAAAGGCAAATAGAAACAGACTCCTTAGCTTCAGAGCACACAAGTCTCTGGGGCACACAAGCGGAAAATGAAAAACTGTCTTAGAGTTTGGGGTCGCTTCAAGACAGGCCTAGAGACAGAAATAACAATAATTTATGAGAATGATTATTGTTTTATGAACTTTGATTTGACTAGTAAGAGGGAGACCCAAAACATTTCTACAGAATTGGACCCAAGGGATAGAAGTAGGTCCATTGACTACCATGCCATTTAGGGCACATGTTAGGAAGACGAGATGGACATTTCAACTCGACAACAAGAATATTTATCTTTGCAACGAACTTTCTTAGAGAGTATAAAGTTTCTTGTTCCTGGAAGAATATTTGATCACCTGGGAAGCTTGTGTTAGAATAGCTGCAAATATATTGCAGCTCGAGGGTTCTTTTAAGCATTACGGTCAAGTCTCTGTGATTCTACACATGGGGACACTCAGAGCCTTTTGTGAGACTCAGGTATTTCCTGTATCCTACTCAGATGAGGTTAGAAACCATGTAGACAGTCTATTAAATGATATTAACAACCAGGGCTGCATGATCTATGACCATTCCTAAAGAGAGAAATATCTTCCCCCTTTCCCTCTCCTCAATTCTCCTTTTTCTTAGTTGAAATTCTTTTCCCCTAATACTAAGAAGTCAGTGTTATGTCCCATCAGGGACAAAGTAGGTCAATCGCTTTTCCAGGGGTATCTCTGATTCATTATGGCTGTGCCATAGGGGGAAGGCAATTAAGGTTGAGAAACTCACACATTGAAAACCTACATCTCTAGCCTGAAGGACAGGGTTTCATGGGGAGCCGATTCCATGGAATAACTTAGATTTCCAGGGTCGCCAATCTGGAAAACTTTTAGTAGTAAATTTTCTAAATTTTAAAAAGGGGAAAACTACCCAACTTGCCAAATATCACTATATTGTCCATAAAATCAAATGAACTCCTTTTTCTGAATATTGGCCCCCAAGGATAAGCGCATACTGATTACTTTAAACTTATCATAAATCCCTTTAAGATGCTTTCTTCCAGGTATTTTTCACCCCTTAAATATTTTATAAAGAATAATCAAGTATTTTCAATTAAAAAGTTGACCTTTAGGCTAAGTTAATTATTCATATTTTTAAAAAATATAGATTATGACAATTTTGGAGCCAGATTTTTCTTTTATTTCTAACATGCCTAGAGGCCTAGTAAAAGTGAATTGGAATGTTATATGTATTAGTAGTATTTTATTGGGATAAATTTTTTCCTACTTTTGGATATTGATGTAATATTTATATATTTTCCAAGAAGCATTTACATAAAACTCAGTCTGGAATGTCGACAATGAAAACAAAATAAGAAAAATAAAAATGCAACTTGCATATGAAAAGAAACCAAAGCATGAATATCAGTGAAAAGTGTAAGTGCTATAAAAAGGTGATCTGAAACACAACTATCATCCAAAACACACAAAGGAGAAGGTGTTTCTAATAGGTATTTAATGAGGAATAAGTTGCTGAAATTCCAGTTATTGCAGTGTTTGCTGGACGGAAATGAGAATGTGGTACTAAAAGGAAAATATCTTTTGATTAACTACAACTTCAAGATCAAATTAAATAGTGAAATTTATTATAAACAGAGTGGGTAAAATAACAGAGTCTGAAGACTTAAGTGAGACCGTGGTCAGCTGTGCTAAGGCTCCCCTGCCTGGTGTTTCTGTTTGTCGGCTTCCTGGGGGAAATCGTGGACTCAAGTAGACACACTGGGCATGAAGAGTGGGGAATGCTCTGTAAAGACCACACACGAAGCTTGACACCCTGGCCGTCAAAGGAATCATGTGATGTTCTGCGTACAAACTTGCCTTGAATTATCTCTTTAAGCACAAAATATTCGTTTACCTATATTTCCATTATTACTGAAGTCATAACGTATTTGAAGTTGCACATAATCATCATGCTCTTATTATGTTTCAAAACTAAGCTCTGTTGGCCCCAAGTGCCGGCGGTGACCCAGGTATGGAGAAGGAGAGTGGAGGGCAGTGGGGTGTGCGGATGGGGAGGAATCCCCATCACTAATTTCGACGCTAGTCACCCATGTATCCGCCGGTCGGGTCCCTTCTCCACCCACAGGCTGGTCTCAGAGGGTCAAAGATGAGTCTCAGAGAGGGTGCAGCACTAGAGGGCGTAGAGAGGAAGCGCAGCGCCTCTAAGCCCGCGTCAGGCTCAGAGGCGGTGTGGCCAAACTGGAGGAAGGACTGGGACACCAAGCTGAGGAGGACGGGTGAGCATGAACAGTTTCTATGGAGTGGCTTGGTGCTTCTAGAATGAGGCCTGGGGCAGTTTCAAAGAATCAAAAATGCAGAATATAAATGTGGAAGAGTGCTGCTGAACCAAATATGAATCTATGGGAGAGAAATGCTGTAGGGCGCTGAGCTCCTAAGCGTTAATGTCCAAAAGCCAAGAACTGGGGGACATATTTAACTGCCGTGCTGGGCAGCAAGAACAAAGACCCAGCACAGCAACTGCGAGCATCAGAGATGTGCAGCTCACGCTGTTTTCTTCTTCTTCCTGTGTGTGTGTGTGTGTGTGCGTGTGTGTGCACTCACCATGCAGTGCATGTTCTGTTTCCACTTTCCAGCGCAGCTGACAGAGATTACCATTACTTTAGCCTTATGAAGTCTTATCATTACTTTAGTCTTGTGAAGCATTGGGATCAAACATTGATAGTCTTGCATAGCTGTTGACTATTTTAAGACAATTAAACTGAGCAGTAGCTCAAGCTCGTACAAGTTCTATAGTATGACAGTATTTATTAAAGCTCACTAGAGATTTGTACTGACTGGGCAGAGTGGCAAATGCCTGTGATAGCTTCAGTCTGGAAACCAAGGCAGGAGGACTGTGAGTTCAAACCCAGGCTGAGCAATTTAGTGAGACGCTGTCTCCAGAGTAAAAAAAATAAATAAATAAAGTGGAATAAAAGAAAGATTTCCCAACACCAAGGGGTAGTTAACGTCGGGGGTGATAGGTGTGCAGGTTATTCTGCATTACACGTCATAAACGAGATTGAAATGTGGCACTGGACTCCACACATATGATTACCAGGTGCACTAACAAGAAAAATGTATTTGAGAAAAGAGCTTTGCCCTAGGCCAAGTGCTCCCTCTAGGAGTTCCCTTAGTTCTCTCTCCCACCCTCCAGAGAAGACATTACAATCCTAGCTTAGAGCTGAGGAATGAGGCTGTGGGGCTGGAATGAACGGCCTAGGGCTGGTGAGCGGTGGCACTGGGCCTGGGGTGAGTCCATTGGACTCCAGGCCACCTCAGGATCATTACCACGTGGCACTGGGGCTACTCACGCACACTCTGCAGTCACAGAAGGCCAGCTGCTGTACCAGGACAGTGGTGCTCCCAAGTGTGGGGTCATCTTACTATGTTGGAGGGTTTGACCATATGATTGCTAATCTAATTATGTCATTGCTGCCTCTAATTTCTTTCCTTTGGAATATTTAAGGAAACTTTAAAAAGCGAGTAAAGTGTTTTATCCATCAGCACATTTATATGTAATATAACATAAATCTACGGGACTGAGCTTCTCTTCCTTCCCCTGCCCTTCCCCATTTCTGGTCTGGTTTGTTGTTGTGTTTCCAGAACTTAGAATGTCTCCTATATACTAGGTGCTGAGGAATACTTTTCAACCATACAGTAAGAAATGTTTTAGAGTATGATCTCCATTTAGTAGTAGAAAAGTATCTTTTTAAGAAATCTTACAAAATAACACACCTGCATTCCATTTATCGTGTAAAGCAGTAAGTGTCTCTCAGGTCTGACGGAGCAGGTCTGCATCCAAATACTGTGGCTTCATGCTTTGGCCTGTTTGGCGTGATTATTTAGGTTCTCTTCTAAGTTTTATATATTTTTCACGTTCCTTTGTTCAGACCTAGGACTGAGTCTGGTAGTGCAGTTCACTCAATTTAGTAAGACAGAATGCTCAGCTCAATGCCTCGTTGTGGAATGGTAATGAATATGTTTCTCCTTCTCCTCCTTATACCTTAATGGCACGAGAGTTTAATGTGCCACTGGTGATATCCGAAAAATTTCTGGGCTCCCTGTGAGAGAGTGATGTCAAGGAGATGGGAAGAGTTCTCATTTGTTTTAACAAAGTACATTACCTCCAAATGCTATAATGATTTTTCCATTAACAAACAGGGCATTCAGATTCCAACCACGAGGGCCAGTAGCTACTCCTCCGTTGAAAGCTTTCATAAAACATATTTCTTTTGTCTTTACTTTGTTTGACTTGGGCTAAAGATAGCTAGAACATAAATAAGAGAACCACTTTAAAGAATAACTTATGTGTAATCACTGACATCTGAGGCACAAACATCTCTGGGTCGAGATCCTTTATAGTCTCATTTCTTGCAGCAATTTTCCTCGTTATCCCATCTCCTGGACTTGAAATGACCACCATACATATGTAAAATGGCTTCTGGGAGCTTCCCGTTGTTTATCCCATATTGTGTTACAATGGTTTTTGGCATCTAGAGGCAAAATTTGCCTCTGAACCTAAACTCAACTTTTTTTTTTTTCTTTAATCCTCTGCTTTCAGAACAACATATTGGCCGATTGTTTATTTCTATCTGAAGTTCTGGGAGTTCTCTGGAGTTTTAAAATGTACTTTTTCTCCTAAGCCTCGTGTGGAAGTTACTGTTCATTTACATCCCTCCCACATGCTTCTTGCTTTGCGTTTCAGAACAAATTCCCCACTACTGCTGCAGGCTCTCCGGTTACCCCGTCTGTAAGCAGTTCTAGTCTTTGTCTATCGCTCTGCGGCCAGACTTCTTCCAGCTCTAATCCTGCTAGCATCTGTAACCTCAGTGAGATTAAGGTGGTTTGGGCTTTGTTCCTGGAATGCCACACTGATCCGGCATTGGGCATTATAAACATGCAAGTGGTGAGTTGGATTTTTCATATTTCATCTCAGTGTTTGGGAGCCTCTAAGGCCGAGGCTTAGTGTTTGGGTGGTAGTAGACTCAGGGCAGGATCAGAGAGAGCTCTCTGGGCTGGGGATATAGCTCAGGGGTACAGCGCCTGCCTAGCAAGCAAGAGGTCCTGAGATTGATCTCCAGTACCAAAAAAAAAAAAAGTCTTGGCAGAGAGAGCTCTTCATGGTCAGAGCCTGCTTGTTGGGTGAAGGGGTAATGAACAGTGAAACTAGGACCTTACACAGGTTGGCTCTATGATCACATATCCTAAGGGGCAGATCTCTATAAACAACACAGAAGCACGATACCTGTTACATGAATCAGTATGGTACTCTGACTGTGACTACTACACTGTACTTTCTTGGTAGCTTTGCTATCCTCAGCACAAAATGACAGGCTGCATGCTCTCTTCTCTTTTTAAATCCTATGATTATGGGCCCTTGCATGCTATTTGTAGGAATATAAGTTAGTACAACCCTTATGGAAACCAATAGGAAAGTCCTTCAAAAATATAAAAGTAAATCTACTAAATGATGCAACGATCCAAATTCTGGGTGGACAGCCAAGGGAAATGACATCAGTGTGTTGCAGAGACATCTGCACTCTCGTGTTTACTGCAGCACTATTGACTGTAACCAGGATGTGCAGCAACCCAGGTGTCCATCGATGGATGAATGAATGCAGAAATGCGGTATGTCTACACAGGGAATACTATCCAGCTGTCAAAACATGAAACACATCTTCTGGTACAGCGTAGGCGAACTTAGGGAACATTATGTTAAGTGAAATAAAGACAGCACAGAAGCAGAAATGTTGCCTGTTTTCACTCATATGTGGAATCTAAAATTGTTAAAGTAGAGAGTAGAATGGTAGTTGCCAGAGGCTGGAGAGAGTGGGCGGGATGACAGGTGTGGGACTTTCCCTTCCTGCTGCGAAAGATGCCGCTTTGCTTCCATTTGCTCATTTATTTCAACTTTTTGGTTGTGGTGGTGGTTATACCTTACTATTTTCTTCATTACTTAAATACAATCTTTAATATGTAGTCATTTTTTTTATATCTCTCTGAGTGACAATTTTACTCCTTTAATGAAAATTATACTTTTTGTAAGTACTGTTTGGCTTTAGTAAGTTGTTCCCTTTCTGTTTCTGCTTAGCATGGGATTTATTTACCTATGTGGAAAAGTTGCATTGACATAGACAGGACTGCTTGCTGGACGTGCGGGACGTTTCCTGCTGGGTCGCCTTGGTAAGGAAGCCTGCGAGGGCCAGTAGTGTGGTGTGGCCCTGCCTTTCTCTACTTCTGCTCCACTGTTCCATCATCCGAAGGACGTGTCTCCTTAGCTCTTGGCTCTGGGGTATACTTGGTTTCCATTGCCTCTCCTGGGCCCTTTATCTCCATCCCTGCTTTTCCTGATGAAGCAAAGCCCAGAATGGCAGTGCTTCCAGTCTTCCACATTGCCTGGTAATAAAACAGGGTTTTGAGGTATTTGTGGTTTTGAGTAAGTGATAGTTTCTCGGATGGCTTTCTTTCCAGTGAGGCTCAAATTTACATAGGAATGTTCTTGTGGTAAGTCACATCTTGAAGTGTAGTCTGTGTTCCACTGAGAATTCTCCTGGGAGAATAGAGTAGTGGTGAGCCATGGAGTATTGTCTTTTGTTGGGTCTGAGTTTTTGTCTGGACATCACATCCTGGCCTCTGCCCTGCTGAGATTTCTTTGTTCATAAATGGCTGGTAAATGCTCTATCCTTTGTCTCTGGACAATTATAATTCTGTGTTGCTCACCGTGATTCATGGGGATAAAACACATTTAGATAAAATTGCTTTTATTTTTGTCTTTGGTTTTTAGTGAATTTTCTGTTGCTGGGACAAAGTATCTGCTACTTAATTATTAAAACAGGAGTTTATTTGGTTACCAGTTTTCAGTGGGTCCTGTCGATGGTTGACTGGTTCCAGGACAGGAATTGCATGGTAGAAAGGTGGAGGAAGGGTGCGCAACCCATGAGAATCAGGAAGCAAAGAGAGAAGGAAGCATCTGGGAAAGAGAAAAGATCCTTCTGAGTCATGCTTTCAGTGATCCACCTTCCACCAGCTTCTGCTTCCTGATACTACACTGAGCTATAAGCTCACCAGTGGGCGAATCCATGGATGCACATAGCACCCCAAGACTCAGTCACCTTCCAAGAAGTCCAGCTCTGAGCACGTGACTTGGGGAACACTTTAGATCGAAAGCATAGCTACACACGTCTCGTGTTTTCCTCGTATTCATTCCTGTGCCTCAGATGCTTATTATATAAGTAACAGTAGGAGTTGATCTGGTTCCTATTGCTTTGATGTCACTTTAATTTTTTAAATATTCTCTGTATAACTGCAGATTCTATAGAATGATCTATCTAGAAAACAAAAGTGATCAATTTCTCTTCTCTAGTTGAAACATTGCTAGAAACCCATGTGGCAATCTGAGTAAAAGATATGCCACATTTGTCTCTACTTTATTTAAAAGTGGACTCACGGTCACTTCCAATTCCCCCGATTGCCCAGTCGGTGCCAGGCTCTTAGGCCACTGCCTTCTCTCTTCTAAAACACTTCCACTCTTCTTCCACTTACCTTTTCAATCTAATTCCTATTTATACTTAAAGCTCTCATTTAGAATTTACTTCCTCTAAGAAATATTCTCTCACCATAGATCCAGCCAGGGCTCCCGTGCTATTTTCAGTGGTGTGTCACTGGGTGTTAACACTGCAGTGTTACTTTTATGTATCTGTCATGTGCATTATGACAGCCCCAGCACCTAACAGGAGCCCACATAAATGTTTGAAACTGTTGTATAATTTCTCATCATCACACATTTTACCATGTATGAGTGGTTTGTAGACATTTTTACTGGACTTGGTAACTTTATCTTATTAAATTGTCACTCTTATCCATGAGGTGTGTGTTCATTTTATTTAATGAATAATGAAATTGAGGCCTAGAAAGGTTGAATAACTTATACTTATTACTGTTAAATAGCCCCGATTGGGACTTTAATCTGGATTTGTCTACTTTCAAAGTGCATGGTCTTAATCACCATGGAAGATCTAGCAATTTCTTTAGTTCCTGTGTTACATAGTCACTTTTTAGAAAGTTTAAGTTCACTGAATCATAGTTTGGTTTTACCTGGATGTAAGTTCTATGGGTTTATAGGCCAGCATGAGTTTAGTTTTAGGAAGGGCCACATTTCTTCTGGTGTCTCTTAGGGAGAACATTGTTTTTGCCTTTTTAGCTTTTAGGCAACCCTCATTCTTTGGTTCATGACCCCTTCTTCTACCTTTGATGTTAGTAAGAGGCATCTCTCTGACCCTATTTCTTCACTATATTCTCTAACTCTTTTCTGCCTCCCCACTGTATGTTTAAGGACTCTTTGGATACTTTGGCTGCCTAGAAGACCTGGGATATCCTTCCTGCTTTAAGATCATTTCCTTAGCAACATTGATTCTCTCTGATGTTTTGAAAAAATCTAAAAGGTTCTATAGAATGGAAGGTGGACATCTTGGGGAGCATTATTGGGGGTAGGAAATATTACCTTACTTACCACACACACACACCATTCATAGATTTTTCTTCTCAGCTTCAAACCTTTGTTGAAGTTTAAGAATAACATTTTTTTTTTATTTTATGGAAAAAAGATAAAACAAAATTTAATAACAAAATATTAGGAGAGTGACAACAGTTAATTCTTTACATGTTGTTATCTTGAAAGTAGTTGCTTAGGGTATTGAAGAGATGGTAGAGTCTGAAGTGGGCTTGTTACCCGGACAGGCTGGGATGTGAACAAAGATCTCAGTGGCACAGGTGGCTTGAAATTTTTGTACACCAAGCATTGAATCAGCCTGTTGGGAGCGATGTTAATGCCACTGTGACATACCAATAAAGACTCTAGAATTCACATTCTTTATTTCCAGTGGGAAGCTTTGTAAATCAATAAATATTGTCATCAGAGATCCAGACATCCTCTTCCTGAAAAAATGTAACTTAGATTAAAGATGTTAACTAGAGATGAAATCAGAGCTAGGAAGATGAAGGACTTCAAGCATACTTCCTCCTGTCCAGGAAAGGTACATTAAATCATAGTTGCACTTAATGATTATTCAGTTGACCAGATGGACAAAGGTTTAGTGTTGTATGCTTTGGTCCTTATAAAATGACACTAGTCACATCTCAGAATACCCCGCTTCTCTGTCACCTGGAAACAACAGCGCGTGTACTCATGCACACTTCCTTTCATGGGGCCATAGCCATACCAGAAATATTTTGCCCCAGAATCCATCTCCTTCAAAGACCAGAAATCCTTGATTTTTGTTTTTGCTTCCTTTGGAGATCATTTCTCTTGCAGTGTCATCCAAAGATAGACACTTTGGGTATTTGATATTTGATATTTCCAGTTTAACTTTTAGAGAGAAAATTTCTTACTTCCCACAGGACATTTCTTTTACTGAGCACCTTTGACCTCTAACTGGATGTAGGAACCATGCGCTTCTTATCCTGGGCCCATCAAGCACTCATCTTAATACTATCACAGTTAAGCTCAACTGTCAACTTGATCGACTTGGGAGCTGCCTAGGGTATTAGTATAGTACACTTCTGGGTGGGTCTGGGTGGATCATAGAGGTGTAATCTTGGGATATATATCTATATATCTATATCTCTATCTCTATATCTATGTATATCTACATCTATGTCTATCTATATATACCCTCTTCCCCTCTGGCTCTGTTCCCCTGCTTTGTTTTTGACCACCATGTGCTAAGCAGCTTTGCTGTACCACACCCTCACACCATGTTGTTCCTCCCTTGGCACCAGCTGTCCATGGATTGGGTGTTCTGAAATTGTGACCCAAATTAATTCTCTACTTTGATTGTGGATTTCAGGTATTGTGTCCTAGTGCAGGAAAAGCTGATTAATACTTTGCCAGGAGCATCTTCCTTTCTTTAATAAGGAAGCTAATTCTTTTGCCTTGGATCTGCCTCTAGCATGCACCGCAAGCAGATTCTTTGTATCCTATCACTGTTTTCATAAGTGTGGATTCTCATCTTATCTTCCATGCCTTCAACTTCTAAGATGCTGGACTTCTCAACCAGGGACCTCCCTGGGAAATTTTTCTGCTTGTTTCAGCAAATACAAATCCCACCTCTTTGGGCCCCTTTGGTAGTTTTCACTGCCACCCTTAAAAAATTTATGAGCATACATAGTCTTTCTTTAAGGAAGAAATATTTTCCTAAAATCTAACAGAAAATGTGATGCTATTTTCATGACTACCCAGGTCTCCTTCTTGGTATCCATGGAACATGTATGCTTAGATGCCTTTTGTTATTGTTCAAAACAAAAAACTTTCACAGATAAGAAAAATAATTAAAACTCTTGTCTTTTGAGATCCATCTTCCCTTTATTATTGAAGAAGGTAAGGAAAAAAATTTAATGGCAAGAACTTATCAAAGTTGCAAATTGTTGAGCTCTTTTATTGTAGCTTGCTAAAAAGGCAAAACAATGTCATAAACACAAAGTTTATACAGTTCAGTTAGCAGGACACCAAGAGCTTGAGAAAAAGCTGGGAGATAAAGATTTTGGCAGGTTCTTTGTCTCATGTGAATGTGAGTAATGCTGCAGGAGACAGCAACATGTAGGGGACTGAAGGGAATGCTGTGTGTGACAGAGTCTTCTGAGAGGAACATTTTGCCCGTATAATAATAAATGCTACAAAGCATTTTAGAATCCAGGGGAATAGAAGAAATTGTATAACTGAAGATACTATCATTCTCATCTGGCATACCCCAACCCCAGAATTCACTATAAATGTTTGAGGAAGTTTGGCTCTTGCTCAGATACATACAAAATAGTCAGGGAACTGGTTCAGAGACAATTTTTAAAAATAAAATTCATAAATCAGAGGTGCCTTGATTTTCACTTCCAGTAGTTTAATATTAATTTTCTTGGTCCTAATACAACTGCATTAAAGTGAACTTCAAAGTAATAAAATTACAGAAAAGAAAATAAATGATGGAAGTTTATAAGGAAATAGGGGTTTCTGTGTTACTTGGTTGGGAGTCAAAGCTTGTCCTTTATAATTTACAATGTTAATTTTGCAAGTGTTGATCTTTCTTAAAGGGACTTGAATTCTTGATGAAAAGAAATGCTGAAGTTCTCAAAAGTTAAAGATCCAGTTTCCAAAGAAAGTTTCCATAATAAATACTGTTTTTTTTTTTTTTTTTGAGGGGGCGGGGAGAAAGAATGATTTTTTTCAGAGGATAAGGAACCTTTAACTTTGGGTTTCCCATAAAAGAAAACAAAAGTGTTCATTTCTTGCATCTAGTCTCCTTGCTGAAGGAAGTCTTGGACAAGGAAAAGGAGAAAAACCAGAGTCTCTGGCTCCGCTGTCAATTCCCGAGGCACAAAGCTGTGGTTTGTTCAGTTAGTTCAAGCCAAGATGTTCACTGAGCACAGACCTTTTCCCAGCTGGCAAATTATGGACACACGGGAAGTTACCAGGGCCCTGATTAAACGAACATTTCTGGAGCTGGTCATCAACAGCTTTGTTCTAGTCTCAGCAGGAGTGAGTGCGGTTCAAGTCTCAGCAGGAGTGAGTGTCTTAACCAGAAGGAAGGCATTTCATTATTTTATGGGCACGGTGCAGATCTCTAGTGCACCCAGGCATGCATAAGCCCTTTGCTGGGAGCCGCTGGTACAGGGCTCTGTGGGGATTCATTCCTGGCACACTCCTGCAGCCCCTGTGGCCTCAACCTCGCTTGTGCTGCCCCTAAAATCATTTTCACTAGACCAGGCTGTGAAGCAGTCCCCTGTACACCCTGGCATATTCACCATAGCATGTGTTCTTCATGACTTTAGCAGAGTGTCCTGAGAAAAACGAATGAGGTTTTTATCTGACATTTGCTCTTTGGGATGATGGGATTTTTTTTCCCCCTCTCTCTACTTCCTTTTTCCTTTTTTTTTTTCTTTTATTTTCCACTTTTACAAAAATCTGCCCTCTACCCATCTTCCATTCCTTTGCTTTCAATGCATACCCTCATTTTTTTAAGGTATTCACAGAATCATAAAATTTTCTAGGCATTCCGATGAACCACGGATGCTCAGTGTCACTTAGCCTAAGCTCGTGCATGATGAATGTGTCGCCTCTCCTTGTCCTTGCTTATCCATCTCCCGTTATGTTATGACGCTTTCAGAGATGGGGATTTATCATCTCACGAAGCAGACTGTCATTGTTGGAGTGGTAACATGTCTCTGTTCTTTGTCTAATTCTTCTTACCATGTTCTGGCTTTTATTTCTTTTCTCACCTTTCTGACAATATCTGCAGCTGGAGCCATGTGTCTATCTCTTCGTTTCCAATGATTTTGTCTCTCATTCCCTACTTTGTGTCCAAGGATGTTGATGACTTCATTGGTTACCGTTTTACTCTTTATTTTCTTCTTTTGCTACAGTCTTCAACTCTTTTTAACTCCTCTTTGTTTTTGGCATTTGGTTCTTTGGAGCAGGCTCTCATGTGCTTCTCAGGCTGGTCTCAAACTCTTGGCCTCAAGCAAGCCTTCTGCCTGAGCCTCCAAATTACCCAGGAGTAAGGGCGAGTGACTGCATGCAATTTGAGGTATTTGGTATCTCCAGAGTCTAATGCTGCCACTGCCACTGATAAACTGTTTTACATGTGAGGGACTAGAATCACAGTCTTTAAAATATGACTGATGGAGTAAACGGTATCTTTCATGTGCAGCTAGTAGCTAACACAATAGCTAAATGGAAGTGTTGATGACATGTAGCGGTTAGTCTGGGAGATTCTGTTTGCTAACATTCTAAGTGGGCCACAAGGACAGCAAATCATGCTTTCTTGGTCTTCAGTTCTCCTTCCAACCAATGTAGTACCTGCTTTTCATTTCTTTATTGTGTGTGAGGGTGGGACATAGTGTTGAGTGAAAATCATATTCATGCTCTAGGGTGGGGGGACAGTGGGCCTCCCAAGCATCCTGCCGGAGTGACCACAGGTACCCTCCAACTGATTCAGAGGGAGGCACTTCCAGTCTGACTTTTGCTGTGCTGAAATTAGATCACAGACTCAGAGATTTTTTTCTGTATACTTTTATCTGAAGCTCAAGAATTTTGGATCAGTTACATACAAATACCTCACTGCTGTAATTAGCAACATCTAAGGCAGGAAGCATGATTGTTTTCTTATCAATCCAATGAGTTAAGGGCCTCTAATTCAATTTCCATTTCTTTTTCAATATATGTTTAATATGTAGCAGTATATATTGAGATGTAGAAAAACACTTGAATATTTTGTAAATTTCATGGAATATTCTTCGAATTTTAACGTTCACAAAGCTTGCACTATGTGTGCCCTTGATCCCGGAACATTTTCTGTTTGTTTTTGTGAACTGAGTTGCTGAGATGTAGAGGAACCTAATCCTCAGCCACAGAGAAGGAAGTTCACGTGCCTGCTTGGAGGTTAAATTATACCAAACAACTACGATATCAAGGAGGAAAATTATTCCTTTGGGAATCAAAGCAAATACATTGAGAGTTTAATACACACCAGTCATGCTCTATACATCATTCCTTTGAGTAGTTTGTTCATTGTGCACCTTTCCTCCCACTTTAAACAGCTCCTAAAAGTTAAACGTTGTGCTCAATGCCGCAGACCCCTCATAACATAGCTAGAACGCCAATTTAGGGGTTTGTCTTACTCCAAACCTAGGGTTCTCAAGCAACAGCCATACTCCTCAGAGCGTCTGTGTGAAGACTTAAAGAATTGTATTCACTTTCATGGGACAATGTGGTATGCCTATTTTCCATTTATTTCTATCCTAAATTATAATTATAAATGCAGACACACCTTACACGTAGCATGGGCAGCACCTGTGAACTTTACTACATACAAAAATCACATATGCTATTCTATAGTCTTTCAGTGGTTGCAAATATATAAAAATATGAACTTATCATTATTGGGAAATTATAATAGCTTTTCTTAATAAGTTGATATGCATATTTCAAGTGTATTGACGTTTATTTCAATAAAATTGTTTTCCTTTGTAGTTTTTTATATTTTATTTTATATTTATTATCTTTACTATGATCATCGTCCTAAATATTACTTTGATTTTGCATGTCTATTTTTATTCTAAAAATTTAAAAGCATTCTGAAATAAGCCTAGTAGCCCCAAAATGATCCCTGGTGCTAAGCCTTGGAGATCTCTTCTAAAACCTCACTTCTCATCCATTACATTCTTTTTTTTTTTTATGCCATAGCTAGATGTGAAGCAGAAATATAATGATTTACACAAATGACAGCTATAGTAGGATTCAGCATAGTGCTAGGAAAGAAAGAATAAACACAACATCTAGAATAGTCAATGCATCTGTTATTTTCAAACACATGTGTAGTTGCAGAACACTGAAAGGGATTATGTCTTCATTTCCTACGAGGTGAGATCCCCAGGCACATTCATTTCACACAGGCCAGTAGCAATTGGCAGAGAGCTGTTTGTTTCTTTTCCTGCGGTTTTGAGCTGTGTTCAAATTATTAATGGTGCTATGTGTTAGTTGATTCCTGAAGATAAACTTGCCTGTCACCCTTCCGGTCAGGCTGACCTGTCCAGGGTCTGGGCTTTCTCTTCTAAGTTGAGTTACGAGGCATAAACTAGGTGGCAGGTCCTGCAGTCTCGCCATTCTTTGCTTATATTTACACTGGTGTAAATTTCTGATTATGTGGACTCATTTTCTTCCATTTACACATTTATTAATTTACTAATGAATAGCAGTGAATGTTTCATCTGAGAAACCTACTAAGTCCAAGGCATTCTTTTAGAAATTGGAGATACAGAGAAGATGATCCAAAGGATGATTCCATTTTGGTGGAATTCCTCTTTATTTAAAAGTTTATGTATTTTTGTATTTCCATGTGATTAGATTGTTGTAAGTTTGAATTTAAATGTTCACAGAGACATCATGAGGCCAGAGGACCTCATGAACGGGGGATGTTCATGTTTCAATATCTCCTCAGAGCAATTCCGTCTCAGTGTTAGAATGGCACCATAGATTTCCTTTCAGTCTGCTTTGGGTTATACTTTGCCTGCCTGCTTTAAGAGAGTACTGATTTTATCTCAGAAAAGTATGAACCTGGAATAATGAAAGGATTCATGTACAATGCATTTTCTTCTTCGTGATGACAGAATGAGAGGCTGGTGTGTGCATCTCTAAGATACCGCTGCAGCAGAGAGAGGGAAATGACAAACCAGTGCAGGGAAGGACGTGTGCACGGGCTGGGATGTTTAATCCCCTTGACTTCTGTGGCCTTGAAAATGAGAAAGTCAGTTAACCTGCCCACTCTCGGACTTCCTCATTTTCAAAAAGATAAGATTAGCCTATGAATCTCAAATATCTCTTCCAGCTCTAAAAGTGTATGATTCCATGTTTTTGAAACATCATAAATATTTTAAGGCCTTAAATTTTCTTTTTAATCGATGTTGGGAAGATAAAGTTTCATTTTATAAACATCTGTTCTGTATAGCGTCATCTTTGAAGTTTGCATCATAATTGGAAGATCGTTGATTCAAAAGTATTCCTTTAAAAGAGGACTGGTTACTAGCAACAAATGAAGACTGCTTTGTATGGTATAGCCTACATTATAACGTAATATTTAGTTAAGCCAAAGAGAATGGTCTAAAGAGATATTTGGTAAATATTCCACATCATATTTCTGTAGTACATGTTTTTCTAAATATATGTTTTTAAAATAATTTGTGAGCTAAATATTAATAGTAGAAGGAGAGGCCTTTTCACTGACTCTGTACTTTGGTGTAATACATATCCTTAACCATGTTTAACAATGAATGTCAGATATTCTGCACTGTTGGGAGATGGATAGATTCTTTCCCTTAGTTCGTTGCATTAATTTGTGCTCCTATACTCCGGTTTCTCCTCAGATTCCGTAAATCTTTCACCTTTCAATTTGTACTACTAAGATTAGCAAACGGTATCATGTGACACCAGTGAAAATGGATGGTTTTAATGGAGATTAAACCTTGACACACCTCTCTGTTGACAAGGCTGTGTTTCACTGCAGCACTTTCTGGAATGGCACAGAGAAATTTGTGGGAAGGTAGTCCATGAACTTTCTGCCTTGTATTTGCCCAGAGGCTCTGGTGATAGAAATCTAAAGAGATAAACATATGTGAGAAAGTCATGCTGTCACTCTGGGATAAGGCTATAAATGGGGTCTCCTGGCCTGCAGTAATCCTGTAGGAGGCACCAGGAACTGAATACAAATAACTATGATATAATTATGTATAACTATAACTATAGTAAGTACAGTCAGGTAACACACATGATTTGGGTTTATTTTCTAACTAAATTTCATGTTTGTTAATGATGGACATGAGCAAGTCAATATCGAAGTCTTAGCTTTTTTTCAAAATTGAAATTTGAGAAACTGAAACAGCAATGAGAATGACACCCTAGTTCCTCCTTCTTGGAAGTTCCATCCATGTCACAACTGAAATAGATCCATTCTATAACCTTCATCCCAATGTTCCAGTTTTGACCTTCAGAAGACATTAACCTGGTTAATACCTAATTTCCAACATAGTCTGGAAAGAAAGGGGATCGTGCTTGTAACTCAGTTTGTAAATGCACTTTGAGAGCTCCCTGAAAGGCAATTTTATAGCACCTAACTTCTACTCAGCCTGGAGGCTATTAAAATTGTGAACCGCTATGATAAATTCCAAAGGCCCTCTTGATAGAGTTTTCTGTTGGCATAATGAAAAGAGATGAGCCTCAGGCAGATGTGAATTTGTCCTCCAAGTATCTCACATGAGGTCTAGACCAAGCTGGATAAAGAAATCTTTGATGTAAGAAAATGGACACAGGGACAGGGATAGACATAGCTCAGCGGCATAGCACCTGCCTGGCAATCCCGAGGTCATGAGTTCAATTCCCAGTACAAAAAAAAAAAAAAAAAAAGAAAAAAAGAAAAAGAAAAAAGGAAAGTGGACATAAAAATTGTATCTGAAGTCTGTCAGCTTCATTTCAGTGATATAAATGCACCTTCCTCCAGGAAGTGGGGGAAGACAACAGGGATATTTTCTGGGTCTGTCGTCCACATAGGCATTTTGCTGTGCAGTTTGCTGTAATCAGAATAGGAGCTCAGTCCGTGTTCAGCTCCCTTGGAAGTGGCCAGAGCTCTGCGTTTACGATGAGAAAAGGTCACACATAGCCACTCTGCAGTTGTTTCTTCAACCGTGAGCTGTGTGAGGATTTAATGACAGTGTTCAGTGTTGTTCATCATAATAAATATCCAGCATGTCTGACAAATCAGAGAGGCATAAACCTGCTCTGATGATGCTTTTGAAAATGGCTTGAATGTGTGATGGCAGCAAACAAAGACACAGATGAGGCAGAGTGTGGCTCACGGCCCAGCTGCTGGCTGACTAGTGGAATTGCTCGCCTGCTTTCCAGGCAACACGCTGGCTTATGTGCTAAGTGCTTCCCCCCAGGTACCATGGGGCCCCTTTCCCTGTAGCATCAGCACACACATATCAAGATCGCAGTATACAAGCTGTCAGAGGGAGATCTGGACAGAAGGCACAGACGAGCCTGGTCAAAGAAGAATGGATAAGCAAGGGTCTGTCTTCCTGACCAGGCCTGTTTGCAATAGACAATCATCCAAGAAGTAAAACAAAAATCAACTTGATTGATTTTTATCAGATCAAAGGAGTCCTTTATTTTTTATGGTCTTTGTTCTATATTCTCTCTGCCTCTGAGAAGACATCACACAGTATAATACTGCTAAGCCAGGTTGGTAATTTTGGAAAACCAGACAACAGAGCAGTTAGATTTAGTATTTAGGTTAGAAATGTGTTCTGCACATTCAGCATTCTGTTTCCGCACAGAACTCTGTGTCCCAAAGGAACACATATGATGTTCTAATCATCTAAGTTTACCTCATTAGATACTGAAACGAGGCACTGAACTGTAAATACTGAATTCCGTTTCTGTGTTCTTGATTTATTGAACTAAGACCCCTACTCCTTTTCCTAAGAGTTGCTTCACTCTTGGGTCATAGTTTAAAGTGTCGAAATGTTTGCTGCATTGTATTTAACTGATTCCTTTAATTATCTCTATCCCACATGAAATCAGAATTTCTTGACTTGTGAAAAGTCAACCACCTTTTGTGCATGAAACGCCTTTTACATATGAAATTCTCAAACATACAGTATTTCAGTATTTACCTTTCCTATCAGCTAACAATTACATTCACAAAATGATGTTTTTCTCTATTCCGTCCACACATCGTAGATTCAGGTGATACTTCCATATGCTGTGCACAGTTTATACTACACATAAGCCACTGCAGTTTAGCGAGCTAGCCAACAAATGCGGTGTGTGTTCTGTTTGTGTTTGGCGGCAACTGTTGACTTCCACTCACAGGCGACAGCACATGTTGAACTGGAAAAGCTTTATTGGTTACTCTCTCATGCTGATGGCTTAGAGATCTGGAATGTGATATCACATGAAATGCCAGCAGGCTCAGGAAAGAATTCTCATCCTAGAAGGTGCCCACAGAGCAGTATCAGGCACTGCCAAGCGTGTAAAGCGGGTGACCGCCACACCAAGAAGCAGCTGTTGAGGACAGATGACCTTGCATACGTGACAAAGCTCTCTCTGAGACAGGTGTTTCTCAAGCTGTCCCAGGACCCCCTGGGCATCTTTTCTGTATGATTTTTGTGATGTTGGATCATGAACACACTTTGAAAAGCAAGGTATCAGTGTAGTATTTATGCGTGTTGTACGCTGAATGTGTTCACTAACCGTATCAATACCCAGGAGAGGATAAATAGATGTGCGCATACAGTACAGGGTTTTGGAATTCACGTGAATATTTTCTAGTCTGACTTTCATAGTAACCGATTTCTGTGAGGACAAGCAGGGCAGAACGTTGTTCTGAATGTTATTCATCTCAGTGGTGATGCATGAGTTAGGCGTTTTGTTTTCATTCAATTTCTCATCTTTGCAAAAGTGTCATTTTCCCCAAAATTGATTGCTTTTACCTTTTAATGCAGATTTTTGAGAAAACTTTGAAGAAAGTACTACATAGAAATAATTAGTCAATAAAGTTCTGGGTATGCATCATTCCTAATCCATGGGAGAGATTGTGTTTTCTTGTCCTACTTTCATTTTGTTTCGTGTACAATTTCCACTGAATTCCTGTGAGCCCAAGGGACCTTATTCGTGTAAATTCGGTGGCCGTGTAACAGAAGAGAATTAGGCTGGCCACAAAGGAACTGGACTTTCGCTTTGCTTTCATTAATACAATTCTCAGTTGAACTGTGCTAACAACCCACACATTTGTAGCTGCCCAGGCTAAGGGAGATGAATGCCTCTTGCTTCTCTCTCCTGTTACTGAAGATGTTTCGAATGGTCCCACTGGACTGTGGAGATGCATTTGCTTAGAGTAGCTGCCAGGTTAGCCCTGGCTTTGAAATTTGTTGGTGTCAAAGTACAGGCTTACTCTGGTAAATCAGAGAGATTTTTGGATAGTATCTCCAGTAAACAAGACAATTGGGAATTGAAATCATGGGATAGTGATAGTACAGCTCAGGAACATCTTTGTGAAATGTAGACAGTTGGGTACTATTGGCTGTATATTGACTACACAGGTTAAATCATTTTTTAAGAAAAGGAATATAGTCAGTGCATACCTTGGTTATGGAAAATCTCCACATATGTCAAGGTCTGCAAAGATGTTTGGCAAAGGAAGTCATGTTCATTTCCCTTTCATAGTCAACTGAGCAACTAAAACCTTATTCTCTCAGGGTGTGGCAATGGGTATCACTATTTTGGTCTGAGTAGGTGGGGTTTGTAACCTTTTGGGGGTTCCTTTTCTGGGTAGAAATCACTTATCAGCATGAACTTTAACATTCTGCAGCAGGAATTCACTGGAAACTTATTTTTTATTTTCCTAATCATTTTTCCTTCATGCCAGGCTTCCCTAATCCAGCTTATCAGATGGGTCTGAGTATTTACTAATCATTTTGTGAAACCCAATTTTTAAAAAAAGCGTAAAATTGGACATTGAAAATGTCATTACATACATGTGGTATTATTTTATGCAGAGCAGTCTTCCATAATGTAGTAAATAGTCTTGATTAAAATAGAAACCTTTTAAATACTCATAGGGTATAAAATTAAATGGAATAAGTCTGAAGTAATGCAAGTCAACCAAAACAGCTTTAACGCTGTTTTTCTCATTTCCCTCTGCTCCGTCCCCCGAAGAGTGTAAAATTCTTAGGAGTGTATTAGTGCAGCACTAAGTGATCCCCTGAGGATGCCTGAGCCCTCAACTCCAGCTTCACCATACTGTCGTCGTTGCCTGTGCTCAGCATTGGTGCTTCTCTCCTTGAGGAGTTTGCTCAGGCCTTTGTCACGGAGACACATTCCCTTCTTCTTTTCTGAGCAAGGGTCCTTCAACCGTGAGACTACTGATATTCTGCACCAGAGGATTCCCTGTGCAGTGAAGGCTCTTCATCAGCACCTATGACTTCTCTGATCTTCATCAGCACCTATGTCTTCTCTGATCTTCATCAGCACCTATGGCTTCTCTGATCTTCATCAGCACCTATGACTTCTCTGAGCTGTTCTATCACGAGTGGTACTCAGATGCCAGTACCGCTCTTCCCTTTCTAATAACCAAAAATGCCTCCAGACCCTGCTGGCTGTCCCTGCAACTCCTTTTCCTTGGTTGAGAACAGAGCTCCAAGTTCTTTTAGTCCCTCAAGCCCAAGCAGCACCTATACTATAAAGTCTTTCTTAATCATGCATGGAAAAGCCCATGATGACTTTTCCATTCAGTTTATGACATTGCAATGGTCTAAACAAGGTATGCTCATGGTGGAAGAAAACGAAAATTTACGGAACCCGGGGGAGTAAGAGAACATGGTCCACACTTACCTCTTTACGGACGTCCCTCTCTTTTCAAGAGGTGACCACCAGTAATACTTAGCGGGTGCCTTTCGTGCCTGTTGTAGGCCATCAGTAGCCTAAAAAATATTATCTTCCTATTTCAAAGTGCTTCCCTTTCATTGCTGGAGGGAAAGAGGATGCTTTTGTATTTTCTGTCCATCTTTATCTTCTCTTTCTGTATTGATTAGTATTTTCTCTAATCTACTTTTCTAATTTATTCTTGCTCATATTAACTTGAATTAAATATGTATGTATATTATAATTCTAAGCAATTTGCTTGTTATCTGGGTGTAGAATTTTCTCCTAATCTGTATAACTATATGTGTTGCTTGCTGTATATGAAATTTTTTATAGAACCAAATGTCAATTTTTTTCTTTATGGTAGCAGAATTTTATATGGAATTCCTTCTTTATCCATGGGGATCCATTCCAAGACCTTCGGTGTTTGCCTGAAACTTAAAATAGTATCAAACTCTATACATACTGTGTTTTTTCCTACATATCCCCCTGGGCTGCCACATCGTATTAGTTAGACTGTCATTCCATGATTTATTCCTTTTCCTGCTTTGTATAAATACTTATGCATTATGGGGCCACTATTAAGTGAAATAAATGTTATCTGAATAGAAGAACTGTGATGCTGTAGAGTCAATCACATAATTCAGACAGCTGTTAAGGGACTAACAGGACAGTAGCACATACAGTGTGGACCCACTGTACAAATGCATGATTCACATTCCAGGAAAGAGGGGATGGGATAGAAAGATTTTATTATGCTTCTCAGAAAAGCAAGCAATTTAATACTTATGAGCTGCTTATTTCTGGAATATTCTATTTAATATTTTCAGACTATGATTGAATGCCAGCAACTCAAACCATAGGAAACAAAACTTTGCATAAGTGAGAGGCAATCCTAGTTTATTTAAAAAGTCTTTTGTTGTGGAATCATCTTAAAAATAAAACATTTTTCTTACCTGTTATAATTTTCTCCCTACTTAATTCATTTATAGCAAAAAGTAAACATTTAACTTTCACCTCTCTCCCAAAGGAATAGCTTTGTCAGTTTAGGCTAGTTTCTGATCAGTGAAAAACAGCCCTAAACCTTAGTGGCTTATAACTTCTTAAATCAGCTAAGCTGTGTTTCATGTCTTCTTTATTCTACTTCTTTAAGATTTAACCTTTATGTAGAATGTGGTAGTAGAGGAAAAAATGGTATAGATCTATGTGTTGACAATTACGTTTCTGCTCAGATGTCACAAACCACATAACTCACATTATTATATTGCCCAAAACAAAGCAGAGGGCCAGTACTATTATCCATAAATGGAAAGAACAGACACTTTTTGACTTACAGTGGGGTTACGACCCAACAATCTTATCATAAACTGAAACTACCTCAACACATTTCACACATTTAACTTACCAAACATCAAAATATCTCAGTGGATTTAGCATACCTAACTTGCCTAACATGAGAGTTGGTCCACATAGCTCATTTTGAACGTCTGCTGTTTCCCCTCTTGGTCATGTAACTGGCTGGGGGTTGTGGTTTGCTGCTCAGCATCACAAGGGAGGATTATACCACATAATGCTAGCTGGGAAGGATCAAAATTCCATCAAGATTTGAATTTCAGTTTCTACAGAATATGTGTTACTTTTGCATCATGACAAAATAAAAAAATCTTAAGTCAGAGCATTTTATTATTTTAATACTATTAACATTTAGATTATTATTATAGTGGGGACTGGGGATTTAGCTCAGCGGCACAGCACCTGCCTGGCAAGTGCAAGGTCGTGAGTTCGATTCCTGGTACCGGAAAAAAAAATAAATTATTATTATAGTAGAATTATTATTTTAGTAGAGTTATTAACATTTAAAAAGAAACATCAAAGTTTTAATGCATACAAATATACCAAAATACAGATGAAGCTTGATCTTATGAGGAGTTGAATGCGGAGAGGTGGAAGAGCACACAGGGAAGTGCTTTGCCTGCTAAATTCGGAGATAAGAAGGGAAAGAACAAAGGTTGAAGAGCCCACAGTAGGTGGTCATGGAGCTCCAGTGGCCGCAGAATCGGTTAGGTGTGCTACTTACACAAAATAGGTGGTCTCACCCAGGTGGTAGGAGGAACAATGTGAGATGCACGAGGATCTAAGCACCACTCTGGTCCTCTGTGCTTGCTTCTTTCAGCTGCACTGATGTGCTTTGTGATCAGCTCCTATTTGGTAGTCACAAACAGGAGAAGCCTGGGAAATTGCCGAGGAAGAATGTAAGTTCTTTGTTCTCCTGACATCATTCCCCTTTCCCATTTGTATACGAGCTCATTTGCATGGCAGTGGCAGACATACATTCAGCAGCACAGAGGGATCTTAACAACATAATGCGGAGATGAAAAGGTAAGAAGCAGCAGGGAATTTATGTACAATACTATTTATGTAAATTAAAAACACAAACAGAGCACTACATATTTTACAAGGATACACACATACTTAAGGATCCTTTTCAAATGCATTAGAGGAAGTAAGTGTCTATGGGGAGGAAGAAGAATTGAAATGAACGCAGATACCAGAGAGTGAACACAGAGCTAAGCAAGAGAGGAGAAAGGAGTTTAGCAACCACAGATAAACAGCCTGCCTGTGTGCTGCAGAACACACCTGAGAGCAACCACTGGATAGTCTGTGGTTCGCCGTATGGCAACGGGCAATGGAGAAGGTAATTTAAATGTGAGCTAGTTCACTTATTCATCTCCTTTGTCCAGTAGTGACCCACTAAGAGGCAGTTTCTAGTCCATTCAAATGAGTTCATAACTTCATTGTATCAAGTCCCGCCTGGGTTTATCCTGATCTCCAAGACCAGACACCATCAACTGTTCATCTTCTTATCCATCCAACTATCCATCCATCCATCCATCCATCCATCCATCCATCCGTCCATCTGTCCATCCATATCATAGGTCATATACAGTTGAATGCTAAATGGTGAAATTTAAATGTATAAAGCAAAAAATTTTATACCACATCAAACTCTATAAAACTATGCTGAAAGATTTTAAATATAGCATTCACAAAAATTTTATATTTAGAATAATTTCTACTCAGCTTGGTTTCTGTAGTCTGTGAGGCCTGTGGACCGGTAATTGTTTTCACAGCTGGTAGACACAGGACCTGCAGGGTTAGAACTTACGCACTGAGCCAGTGATCCTTGTGCCCTATGGCAAAGCCGAGTAACGGGAAGTCTCACAGAGACCTAGCTCACAACGGTCATCTCAAAAATCCATGCATGTTCTGATAGGATGACGCAACAGAGTGGTGCTGATGGAGTTTAATGCACTAAAAACATGCTCTTTGTGTTTTAGAAAAATCCATACCATGGGAAGTTTATTCACACTTTATTACCCAGGTTAAAATGCATCAGACATCTTTTCCTGGTTGCTTTTCCTCTCCCTGGGTGTTCTGTACTCATACATCTAAAGAATGAGATTGAAAACTGACTTTCATGTCTCTAATGAGAGGTTGATGCCTTTATATTTTCCCTATACATATCATTGTCTAAACAATAAAACTGGGAGTATGGATTTTTTAAATGGAATATTAATTAGGTCTTCACATATGATGTATTTCACAGTACCACTTTTCCTGAGATGGATCTAAACTTAGGATCCTCATGTAAGCCAATAGTAAACTGAGTTCTATAAAACACAATGTTAATGCTTGCACAGGTAACATACAGAAAGAATACAGTGGAGTTTTTTTGGAGTGATAATTTTTCTAAAATATGAGTAATAAGGGTTGGGGATTTAGCTCAGCGGCAAAGCGCCTGCCTGGCAAGCGCAAGGTCGTGAGTTCGGTTCCCGGTACCGGAGAAAAACCCCCCACCCAAAAAAAAAAAAAAAAAAAAAAACCTTGTGTAAAATATGAGTAATATTTTGAGCTTTTACACTAATTTGGCTTGAAGAAATAATCTCTTTTTTCTGTAAAAAAAGAGACAAAATACACCTACTGTTTTATGAAAGAGAAATGAATTAATACAATTTTGGTTTTTGAGTAGAATTATTGAAAATAATGACTTTCACCAAAAAAACTTTACCTTCATCTCAGGAAAGGATAATAGCATTTAGTAGCTCTTTCCTTACAGTATGCATACCCCTCTCTGTCTGCTTATAGCCTCACGGGGCCTATGTCATCAATTTCTGCTTTTTCTATGAAAGAGTGGGGGAAATCTTTCTAAGATCATGTCTTCTTGATCGCTACCTTTGGGTACTCTGTGTATCCAAAGCTACCATGTTGTGAGGGGACAGGGCCTCTCAGAAAAGGCTTTGATCAGTGTACCCATTCACCAATACTCAGAGCCACATAGTTCAAAGGGGTGTAGCCAGCATGGCGCTGCTAATTACTTTTATTACTTTAATGCCTAGAGAACCCTGGACTAATGCATTTTTAACTTGGGAATTAAAACTGGCAATGTCTTCGTTTGAAGCTGTCAGAATGAAACCTGCATTACCAAAATTTCATGAGCCAGAAGATTAATTATATTTGCACAACCTTTTTTCCTTAACCAGTTGGTAACAAATTGTAAATGTGTTTGGAGTCTTATTTGGGACATAATTTGGGGTTATTATCTCCAATAGAGTGCTGCTAATTTGGTTGATCCAGTCAGCATGCTGATTGCAAAACTTTTATTTCATCTCTCAGAGATGGGGATTGTACTAAAGTTTCTCAAAAGAAAACCAAACCTGTTTAACTGTTAGATTAACCTTCACAGAATCAACAAGATTCCTAATGAATAAATGTACTGTGTTATGTTTAGTTTGACTTTATGAAAACAATATCAGAACTAATTGACAATATAATGGATGGTTTGTAAGAAGTACCTTGGGGTGTGTGTGTGTGTGTGTGTGTGTGTGTGTGTGTGTGTGTTTCCTTCTCTTCCTTCTCTTTGTTTCAGAATTGGGGTTAAACTCAGTTTCTGCATAATCTTTAGGTCCCACTCAAGGACCAGGGCCAAGACTGGACAGCCTAGTTATTAAGGAGTAAGTTCTCATTCAGGCAATTGACTAAACTTGACTGCAGTGGTATCAATTGTAGGTATATTATTGTATTCATTTTACTAAAGGGCATGTCACTTTTTTTCCTCCAGGAATTTTTAGCAAGTGGTTAAAAATAACCTTTAAGAAAGGTTATATTACTGCGGAGGCCCAGCCAAACCTTTTGGATGGAAATCTGCATCCATCATACTCAGACCTGTCAAAGTAAGTCTAGTGAGTAGTTCAGTAGACGTAAGGTTGAATTCAAATGTCACCGCACCATGTTTTGTGAAAAACTGACTGGCCGAGGTGACCTTTGCGTGCCAACCTTCCATTTTGTAGTTTGAAAGGTAGGAAAAAGCTGGTCTACAAAAATGTGCAGTTTCAGGACCAAAGTTGAGGCAAAAGCAGAATGAAATTTTTAATTCTGTAGTTTTCAGGTTTGGCCAAAGATGAGCACGCAGCTAATCACTTCTTACATTTTCATCTGATTTTAACCAGAAACAGTAATTTAAAGTGGAATAATGTACACTGCTGGTGAAGAGAATGTGAGATTAGCAATTATAGAAAAAAGCCATTCTAATCTTTGCACCATGCACTTGTTTCTCTAAAATGCATTTTCTATATTTTTGAGCTTGCTTAATTATTAATTACCCTAAAGCTATCCCTATCCTTGAAAAATATCACAAAGTGAAGCTAGAGAGTTATCATTAAAGATAAAGTTTAGTGACAACTGTCACTTGTGGGAAAAATAAATCAGTACATAAGAATCTGAGTGGAAATTACTTGAAGACTACATGTTGCATTTTATACTGTCGCAAGTCGAAGGAAAGAATGCTGGGTATTTTTCATGATTTCAGTGGGGAAAATCATCTTCCCTACATTTTCTTCCTCATCTCATGATAGAAAACAATGGTTGATTTTATTTTCTAAAGAATTTCAAAAAGCAAAATTCAATGAACATTTTTAGACATGTTGTATGCATATCTATTTGCAGATAGATAACAAACATGTGGACCACAAAACCAATTAATTCCTTAACTAGCCTTGTTCTGTCTAGAACTTTTTGGGAATCAAAGTTCATTGATAATAGCAGTTGCCATGTTACCTTTATTTCAGCTTTCTTCAACAAGGAGACTTAGATAAATCTACACGGAGCCCTTCTGGTCCTACCTTTATCTTTCGCTTACCTACACGCTTTTTTAGAACATGAGGCTGGAACACATGCGCCATTTGAGCAGCTCCCTGTTGCGGCGAGCTCTGCCCCTGTTCCCATGGCTATCTTACTGCATCCCAAGGGACAGCTTGTGTGGTGGGGCCTTGAGCAGAACACTGTCTTTCCTGTCTCCCAGGCCTGCTCATTCTTTTCCTTCTCCTCGATGTCCTCGTGGTATGCAACTGCACCCATTCCTTTTGTTTAAGTTAAGACCTACTTGCGCATGAGTCGCAAGAACGCAGCTCCCAATTCCACCCCTCTGCTGTCTGAGGACTGTGAAATGGATCTCCTTCCTCCACACTGTCCCCCGGGTGTGTCCCAAGATCCTTGTGTACATCTGCTGTCCTCTGGATTGCCTTCCCTTACTTCCAGTTTTGAGTAACAGGAAGGAAATTATAAACATCCTCTGTTAGAAATGCACCTCCATCAGTTAAGCCATATTACTACCTTTGAACCAAACCTCTCTTATTTGTACCCTGAGGTCATTTGAGATCATAGCTCCTTCCTTCTCTCAAGGTAACAACCAAGGGCATGTTGATCTTTGCTTTCTAAAGAATTTTAGAACAGAATAATATGGAAAATTGCACATTTATTACTACCTGCTGAGACTCAAAGACTTTAATTGAAGTAATAGCACCTGATGTGCATGCCTGCATTAGCTATTTAAATTTATTTTAATATCCATTTAATAGCTAATGTTTTTTCAATTTTTATTTCTTTATTGGTGCACGTTTGCAGCGCATAATGACCCCCTCTCTTGTGGGGAGCTGGGGCATGCGTATAAACATCTTGACTCTTTTTCATCCCTTCCCTTCTCCTCCTCCTTTCCTCCCATCTCTTGGTCCCCTACCCCTTTGCAAAAGACCTATCTCCTGTTATCTACCTCTTATTTTGCTCTTTATCTATATTTTGGGTTTTAGTTGGTATGTCTGATTTATTCACATAATATTAGGGTTTCAAGGTACATCCTTTTTCCTACACATGACTTATAGTTATCCTTCTTTATGGCAGAGTAATACTCCGTTGTACAAAAATATCACATTCTCTTCATACATTCATCTCCTGATGAATATATAGGCCACTGCCAAGCTTTAGCTATCATAATTGTGCTGTTATAAATCTATATGTACCAGCAACTTTATAAAAATGGATTAAAACAAAAAAATAATAGAAAACAAACAAGTGTACAATAGGTGTTGGCAAACTGTAGCTTCCACGTAAAATACTTTCGGCTCTTTTCTCTAATATTCTTCCTTTTCTATACAGGGTACAATCTAGAATGAGTTTTATATTGTTTTCAGGGAAGTAAAGCACATGTACACACACACACAAAGAGGTCAATGCATCAGGGATAACAAAGACTACAAAGCCTGAAATCTATCCTCTCTGGGTCTTTAAAGGAAAGTTTGCTGACTCTGCTGTAATGTAATAAGCAGCTCAGAAGCACAAACTAAGTTATGACTTTATGCTTCATCTCCAAGTTTTATAAACAGTCTTAAAAGTTAAAGTTAAACTTTCTTATCAGGTGAGGAAAATATATATAAAAATCAGTTTGCTTAAATATCTTGGTACTCTGTTTTAAATGATAACAATATTTTAACTATTGAATCTTCCAACAGTGTGTCAAATTAAATTTATAGTGAACATATAATCATACTGTGACTATACTACAGATACATCTACAAATATCTTGCTTTTTTGAGACAGGTTCTCACTGTGTAGTTGAGGCTCACCTTGAACTCACTGTGTAGCCCAGGCTGACCTCAAACTCTTGGCAATCCTCCTGCCTCAGCCTTCCAAGTGCTGGGACCACAGACATGCACTCCCACACTTGGCATCTATAAGTACCTCAAAAGAGAAGATGAAGAAAAGATATTTAACACAACTAAGCAATTTGAAAGTAACTTAAACCCTTCAGTTATCAATTTCACAGTAAACCAAGGTCTAATAGGTGTTAATTTAAAGATATCACGGAAATGCTTTGGGATATGACCACTCATTAGCTCATTAACTTATCAATTACATGAGCATACATTTAGTTAGTATGTGCTCTATGCCAAAGCAAGGGGATCTTAGAGTCCTCACTAGCAAGGATGTAAGAAATACACATGAATATTTGTGATGAAATGAAATCAGTGCACTAAAAGAGACACAGATTTGTGCAAAGTAAGAATACAGGGAAGATCAGCCTTGGGCCCTTGTCACTTGTTCTAGCCTTAACATTTTCCCTGGAGCCCCAGATGCTTGTTGGTGTGGGTAGACAAAGTTCCTGATGCTCAGTGGAGCCTGCCTACCATTTCTACCTGGCGGACAACACCAGTCCTACAGATGCAGGCAGGGAAGAAGTCAGTAAATGAGGTGTGATGAAAGTGGAGGGATGGGTGCGGGGAGCAATGGAGCAGGATGTTACCCAAGGCCGGGAAAAGTGGACAGTATGCCTGCAACACCACCGGGCAAAGGGCTGGAAGGACGTACTGTGGAACTGGGTACTCCCTGGTTGCAGGCAAGAGCTGACCTACCTTTAAAATAAGCGTCAATCCTGATCCTCAGAACTTTTCTGTTTATTGATCAGATAAGTAATCTGCAAACAGCTCACACACCCTCCATCCATATCTACCTTTTCTCTACAAAACTGATACTTAAAATAACCTAGTTTGTCCACAAACTCGTTCTTATCTTTATTCAAGTGTAATTGTATCCTTGGCACCAGCATAAAACCCAGCATCTTTATGTAATTGTATCACATAAATATTCCCAGTAGTTTTTCCTCTTAGGGTCTCACAGCTGTTGCTAAGCCTAGATCTGTCCATCTCCACAGGGCTCCCAGAAGAACAGATCACTACAAAGTATTTTCCACATTTCAAGTAAAAAGAAAAACTCAAAAACAAAAAACAGAACACAACAAAAAACCCAGCATAATACTATACTCAAGAGCTCCAGCATTTAAACCATATGAAATGGGGTTGCTACAAAAAAAGAGCTGGACAGGTGTACAGAGCCTGGGAACCCTCTCTGTGCTTCCCTCCTGTCCCCAGAGCAGCTGGTTGGGAAGTCCACAGGACCTCTGATCTCTAAGCTACTTAAGGTGAACATCTCTGCGCTAATTGCTGACCAAGTGCATTTTAGTCATTTAATACTTAAGGCTATTTGGCCGTGTTGCTCCTTTTATCACAGTGAGCTCATTCTTTTCCTCTTCCACAGTTGCGGGAGTGTGCGAACTGAACTGTGCTCACATCAAAGACTAATTCCCACCTTCAGTTGTGTGAAAATTCTGGGAAGAGGAGAGGAAAGCCAGTGCTGTAGGCTGCCTGAATTCACCATCAGGGATTCACCAGCCCCTTCCCAGAGTGACGGATGATGTCCCCGTTCTCCATACCCAACATCTGGATCTAGAACCTTTTCCTCACTGGATTCTGTGTTTAAGTAGCCCAGGACTCAGCCTCAGGAGGTCTTGCAATAGACTCTCTTCTCAGAGAATGAAACTTGGTTTAGAATCCATGTTTTCCACTCAAGAGGAAACTCAGATTTACGGGGAGCAGCCCAACAGCCCTGTCTAGCAGACAGACACATTGCTGTCCTGATATTTTGCAAATGGCTCTTGAACAGATCCTAAGCTATAGGCAGGTACATCTTTCCTTATAAATCACAGATCATTTTTTCTTGGAATAGGGGAGAAAGGTAAGACTGTCATCCTTTTGGGATGACACACAATGAGCTTTCAGAGGAAAGCCATGTGGGGCAACATGGCCTGTCAGCTGCCACACCGCAGGCCGAGCAGATTATTTTTACTGGGAGGCAAAAAACCCCAAATACTATCATTACAGGCCTTCTCTCGGCCTCTTCGCCAGCTTTCATTATTGTTTCACAGCAGCCTCAGCAATTGTGTTTGTCAACACTGTAGGGAGAACTCTGCAACCTGTTGGTAGACCCGGTAAATTGGGATTTGTCTTGTGAATACTGATGCTTTCGAAAGCTCTGTCCTGGTAACTTGGGAAGAGCCTGCCATTCAGGATGACATTTCATTCTGGGTATTGTGATTAGTTTTTGCAGTAGAGTTTTAAAAGTGTAATTGCTTTTGTAGTCTGAGGAAAACAGAGGCACTGAGGTACATTCAGAGCTGTATTTATAATTGTGAAGCAGTTTGGGGAGGGAAGGGATAGTGAGATTTCAAAAAGGGAGAGTGCACAGATTAAAATACATGAATTTGTTTATTGCAATCCTTTGCTGAAAGAGTGGCACGGATGTAGATAATGAAACTTGAAAATAAAGTGGTTTAAAAAGATAATGAAGAGAGAACAAGGCGATTAGGGTGCTGATCAATTGATTGCAGGGGAAACTGGAGACCGTGAATCCAACTATTTGGGCACAAGGCAAATAATTCATGGGATAAACAGAGTAATGCAATTCTGAGTTGATGGTACATTTATGGTAAATAGTGGATGGTGCAGATAGCTATTTTTATAACATCTAATACCTAATGGGGTATAGTAATACACATAAAATGAAAAGGTTAGGTACAAAGTTCAAGAAATATGCCACATATAGGCTGTGTCCTTATCTGAGTTGATCATTTTTCATTAGAGCAAAAGAAGAGAGAGACATATAAAAAAGATTGAGATCTATGCATGTATTTCCTCATTCGTCAATTCATTTGAAATATTACTGCAAACAAGGCTTCCTTCTAGAAACTCAGAGAGCTCTTCCGAACAACAGATTCTTTGTGTCGTGAAGTTTGTATGCTACAGAACAAAGTAAACAAGAAGCAAGTTGATGAATAGTATTTGTATAATTGGATTCCAGAGAGTGCTCTGTTCCCTGGAAGTAAAGAAAGAGCCTGAGGTTAGACAGTGGTAGGGAACATTATTTCCTAGGATGTGTATGAAGAGGTGAGGGTTGAGGAGAGAAGATGATTATAGGAGCAAGCTCGGGGTGAGTGAGGGAAACAGGACTCAGAGAACCAAGGGAGCTGGGGGATCAGGAGCACAGAGAGGTCCCATCTATGGAAGTGTGAAGGGAACTTTTCCTAGGTGTCAGATGCAGACTCTCTTCCTATGTATTTTCTTCTTGGTAGTACTGGTGATTGTACCCAGGGATGTTCTACCAGTGAAATGTACTCCCGCCTTTTTTGTTTGTTTTTCTATTTTGAGATGGGGTCTTTCTAAGTTGTCCAGTCTGGCCTTGAGCTTGCTGCTCTTCTGCCCTAGGAGATTAAGGGATGAAGACATGTGCCTCCACACTGGCTTCCTTCCAGCTTAAAGAGCCCTCCCTTGCTGTTGTGCTTAGACTTGAGCATGGGGGCTTGTGCCCGTGTTGGTTGGGTGGCAGGGGCTGAAGAGGAATGGGACGCTGGGGAGTCGACTGCTATGGTCTCCCAGGTGGAAGGTGGCCTACCCATGAAGGAGGAGACAGTGGTGGAGATGTGGAGAGGTGAATTTTCAAGACTGAGTCATAATCCTTCAGATTTTAGACTCTGACTTACACCCTCAGCCTTTCTCACTCTTCAGCTTGTGGACAGTGTACCTATGATGGGGCTTCTTGCGTTGGTTATTATGATAATCTTTATCTTACAGATGAATGAGCTACTGGAACCAAGGTATTCTGGCTCCAGAATCTATACCCTTAAACACTATATTGTCCGACTCTGAGAACCATCTTTCATGATTTTGTACTTGAAAATGGCTAATCATTATCTCAACTTTCACACATCCAAGAAATAAAAAAATCTTGATTCCTCTCACCAACTTCTGCTCCCATAATTGTTATCACCTCTGGAAAGGATCCATTGGTGCTTGGAGTTGCTCAAACCAAGAGCTTGAGATTGTTCCTTGAGTCCTCTTTTCCTCACACTCAGCTTTGCATGTCTTAGCATCCCTGCTCAGCACTCTTTTCTTTCTTAAAAATTCATCACCTCTCCACCAGGAACCAGGGCTGAAGACAGTTTGTCTGATTCAGTGGTTTATTAAGAACATTTAAAAGTGGATTTGCAGTGTCTGCTGTGATCCTCAGTGTTGAGACTTCTCCTGCTGCTACATTTAGATGTGGTGAATGTGCTCAAGTACATGTTGGGAGGGAAGGTGGATGAAGAACAGGAAGGGCTTTGAAGAGGCCATTTGGATGACCCAAGTGAGAGTGGATGTGATGGGTAGAACTGCATCACCAAAAAGATAATTTGAAGACCAATATTTCCAGACGAGACCTTATTTTGAAACAAAGCCACTGTGGATGCAGTTAATTAAGTTGAGTTGAGGTATAGAGCAGTTAGATCCCTGATCCAATATGGCAGATAGCCTCACAAGAAGGCACAACTTTAGCAGCTAGCAGGAGGAAGGAAGGGTTTCACTTAGAGGCTCCATGACCCTGGCCTTCTGGCACTTTGATCTCAGGCTTCTGTCCTCTATAACTAAATAGAATAAATTCTTGTTCTAATGCCAAGCCTTAAATGTTTATTTTTTTAGTCAGGGCAATTGCCTTTCCAAACAAACCTCTTGACCCTAAATCACTTTCATAGAGTCAAAAAGGAATCAATGAACAATGACCCAGGGCATCTATGACAATGTGAAATCTCATGCAACTTTAAAAGTAATATCTATGGCTTATATGGCAGATACTGTCTGAGCTTTTATTTGTATTATTGAAATATATTATCTTAACATTTTATATAGAATGTGGGGGGTTCTATTATTATTATATTTTTAAAAACTAAGGACAAAGAAGTTCAGGGGTTTTTAAAATTTTGCTCAGGTCAACACGACTAGGAGAAGGGCAATGGAAAGCTGGTCTGAAAAGCTAGTCTGATCTATGTGCAGATTTGGGATGGTTAATTTTTTAGTTTCAACTTCACTGGGCTTCATGATGTCCAGGTATCTAGCAAATCTTTATTTCTGAGTGTATCTGAGTGATTGTTTCTGGCATAGAGGAGCATTTGCGTCAGTAGACAGAGCAAGGAAGATTGCGTGCTCTCACCAATGTGAATCGGTGCCATTCGATTCATTGAAAGTCAGGATAGCAGGAGGATCTGGAGAAAGGGCAAGTTTTCTTTCTCTTCTTGCATAGAGATGTCTGCCCTCTCCTGACCTTGGACACTTGATTTCCTGGTTCCTGGCTTTTGGACTCTGAGCATCGTACTACCACCCCCTTTGAGCTACAGCCTTGGACTTAGTCATCATCCTCAGGATTTTGGAGTCTGATTTACACCTTCAGCCTTCCTTGCTCTTCAGCTGGTGGAGAGTGTTCCATCGTCCCATGAGCCAGTTACTAGAATAAACCCTCTTTCACACATCAGTGTTTATCTTGTGGGTTCTGTGACTCTGGAGAATTTCAGCAAATACAGTCTCTGTCCCAGTGGCTTCGCAGCGACAGGGCTGACACAGAGAAAAGACACTGTGGGTTAATCTGAGTATTTTTCAGTCTAAACTTTTGTTTCCTACCCTCTCACCAATGTTGCCCAAGCCCAGTAAACTGGAGGGGAGAGGGAAGAAAAAACAAGGGTGAAACACGCTCCTTCTCAGACATAGAATGGGAGGAAGCTGTGTCCAAAGGCACTTGGAAACCATTCCATGTTTTCACAGCATAACTAAGATTTTCAGTTGTTCGGCGTGGTTGTTTGATGTATAGAAGATTTTGTTAGTTTTAAGACTTTATGTCATGAAACTCATGTTATTAGGAAGTGAATTTTTATATGAGGGTGGAGAGGGGTAATGTAACAATATTATGAGAGTCATCTAATGTGTGTGTGTGTGCATATGTGAGTGCATATGTGTGTGTGTGTGTGTGTGTGTGTGTGTGTGTGATGCTGGGGATTGAATCCAGGGCCTCACACATGCCAAGCAAGTGCCCTATAACCACATCTGTAGTCCTACGAGTTCTATATCTTTTAAAAGTAGCTGGAGAAAATATTACTGGTAACGATTATGACTGCTGAGACAAAGTACGAGTGTCCAGGATTCTATGTCTAGATTTTGTTACTCATACAGCATAGGTTATTTGAGTATTCAGCAGTGGAGCTGGTCTCCTCTTTTTCTCCTCCTTTAGGGAGGAGCAGGGCCGAGATGTATCTCAGCTCTGGAAAACATATATTATTTTGCCTTTGATTTCACTTGCATGAGTGGGAAAACAATCTATCTGAACTAGAAGAACACAATAGCTTCCTCAATTAGAAAATATTTCACAAGACAATTCTGGGAAAAGCAATCTTTCCACCATATTTTTAAAGGGGGTTTTATAGAGTCTTGTGAATTTCATGGGTTCTCTTTGAAGCAAATCACTTCCTGGCAAAATCTATAATTGCTGGGCTGTATTTTAGGCTATCTGTATTTAATGGTGCCTTTCACTGTGGCTCAAATTCATCTTATTGACTTCATTTGGCATCTCCATAAGATAATATAATATAGTAATGCTTGTTGTGACAGTAGCTAATGGTAACCTATAAAGCTTTATATTATTTAAAATCATAGCCCAACATGATGGGAAAATAATAATATAAAGAGATTTTGAGTAATTCAGCTGTACAAAATAGCTTCAAATAATTAACTTGAAACACCTTTAATGTTATAATGCCAGAGAATTTCAGACCTAGGAAATTCTTCTCGATGTGCGTATATGTGTGTGGTGTTGGAGATCAATCCCAGGATCTTGTGCATAGTAGGTAGGATATCCACCACAGAGCTTTGTCCTCAAATCCCCAAATAATTTGAACACTACTGTTATTTCTAGTACCTTGATACCTAAAGCTCCCATTTAAAAGTAAGGTTACTAAAACTCAGGGAGATAAAGTGACTTACTGAAAGTCATATTGACAGTTTTTATCTGCGAGAGACTTAATTTGGCAAGTGAATAATGGAAAATAATAAAAACCTACAAAGCCATTTTTGATATTCCTGCCAAGTGGTTAGGAATCTAGCAGCCTAGGTTCAAATCCCTCCCCGTCACATGGGGCTATTTGTTTGGCTGCTAACTATCTCAGTTTTGATCCATAAAATATGGTTGACAGCGTTACTCACCTAATTGGGTTTATGAGAAAGAAAGTCTGGAAAGTAATACAAATTTTTTTGAGTTTTTATCCTTGCTTCCAAACTAGTTTATATAACACACACTTATAGGGCAAAGGGGCCATTTTTAAGCATTATAGAAGTAAAGGTCAGATTTCCAATGGCAATGTGATTATTCCCTAGATGAAACATACAGTGTATCTTCATCCTGTAGCATTTCTTTAGCATCTTGTTGTTTTTTTAATTGTAGTCATAGATATTTTAATGATCTGACCATATTTATTTCATCTAATTTATTAATTAAAAGCATGTCCTTGTACATGTGAAATTTTACAGATGTAAAAATACCTTTCAATGCGTACATTGAGTTATGAATGCTGTATAATTGAAAGAGAAACAGAGATAACTCTTTTTTGAGCTTCCCCCCTCATTTTTAACAACTGCAGTAATTGTTCCCAGAAGTCACTGCATGGTGAAGCCTAGGCTGACAGCCTTTGATGTGTCTCTCCCATGGTAGGATCAAAAAGTTCCTGTAATTACATTTGGTAATTTTAGAGTCATTATTTTTGTTTTTAAGATTTTCTGTACTCAAAAAAAGTTTTTAGGTCAACAAGTCACTGTGTGCCAGAATAGCAGCACAAAAAAAAGAGAAAGGAAGGAGAATGCACTGAATTACCTTCAGCTCAGGATGCCAGAACCGTGACTCATTTACCCAAATGTGGTCTCAGTAACCCAAGTGGAAAAGAATGACTTAAAATGTGTAGAGCACCTATTTTCCAAACTGTGTGTAATTGAAGTACATAATACTAGTCGTTGTATTATAGTTTTGAAGCATTGTTTGGGAGAAGTTCTAATATTCACTTGAAAGACTTCTTGAAAATATAACAAAATGTGTGTGAGCCTGAATTTTCCGTGGAATTGTGCTTACATTCGGTTATGAATGTTACATAATTGAAACAGACATTTTGCTAATAGTGCTTCTTGGTGTTTAGGAATTTATTTTTTAATTATGTGAATACTCTACAAAATTAAAGCTTGCAATTAAAACTGTGTTTGCAAATATGAGTAAATAATACTTAAGCCATGTAGACATTGTTTTGTTGGTGGGTTGTCATTCATTTGGTGGTCATGGCAGGAGTCCCCCATAATTCCTTGCAGAAAAGAATTTCACAGTCTTGTCCCTCCAGCAAACGTTGAATGCAGTCCTATCCGGAGGCAGATGGGTGGAGTGGTTCATGGAAGCTCATGGATCAGAGGAAGATTGCAGTTAGACTTACAGTGGAGTTACATTGGAGTAACACTGCAGTTAGAGTTAATCTTTAGTAGCAGGCACGGAAACAAACCACTGGCCAGATGGTCAAATTGGACGGGAGCAAAATATTCATTAGCATCCAATTTAATCATTTATATGAATGCACAGCACTTTACCCCCCATAGTCATTCCTATTGGTTCCATGGGGGAATCAAACTCAAAGGGTGTTTTGTTCAGAGCCATCTTATTTCACATCTAATAGATGGATATATTTGTAATACGGGTGTCCCAGTGACTTGGGTCAAGGTTCTCGTGGTGCAAGGGAGAGAAAACCAGGGCTTTGTTTTCCAAGACAAGAGGCTATAAGCTTGAGAAAGCAAACAGTTGCCAGCTTTGAGCAACACAAACCATTTGTGCTCAGCGCTCTTGCAGCCTCTAAAGAATTTTCTAGTGATGGGATTAAACTCAGCAAATTTTACTTTTCAGCCATCATTTTAATTTCTGGAGTTAGCCAAAAGATGAATTATGTATGTGTGCAAGGATTTATCCACAAATATGTTCATGACAGTATAATTTTTAATAGAGATAGATGCAGAAAAACTAAATATTGAATGTGCTTGTTCATTCAAAAATACAAATCTAGTCCCTGCTGAGTCATTATTGGTCTATTTAATAATCAGTGATAGATTGAATAAGGTAATATTGATAGTTCATGCAATGGGATTCTACATAGCCATTAATAGTGCTGTGGGAGGGCTTACAAGAACATGGCAAGGCACTGATGAGAATTTCGTGAAGAAGTAGGTGGCATCCGAGGGCACACCTTTTGATGAGTATTATACTTCAGTGTAGTAGAAACAATTTGTATAGCCCTAATAAGTAAAATAAACTGATAGATGCTGTTTCTGAACAATGCAGAAAAAAGTCTTTCAAGCTGAAGAGCTGTGCCTTAATCAGTGGTTGATGATGGATGTGCTAAATAAAAAGATTAATTCAATGAACACTCCTTGAACTCCTCCTCCTTGCCGTCTCATGTAGGGCACTGGGAAACAATGGTGGTGTCTCCTGGGTATGACCGAGCACTTGGGCAGATGAGTGGCGCAAGGATAGTTGCTGAGCTGAGACTGAGATTCAGTATAGAATTGACAGCTAGGGATTCAAAGCCAAAGGGTAGTGTGTTGCCATCCCTTACACACACACACACACACACACACACACACACATGCATGCGCACACCCCTCACTGTCTGTCCTTCACATCGTGTGATCATTTTGTCATGATTTTTCTGCTGGACAGGCCCCTGAGTGACACCGATATTAGTAGCACTGGGTGCTGGTGCTTGAGAGTGAGCTAGTGGTGAGAAAGGGGTGATGGTAAAAGACTAACCAGAAGCTGTGAGGGACTGGCCGTCACAAGTTAGAACAGAGGCCTGTCTGCTTATCCAGCTTATGTCCGAGTGTGTGTTCTCAGGTACAGGATGGAGACGAGCCAAGGTGGAGAAGGACGGCCAGGCATGGCTTCTGCAGTGTGGGAGACAGCTGTTGTCAAGAGCATCTACATAGGACAGAGGTGGAGCTCAACAAGTGAGTTGCAGAGTCCTTGCCCGGCGTGTATGAGATCCTGCTTTGATACTTAGCACTGCGAAAGGCCAGCCAGCCAAACAAGCAAACAGATACAAATGATCATCCGCTGCTTGAAAGTCTGTGAGAAGCGTGGCCGCTTAGTGACAAGAGACCCTGGAATCTAGAATGCTTCCATGGACAAGACTCATTCTGACCAGCTCCTCAGGCAAGTATTATGGTCAGCAGGGAAGTTTTATTTAATCAGCACCTGAATTTATTTTACCTAGTTCTAATATCTTCTGTGTTGTGATCTGCATGCAATCAATCTGCCTACATAAAAGTTAAGGGTAATTTTTTCTCTTTACTAGGAATGTCAACAGAGGAGAAAGGACTCCCTGGATTTGTGTTTTCCATCATAGTATATGTCACATTAAGTTTTCATACAGTTCTACAGGAAAATTAGTACTTTCAAGAGTGCAGGTACAGTTTAGATAATTTTTTTTTTTTCCCTGTGGAACTTTTTCTGATTGTGTTGCTCTCTTCAACATCAGTAAACTTAGGGTTGGCTTCTCCTGCATTCTAAACTGCTGAATGATTGCCTCAAGTTCTACCTGCCTGCAGCAGATAAAGCTCACAAATGTGTTTTGAGATTTTAGAGTAAAACAAACAGAAGCAAACGGAAGCTGGTATCCAAATATATGCAATGCAGTTAGGTTAATCTATATCCCAGTTCATAAAAGAAAACTAATTAAGAATCAGATGTATAGTTTTGGGGGAATTTTATGCAAGTTATATTGTATGTACCTGTTTAATAAATTGTATTACACCACACATACACACACACACAAGTTTAGCAATTGAGGTCCATTGGGAGCTATGCTTTTACTTTGGATTTAAATTTGGGTCTACTTTTGGAAGGCTTGAAGGTATTAAATGATTAAAATCTGCATGCCAGGACTCTGGAGTTGGGTGTTAGAGCTTATTGGCTTGCAGTGAGGAGGATTTTGTTTGTATGTAGGCAAAATGAAGTATAAAGTTGCACAGGGATTGATGAATTTGATCAGTAGATACAGTCAACTAGAACAATTCAGGCCAAAGCATAGATTTTTCATTAATTAAGGTTTTTCAAGAGTTTGAATTTTCTGAATGATTGTTCTAACCATCTTTGGGTTGACCCGTATAAGCATATTTTCAAGATGCAATTTTTAAAAAAATGTTTTAATTCTTGCATAGATTTTATTTTGCTTAAAAACCTGGTAGACATTTAGACTCAATGCTTTTTAATGTTAAAAATTATTTAAATCACACTGTCACGTTGACTTACATTTTTAAATTCAAGTTAAAAAATACTTTCTATAACTTTTTTCATGCCTTAAAACCCTTCCAAAGCAAGTTTGAGCCCAACCTAGGAAACTTAGTTATTTAGAGTAACCATCTCTTAAGCTAAAATAATTTTAAAAAGAACTAGGGTGGGTAGCTCAGTGCAAAGTTCCCGGGTTCAATTCTCAGTACCATATGTACACCCATACTCATAGCGGTGCAATTTGTAATTGCCAAATTGTGGAAGCAACCCAAATGTCCATCCACTGAGGATTAGATTAAAGAATTGTGGTAATTTTACATAATGGAATATTACTCAGCTATAAAGAAGGATAAACTCGAGGCTTTTGCAAGTAAATGATCACAACTAGAGACCGCACTCATAAGTGAAATAAATCAGACCTGCTTGTGTAAGCATGGTACTGTCTCACTAGTATAAGACCTGAAAGAGTAAATAAAAATAGGAGGTATGATAGACATTGTGAAATGAAAGGAAAATGATCGAAAGTAAAGGGCAACTGGAGTGTGGGAAAAGAGAAGGGAAAGAAGGGGAAATTATGTACATATGTATATACAGGATTCCTAACATAGTTGTACTACTGTCATCTGTTACCCTACAGAAAGGAACATTTAATGATTACTTGTTTGATCAATCTTGTATGACTCTATTTTTTTTTCTGAGAAACCACTCTGAAGATATCAATAAGTCATACAACAACCATTGTTAATGCCCTGCAACTTTGTCTGTAACTGTGTTTTGTTTGTATTGCTCTTATGCTATTTTGTAAATGGATGTTTGTTTGTTAATATGTTTTCCTTCTTCAATTTTTTAAAATAAAAAAAATTCTCAGTACCACAAAATATTCTAAACAACAACGACAACATCCCTACAAAGAAGGAGTCACTTGACTTCAATGTTTAGGGTGCTCAGCATCAAATTCACCTTTTTTTTCTTTTTCTTCTTTAGTGTGGCCAGGCTGTGACTTCCCAGCAGTTCTAATTATTCAGTTTCTGCTTTGGAGCCGTTCAATGGTAGTTCAAGCTAAGTTCCTCTTTATAGTTGCTTTGAAGCTGCGTTTCTGGCTCTGATTGCTCAGCTCTGGGGATTCGGATGTGCTCTTACTGGGCCAGTACTTGTGAAAGTATAGTTGCGCCGCCTGTTTTCACACCCTTAGTCTCCTGCGACCTGTGGATGTAGTTTGCCTCCCTGCTATGCCTGCTCCTCTCTGGCCCCTCCCTCCAGGTTGGTCTCGCTGACCCCAACTTTTACTCCCGCTTGGCTCCCCCTAGCTTGGTTGGCCACCCCTCTTGCATGGGGCATCACTTTGATTCAGCATCCCCAGGATGGCAGAGTCAGTTTCAAATTTTATCATCTTGTAATCTTCCCTACTTTAATATGTCACAAGTTGGAAATGTGTATATTCTATTTTTATGATACTGTTGAAGTACTTAACAAAATTACCAAAAAATCACATAACAGAAATCACCTAAATATACTTATTTTTATGCTCAGGACTAAAGATCCTTAGATGGCTTTGCTGATGTTGTCTGTCCTCTTTACTATTTCTGGACCTATGCTAGAGGACAGGTCTGGCTCATGCGTCTTGTTCAGTGGGTAGGACAGTCAACCATGGTCTGAAGTCAAAAGAGGAGGCACAAAAGAAGAAACAAAAGATGTACAGTCCCTGCTTGAATCAAGTTTGCTGTTGTCTCATTGGTCAAAATAAGTTTCAAGGTCAAGTGCTGGTCAGTGGGAAGCTACTTCAAAGAGAGGTACACAACCTTGGGGCTGGGAGTGCGGGCAGGTGATACCAGGCAAGGTTTGCAAGGGGCTTCATGCAGTTTCCTATACTAACAAAGAGTTGAGGAAGAGAGATTGATTAAATGCTAAAAGAAATTAAGTGGTGCTATACCAGGATTTCTCAAACCAAATCATTTGACCATTTTTTTGTAATTTCCCAGAATTATTGTCTTGTCATATATAACAAACACCTGTAGTATATGATAACAGTTTCTATTAAGAAGGGAAGTCCCAAAGTATTTTTGTCATTGTAGAGAAATTACAGTGTTTGAAATTTAGTCACATATTTAAAGTTGTTGACCAGCCCCTCTAAATACTTCTCAAATATAGTAATATATATTTACTTTTATGAATTTTGTTGAAAATAATATTGGTCTTTCTACACACTGGTCTTGGGGATTATTTGGTTCAGAAAATTAAACTAGACTAAGTTAAACCCAGTGTAACCAAGTGCAATCCAACCCAACCCAATGCAACCCAACCCAACCCAACCCAACCCAACCCAACCCAAACTAAACCGGCACCTGCTGCTTTTGCTTCCTGGAACTCTATCACTAGGGCCAGATTCATTTTTCCAGCAGTGCATGGCTGGTTCAAAGCCAGACAGGATGCTTGCAATTTCATGGCCCTCTCCTCCTCCCACTAATGGATCCTCTTTCTTCTTACTGTCACCCAGATGCCTCTTGAAATCTCCCTGTTGGCCCTAACATCCCTTTTCTGAACATTCCACCGCACTGCCTCCCTGTGACTATTTTCTCCAAAGCAAGACATTTTACTCAGGATATTCTTTTACTATTTCTTCAATTGTCACTATTTCTTAGTCTGTCTCAAATGCTCACATTGCTGAAAATGGTTGCTTTTGCAAAGGTATTAATAAATAAAATGGTGATCACATAGCAAGCATGTTTAAGAGGAAGCCTTTAATGACTTAGGGTCCTTAACTTATTTAGGGCTGTATAGCCCTGCTGAAGTGATTATAACATTTTCCTGATTTTGAAATATTATGTATTGGTTTTAAATACTTAAAAGTTCAATCATACTGAAGAAACTAAAGCCACTGCTAATCTTGTAAATGAAGAATAAATTAATACATTTTCCTCATTTTAGGATATTTCTGTGTATGTTAATAAGTTCAATACTCAACTTTTTTTTAGTTATAAATATAGCAATTTCATATAGGTCAACTGTGTAGTTTTGACCATACCTCATATTAGGAAGCAATGGGGTGCAGACACACATGTATGTATACATGTGTAATGAATGTGGGTGCGGAAAACCTGATATCAGTGGAGCAGGCCTGCTTCAGAGGGTGAGGAGTTCAGGGAAGGCTATGGTTTCTCAGATCTTGGGTCTGGATCTGCTGTGTTTCTGTGTTGCAGTTTTGAGGCACCATTATCTCTTTCCCAGGAAAACTCCTTTGTTCCTAACGCCTTTAGCTGGTCAGATAGTGCACACTTACTTCACAGAGGGAAATCTGTTTAAGCAAAGTCTAGCACTTCAAATATTAACCACACCCAAGGAGTATCCGAGACTGATATTTGCCCAAATAACCAGCTGTCATGCCTAGCCTCAATACACAAAATTAACTCCTTATACATGGCTTTTATCCTCATTTTTATTATTATAAATAAATATCTGGCAAATTATTATGGTAAATGAGCCTCAGTCTACATGTTTGACCTGTTTATTAAATTCACAAACATAGGCATGACTAATTTGCCTGTCAAAAACCTATACTAATCAAGAAGAAGTTGTGATGTCTGCGATAATCTGTCTTTGTAGCTTAGATCCCAGCTCAAGGGAGCTTTCTCTGCCTCTCTCTTTCGCCATTTTTGCAGAGTCATCATTTGGATGTATCTGACTATGAAACTAAGCCATTCGAAAATAGGAAGCCAGAGGCCAGTCTTTCGAGGAACAGCTGATATAAACCAACAATTCCTGATGACAGAGGCTCCTTTCAGTCTTGTGTGTTATTATTGCTTGAAGAAATAAAAGTGTAGAGAAAATGCTGTGTGGTGTATTCATTGTTTTAACAACACTCATTTGAGGTGGAAACTATTCTTATCATCCTTTGCAGTTGGAGAATTTGAGATTTAAAGAAAGTAAGGAACTGAATGAGCAGTATCCCGGCTGGTGGATATTAACTTATCAGTCCGAGAATGTGAAACCATTCTTCCCCAGAGGGAAGGAGGGTGGTAATTAAACCAGGCTAAACTTCCGGATGCTGAGAAGTTCTGAGATTGGGTGTTGTCATTGTGGGGATTACAGCTGACACGGTGGACTGAAAGATGTGGTGTTCAAAGAGCCTGAAGATCTGAAGCTGTGTATATTCTGGTCATATATCACATATGTAGACATTAAGTTTTATTGTTTCATTGCAAGAAGACCTGGAGGCTTGTTTCTGATTGAACGAACAATAAGTGAGGAGGAAAATAGTGTATCTGTCACCCTAAAAGTTAGTAATGGAACATGCTAGGTTTGGGGGTATGTGACTGTGTGCATGTGCATTTTGTGTTTTGTGTGTTTTCTGTACATACTCTATGGTTTTTGAAGCAGGATCACTGTAACATAGAGAACAAATTGTAGAATTATGAACAGAACCGTTGAGTTGCCTAACACAGCCCCTTCAGTTTACAGTTGAGGAAACTGATGCATGGAGATGCTCAGCGGTCAGTGCTACCCACAATTGTGTTGATAGGAAATCATAATTTTATGCTGAAAGTGTGGATTTGGCAAACATAAATCTTTGAATTTTCTGGCCAGTGTCATTTTTAAAATTTACTATTGAGTCTGAATCTACTGATGTGTTCTGGATATTCATATTTTAGGACTCAAATTATATGTCTAATATCACTTTCAGAAATGGCAAAGAGGTATCTGGTAAGACTATTTGTTCCCAAAGTTTTTGGTATGGCAAATGTGTTCCTATAACCATGATGGAGTGTCTATGTTTCCAGGTCAATGGAGAAAGACAAATCATAATTTTCTTTCTCAAGGTGTCTTTGCCATATTCATGGCACTTTTAATCTGGTTCTCCTTGGCTTCCTTTTCCCGTCTCCTCTGCCTTTCCCTTTTTAGACACTGCCTTTCATTTCTTTTTTATTAGAATATGTTTGTGATGCATAATATTTACATTCATCTTGGGAAACTGGTATATACAGTATCTTGATAAGTTTTACTCCCATCTGCCCTCTCTTCTTCCTTTCTTCTCTTCTCTGCAGAGTTATCTCCCTTTTCCTTACCATCTCTCTTTTATTTTGTTCTTTAAACAATTTGTGCCATGGTTCTCTGGTATTAGACTTCAGCTGAGAACTAAAATGTTAGACTTACTGGGGAGGTGATACGTTTAGATCATTAATTAACTTGTGCACGAGACACTAAATTCACCTGGGAAAATCTTTCATTTAGCATGTTATACAGCTATGTGTCGTGACATAGGTCAAGGATGCAGGATTCAAACTGACTTTAGAAATCTTTACTGTGCCTTTAAAGCAGGCAAAAAAAAAAAAAAAAGAAAGAAAGAAAGAAAGAAAAAAGTTTCTTCCTTAGGAAGAACCCCAATGAAAACATCCTATTCTTCCAGGCATGTACAGATGTTTGTAGATGCTGCACATTACCTTCTCACTAAGAACGGCTGGGCATCTTTTGTTTGTGCCACCTCATGGATAAACTGAGGCACAGGGCAATTGTCAGGTAGGTCAAGATCTACATGATGAGTTTTGGGGTCAACAGTCAAACTATGTCCCCATACCTTTTAATTTCTTTTTTTTTCTTTTTTCACACTTACAAAGAAAACTTGCCATCCTCACCCAGCCCTAGCGGCAGCAGCAGCAGCAGCAGCAGCAGCAGAAACAACAACATCCGAGACACACACTGCTGCACGCAGTGGTCAGACCTCTCCTCAGGATGGATGAGGCCGCTGAGGGGATCCATCACTACTATTTCCAACTCTTTCTTCATTAGAGATGAGCCACTGGCAGATGGTGCTCCTTCAGTAACACGGCCTCAGAGTTGGAAAATAGGTTTTCTACAAGAGTCAGAGATTTGTAATCAAGGAGATCATTTATCTTTCTTTCTCCTTTAGAAGCTTTGTACCATTTAGTTCCAGGACAGGTAGTTTATCTTGGGTGATTCCCAATCCTTCCTCACAGAACAGCTTAATCCAGGATCGTTTTCACAACTCCCAGGCTGTGGCAGGCTCTTGAGATTTTTTTGCACAACATGCTTAGGCTATATGTGAATGAAATTCTTGGCTGATGTCCTATTAACAAGACCTAGCAGTATAAAGTTCCTAAACCACCAAAGCTAATCATCACATTTCTCTTGTTCCTACAAGACTGGAAAGCTAATTCCACCGGCTGTGAATGAAGGAGACAAGGAAGATCATGTATCTTATCACATCGAAGGGAAAACATGTCAATGACAATCAAGGAAATGGATAGAAAGCAAGCAATTTAGGTTACCATTTCATTGCAGGGATGCTATTCCTCTAATAAGAAACATCTTCCTACTGACTAGCACAAGGATGAAGGAGACTGAGGTCGTGAGTCAAGCTTTAAGTGGTCTAATTCACAGCTTTGATTTCACCCCATCAAAATGGTGCTGTCCAACACAAGAGATATGCTAGCGAGTGAATATTCACTCATCCATAAAATTCTAGCTTTAACTTCAGAAAAGCAATCCAGAAAAATAAGTCTTAGCACTACCTGCTCTGGAAGAATGAACATTTATACAAAAAACCACTAGCGCTCTATTTTGGGATTAGTTAAAGCTATGTTGTAGAGCCCTCCACAGTCAGTAAGCAATCCTAGATCTTCATTCACAAATCTGCCTTTGGCACTGGGACACTGGAAAAGGCGTGTGATCTCTCAGAGGCTGCATCTTTTCACATGAAGCATGGGGACAATTAAATAAATGTATGAAAATAACTTCGTGTATGCTTCTTATACTTAGCAGCTCTTTTCAAACATCTAGCAAACAGAGTTCTTATGAGGACTGATGAACTGCTAAATATTAACATGCTTTAAAAATGTAAGTCCTTACACACCTTTAAGGGACTGATATTGTTATCTGCTTTCTGTGTGTGTGTACTCAAGTGCAGGTGTGTGCACATGCATATGTATGAGAGGAGACAGTATGAAGAAACCATGTTTTTGTCTACTTACTTCCTAGCTGCATGTATGAGAGTATCTAATGCAATGTGAAGAAAAGCAAGCGACGCCATGGCTAATGTTTTTAAATAATCAATTCCATTGAAACCACAGACTCACAGGAGAATTACATCAGCCTCCTGGAGGCTGCAACGTGGCTCTGGGTGAGATTGGATCTGCCACTCTGCACCACCGAGCCGAGCAAGTGTGTGTGTGTGCTTAATGGGTTTCTATGGAGGGTTGACCTTTCCAGTACACAGGTGAGGCGACTCCAGTTCCTGGATCTGAAACCTTCTGAGGCATTCATGGCCCGGAGGGTAGAAGGCATTTTCTAATCAATAACACTTCAAGTCAGCAAAAACCTACATAAGCTCAGTTTTGCAAAATCTTATAACACTTTGTGACAAAGTCATTTATGAATGTTCTTTAGCATTTAAAAAGACTCTTTGTATATTCTGTCAGAATTCCAAGCAATGAATTTTGCTTGGTTTTTAAGGGGGAGAAAAGCCTTCCATTTAATTTTTAAAGGAGTACATGAATAAATTTCATTCGGCTTTAGTTGGCAACATCTGTTGTTTATTTCAGAGTTGGAATCATGAAATGTTAGATCTACCAGGGGCCTTAGAGACTTGAGTGCGTGGTTTTTGAACTGGGCCTTGCAGAGTGTGGGAAGGCTAGGGGAGCGCCCCCCGGCTCCCCCACTGACAGCGCAGCCTGTTTTGCTGATGGGGGAGTGCCAAGAGTGCTAGCCCATTTTACCAGGAAAGCATTATTTGTCTATGATTCACATTTTAAAATTCATTACATCATTTTATTTAAAAATTTTTCTTTCATTTAGAATGTTGGTAAACTACCAATCTATTCCAAATCTCTCCTTTTTCAGTTGAGGATTCAAGACTCCAAGAGAGGTAACTTTTAAAGATTATGAATATAAATAATTAAGATCCAAGCTTGGAGATACCTATTTCAGTACCACTTCACAGAAGGAAGAGAGCATTAAGGGAAGGAGAACAAAAGATACTATCTTCCCTTCAAAGGTAGAGAGGGCCCTGAGGGGTGTGTACTTAAGCATTCTGCATCTTGGACTCTTCTATTTACCTAATTGTTATGAAAAATCTCTAATCCATCTTTGAGTCCTCTCTTTTCTTTACTCTTTGTAGCTAATCATTAGCACATTTTATTTCAAATTCTCTCTCAAATGTATCTGCCTTCTGCAACCTACACCCCTTCCCATGCTATAAGCCAGCACCTCTGTAATATTATAAGGTCTTCTTAACGAGGTCCACTATTGACTTCCACAATCTATTCTCCATACAGGCAGCCTGACAGATCTTATTGGAAAAGAGACACCATGTATTCCCCTTGCTTACAGCCCACTAATTGCTGTATATTTTTTAAAAATTAGATCTAAGCCTCTCACTGTGGCTTAGAAAGGACCAAGGGAGCCGATCAGGCCTCCATCCCTTCCCGCACCTGCAACCCCTCTCTCTACCTCATTGTCCTACAGCTTATTGGCCTTGTTCCATTTCCATGAGTATGACAAAGTCCACTGTCCCTTGGAGTTCACAAGAAGCTGAAAGGGAATTAGAACATCCTGGTATCTGTGAAAATGTTTATGCATTAACTCTACTGAGTGGACCACAGGGTCTGCTTCCTAGTAGATATTCAGTTGCAGCATAAATCTAAGTGAAAATAAATGATAACAGTGCAAAATAACAGATGATAAAAATCTATGAGTTTTGGTGGAACACTGAGTCCATCATTTGTTAATATACAGAATGTAGATCTCTTCAATGGTTAGAAAATTCAATGTCACTATTCATAGAATTCAAATATGCACAGATTTGTCCCCATGCACAATTTCTTCAGTCATGAGAATTTTAATTTTGGGTACGCATGTATTTTGAGATGGGAGTTACTAATGGGAATAGTGGGGAAAAGAACTGGTAATTGTATATTAAAAAAAAAAAGGGAAAATAACAGGTGGACTAAAAGTGGAAAGGATCACAGTGTAACCTTGCATAATAAAAGGATGCAGAATATTGAAGCAAAGGAAATCTGACTACTAAATTATGAGGTGGAAAGGGAAATTGGATGCTGTGTATAAGGGGCTGGTATGATTTGGGCCGAACTCTCTGCTTTGTGTAAATGTGTAAGGGCATGCTGTGTAAGTATCAGTTCTGGGTAGTTTGAACAAAAGGAGTCCCAGCCCATATTTTACTAACTCAGGGACTTAGGTGACTTTGTACTTGGCATCATAATAGAAAAGAAGAAGAAGAAGAAGGAAAAGGAGAAGGAGAAGAAGAAGGAGAAGAAGAAGGAGAAGGAGAGGAAAAGGAAGAGGAGGAGGAAGAAGAAGAAGAACAGGAGGAAGAGGAGGGAGAAGAAGAGGAAGAAGAAGAAGGAGAAGAAAAAAACAATTCTAAATATCTAATTTCTAATTTGGAAAACAATTCTAAATATCTAATTTCTAATTTGGAAGATACAGGAAATTTGGATGCAAGAAGAAGAAGAAGAAAAAACAATTCTAAATATCTAATTTCAGGAAGATACAGGAAATCTGCAAGAAAAAGTCTATGACAATGCAAATTATTTAAAATAAAAACCAAAGGAATGGAAAATATATTTGGGATAAACATTAAAATTTCTCTAGCATGCCAGGGGTTTGCCTAGCTGGGAACTGTGCTATGTTATTATTAGTTATTTTTAAAAACATCCAAATAATTGAATGTCTGTGCTTGAGACTCTATTTTGCACAATTTATCTGGTCGTGACCAGATTCAAGGAGCTCTCTGGCCTTGTAAATATTATGCTTTCCCAGGGGCCATAGGACTTAACAAATTAACATACAAGTACTACACAATTGTAATTTGTGATAATTTTATGGAGGATCATAATGGAAAATGATAAAGAAATGGTAGAGGAAACAATTTGGAGTACAGGGGGTAAGGAGGAAGTGTTAGATGGGATAAGAAGTGCTAAAACTAGGCTTGAGCACACCTTGCATTAATATATCCTTGTAGAGGCTCATGTTGAGTATGTGGGGACAGAACGTCTCCCTTCTCAGCCTATGGTGGTATCAACGTGCCCTTCAGTGGGCTCTGAGATGTTCACCTCTGGCCCCCTCTGCTGAAGGTAAAGATATACAGCTCCTGGCCAATAGCAGTGCTCTATGCATAGAAGCTGAGAAAGTCAGTGAATCAATGAATCAATAAACAAATGCATATTCTCAAGAAAGTACTATGTGAATGCATGTATCTCCTGCAGGTAGAGGGAATAACCTTAGGTTGCTGTAGCTCTCTTCCAAGCACACATTATCACCCAATAACACATGTCACCATGTCTCTTCCTAATTTATCACATCATCTAATTTTCACTTGTAGAAAGTAGAAAGAAGAGGGCTTTTGGGCTTTCTGTATGGCCACCAACATGCAATTATCATAATCAACTAACAAATACAATGCCTGGTTGAACAGCTAGGGAATATCACCCATGATTTCCAGTGTTTCTTGCCTAGTTACTTAAGCTCATTTAGGATGCCATTATGCCAAATTTTGAATATACATGGAGTTGATATAATTTTCCCCTAAATAATAAAGGGGAAAAAGTAATAGAAATTGAAGTATATCTTGGGAATAATATGATTTCCTTATTTAACACACTAGCCATTTCCAGCATTTTAAACACAGGCCATTTTTCAACGAAAACATAATTTTCCAATATGTTTGTGCAAAGTAGGTTGAGACAAGTATCCCTGGGAGGTATACAAACTTCTATATTTTCATACTCTTAAGAACTTTCTGGCCTCATTTTTCCCTCTAGCAGGAATTACTTCCCTCTGCTGAGTTTTCAGACATTGCTAAAATTATTTTATTTACCTTTCTTATAATGACTGTAGCGAGTGAGTCATACATCAAACTTAATCATCAAGCCTCAGAAAGTGGACGAGAAGTGAAAAGCACATACGCAGGGAATGATTTGACCTCACTAATTATGAGGAGGAAGCGCAGCCCAGGTGTCTTCCTGTAGTTAACGGCAATACCCTGGAGAACATGAGGGCATTGCAAGTTACAATGTGTTTCTACTCAAAAGACAGTTCCTGTAAAGTGAGAACAGCCCAGGAGCGGCTCAGGACTTATTCTAAAATACAGTTGGAGGTTGGTAATCACCTCCACGTTGAGGTAGTATATGTTGTGTTTGATGCTGGTGCAGGCAGTTTAATTGGCCTCCATAGAATTTTCACTAGTAGGGGAGGAGAAGAGCAAATACGGGGGCTTAGCAGCAGAGCTCATCTAGAAGGAGTGCTGAGTATTTTGGTTTCTAGGATCAAAGCAGGTGTAGCTTGGAAATTAAACACACACTTATGCACACAAGTGCACACATTCACACATACACAGACACACACACAAACAGTAAGAAAAGGTACCATAATTAAATTGGATGCATTTCTTTCAAAAAGAACAAACGTCTGCAATTAAAAATGTGCGTCTTTTCCTTTTATGAGCCATTTTTTGTGGTACTAGTAATTGGGAGAAAATCCAAGGCCCCTAATGAAACGGGCTGTGCCATCCGAATGGCCATGAGATATGCAGAGCCCTTGCCACTCCATTTCCAGTGACCACACGAAGAAAGGCTAAGCCATTGCCGATTTCTACTCTATGTTGCAGGAGCCCTCCCACCAGTTCTGTGCCTTCATCATTTCCTACTTCTTAGAGACCCTCAGCACTTGGCTTCTGGGAATATGATCTGTCTTGAGTTTTCTACTCCACAACTGGCTTCCCCTTCTTTGTTTTACTTGACAAAGGCTGGTGATTCCACATCTTCCCTTTCTCTGCATTTGGGGGTGTCTCATTGTCCATTCTTTCATCTCCGTCACCTCATACATGCAGTCTTTGGTCAACTCATTCTGAGTCTCAAGTGAAAGGATGGTGAGGGACCTCCAGATGGTGAGGGCTCCGGATTGTTCAGTCCAGTTCTAATGTGTCCCTAGAAGTTCTGTCTCCTTTAATGGATATTTCAGCATCTCCACTTGTTAAACAGCAGTCTAAACTTAAGTTCAAAATTTTTTTTTTTTTTTTTGGTTTTTCTCCGGTACCGGGAACCGAACTCATGACCTTGGGCTTGCCAGGCAGGCGCTTTTAGCCGCTGAGCTAAATCCCCAGCCCCAAGGTTCAAAATTAAACATTTGACTTCCTGCCCTGCCTGCACTCCTCCCCATTTTTGTTAATAGCAACTCCATCCTTTCTCTTAGTTTGAGATGTAGGAATCTAAGATCAGGACATCAGTAAGGTTAGGTTCTGGTGAAATCTCTTCTAGATTGCAGTGTACTGATTTTTCATTATAGCCTCATGAGGCAGGAAGACAGCTAGAGAGCTCTCTGGAGATCTTTTATAAAGCTCTGATCTCATAGATGTGGACCCCATCCTTTTGAACTGAATTACTTTCCAAAGGCCCAACCTCCTAATACTATTACATTGAGGATTAGGATTTTAATATACAGATTATTGGGGAACATATTCAGTTCATAACATCCTACATTATATTTGTGACCAAATCCTGTGAATTCTACTTAAGAAATATATTCAGATTCTAACTCATTCCAAAACCACTGCTGCTAATACTTGGTCATCGTTATCCTTATCTGTAATTATTACAATAGCCTTCTGATTACAGAAGGTTACAATTTTCCCTTCCTCTGCCCCTCTAGGTGTCTATCTGGAATACAATGCCACAGTGTTCTTTTTAAAAATGTAAGTCCAGCAGCAGTTCTCCTGTGTTTGAGACCTCTTATTGACTTCCACATTCCTCCCTGCCAATGTGATAGTACTTTCAAAAATCCCACAAAGCCCAGCAAAGCCAAAGAGACCCCCAGAGCTTATTTCTGGTCCTGTCACTGACAGCTCTCCTGGTTGTTCTCACCTGGCTGAGCCACAGTAGTTTTTGCCCTTCCTTAAATAACTGAAGTTTGCCCTACCTCGTGGACATTGTGTCTGTTTTTTCCCCACTCTGCGGCAGCCCAGCCCTCCAGGTCTTCCCTCAAGGTTACCTTTTCCTCATAACTGTACCCAACCACTCTCTACAATTATACCGTCCCAAACATGACAAAAATGCGCAGAACAGTTTTCTCCTTTGTAGCTTTTGCATATCGCAGCTTGACTCACCAAAGCTGTAGCTACTGTCTGTCTGCCCATCATGGTATCGTAAGTTCTGCTGTATCTTCATATCAGCTAAAAGAGTTTCCCACATATCTTAGATGCTCAGTAAATATATCTTAAACAAGTTTGTAGCATTTTTCCATGTTATTTCTATATGTATTGATACTGTTATCTTGGAAAAATTTCTTTAAGCTTAATTTTCTAATTAAAAAAGGGAACATTAATGCTATCTAAATTACTTGGGATTAATTTGAGGATTAAGTTTAAAATTTTAAGATAAACCCTTATCCCTGTTCCAGGTACACTATAAAATCTGAAGAAGTGTTGGTAATAACTATGATGTTGGTGAAGTCTGTGAGGGTTGTTTGCCTGTGGTGATACAGGAACTTTTCTTCACAGGCATATCAGGATTGTATTTTTCTTGCAGGAAAGTAACAGCGAAATGCATATGTGTTTTTTACTGTTCTCCAGAATAATAGAAACTATAGGATATTGTTTCAAATAGACACATATCTTGTTTCAAAATATACAATACAGTAATGCATATGCATATATGGATAGGGATGGATACATCTATAAGTACATTTATTTTTTGTAAGGAACTGGCTTCCATGTTTATAGAAGTGCACAAATTCACAATCTGACATCTACAGTATGATGGTCCAGAAAAGCTGGTGGTCTGACTACAAAGGCCTGAGGACAAAGGAGTTGATGGTGTAAATGCCAGGCTCAGGACAGGAAAGAACTAATCTCAGCTCAGCAGGCAGAAGAGAGCAATTCTCTTTCTTCTACCTTTTGTTCTTTGTAGGCCTCATGCGGTGGGTGATGGCCATGCACATTGGTGTGGAGGGGCAGATCTGCTTTGGTGGGTGTACCAGTTCAAACAGTGACATCCCTCACATACCCCAGAAATAATGTTTAGCCAATCATCTGGGAATCCCATTGCCCAGTCAAGTTAAATAAATCATTAAAATTCATATGCAATGGTGTGTAATATAAAATGGAAAATCTTTTTAGAGAGGTAGATGAAATACTCATGAAGTCAAGGCAGAGATTCCAGACTTTACTGACTTTTGAGTCAAAGGCTATAGTTCAGATCACACATCTGTCTCATATTAGCTCTTTGAACTTGGTCCAATTACTTGAACCTTCTCGTTTATAGAGCAGGAATAAGATGACTAAGGTGATGCTGATGATGATGGTGATGTTGATGATGACGATGATGATCCTCTTTTAGGTTTGTCAAGAAGATGAAATAAGATGAGGCATACACGGCATTTACTGCATGGGTATCCCATTGCACAAATCCCAAATAGAAACTTCAATCCTGTACAGGAAAAGGAATTCACACGCCCACAGGAAATCTTTTAGAGATTGTTTCTTTTACTTTGTACAAGATGTAAAAAGGCAGTTTTTTTTTAAAATAAAAGATAAGTAAGTAATCATGGCCAAAAGAAAATTAAGAATTAACTTTTTGGCAGAGGTTGGCTTCTTGCAATAATCACATTAGTAGTGGTATTCCCTATGAATTCTCTCTAGCCAGGAAGGCCAATGTTTGTGTATATTTTTGATGAATGGGCTAATACATAGATTTAAAAAATAAAGTCAAGCTAATTTATAATATAGCTTGATTGCTAATATCCTCCACCCACTGAAGGAAAAACATCTATGGACTTAAACTACAGAAATAGGTCAAAATTGTATAGATTTAAGTAATACACAATTGGGGCTGGGGATTTAGCTCAGTGGCAAAAGCGCCTGCCTGGCAAGCGCAAGGTCGTGAGTTTGGTTCCTGGTACCGGAGAAAAACCAAAAAAAAAAAAAAAAAAAAAAAAAAAGTAATACACAATTGAGCTTCTTAACCCACTGTAAATCTGTCACTCTGTTTGCACTGCAAAACAATGCAAACCCCTTTTTAATAACCCATTACAGACTGCACCCATCCTTGTGTAAGAAAATCACAGTTTGTGTATCATTTCTCACTCTGAACAATTTTTTCCAAAGTCTTGTCAAATTCCATTTAGTAGCGCTCACACCATGTTATTTCTCAGTAGTCCAGACATCAAAACTATCTAAATGTCCATTTACAGTTTGATGAATAAAGAAAATATCATAAATGCACAATGGAATCTTATTAGGGCTTTAGAAGGCGCATCCTGCCACATATGACAACATGAGTGAACCTTGAAGACTTTATGCCAAATGAAACAAACCAATCACAGAAAGGCAAGCACTGCGTGCTACTGTTACATGAAGGATCTAAGAGAGAAGCAGGGAAGAGAATGGTGGATGCCAAAGTTTGGGAGAGGGAGAAAAGGGACATTTAGTCAAAGAGAGCAAAGTTTTATTCTTGTGGAATGAATAAATCCTAGAGGTCTCCTTGAAGGGTAAGACCATCCCAGGCTTCATGCATGCTACAGCCCCCTGCTACATCTCCAAGCCAAGGATCTTATCCACTTACCTGAGAACCTTGGCCAGGACTGACCCTCTCATCCCATGGCTTCCCAGACTCACAGATGTTCCTTATTTTTCTTTTTCATTTAACATTTGCACCTGTGTTCTGACTCAGTCTGGAAAAGGAACACAAATTTTGGAGGTGTGACCTTCCCAAGTTGAAGGTTTCTGATAAAAGAAAACCAGGCAGTTCTTTCAAGTCTATTGGCCAATCATTAAATAGTCAATTGTAAAAAGAAAAAAAGCCTGGTTCTCTTATCTGCTAAGTGATAATTTTAGTTACCATGTGTCTTCCAGATGTTTTATATATTCCATCTCCTTAATCCTCACAATCACCCCATGGGATGGGTGATTGACGTGTCACCTTGACCGGGATTTGAAGGACCCTCATTCATACAGGACTTCCCTTCTCCTGTGTTCAGGTAGGTCAATCTGTTACCAATGTCCTTAGGTTAGGACAGGTTAGGAGATGCTCTCTGTCCTCAGGAAGCTGAAGGGTTGAGGGAGGTAGCAGCTACTTACTGACACACACAGTTTCTCTGTTATTCAACCCAAGACTCAGCTAGGTGCTGTTGTAAAGGTATTTTGCAGATGTAATTAATGTCCCTAGTCAACTGACTAATCAAAAGGCAGCTTATTGCGGCTTAAGAGTTGGGAGTTCTGTGGGGATTTTTTTTTAACAGTGGGTTTAGACCTTGTTGCTTATACTCGTGGATTCCCTACAACTACTGGATCTCATATGCCTACAAGGGTTTGGCTGCTGCTTACTTCCTGACTGCTATCCACGGGACTTTGGACCTGCTCAGCTAGTGTGAGACACCTATAGTGCATTCCTTTCTGCTGAATCCTGACCTACACCTTATAAGGCAAATACAATTTTTAACATTCTTAGGACTTTAATCGAGGTTGAAGAGGTAGCTATCTAATCGTCTGTTTTGTAGTTAAGGAACTTCGGGGTCTGAAGTTTGGAATACTAGGCTACACTGGCAGTGACTACCAAATTGTCCTGAGCAGGTCCTAGAAGATGAAATAAGAACACAGACCAGATTCCTGAGGGCAAATATTGCATCTTTCTTTCCCCTATAGCCTCATCTCTTGGGAGGCTGACTTGTGGTGGGGTCTGTTGTTGAATGAATGAATAATGCCAGAAAGTGCTACTCACGTATAGATACGTGTTGCTGTTACAAGGACAATAGCTCAGTTTGTTGGAGATTTTATATGATCACATTTAGCAACAACACCTTTTATGTGCTGAGAAGAAAAAGTTTTCCTTTTTGTGTTACTTCAGTAATTGGCGTGGAAAACTAGCGAGCACACTCTTGTCTTGGCTGGACCCCTTGCTCTATTTTCTCTATCTAAGAACACCGACTCAATGCCGTGCATATGATACAGCCAGCCCCACAGCGCTCTTGCTATGTGTCACTAGAAGGTCGTTTAGGGTGCCCAGGATGCTTAGCATGGGTTTTGAGTAGTCATGGTAGGCAGGCTGTGCTTTTGATACTAAGAGAGATCAAAGGAGAATGCAGTCGTGGTCACTGCACTTGAGGAATCTGCAGTCAAGGGAGACAGGTCAGCACTTCTGAAATGAGTGAGAAGGAGGCCCACAGGAGTGCGCGTACCTTTGTGTAGATAGGCGGATGGACTTGGTGCGCCTTTCACAGAGCGGTTTGGCTTTTAGAGATAAAATGGCAAATGTTCCTTTATCAAGACTGGCATTTGGCATTTTAAAGTTACCTCCATATCTCTAGCAACTAGCAAAATGCCTGGCAGGTAGCAAATGCTCAGTAAATATTTACTTAAAATGATAAAAGTTTAGGTTAAACTTTCATACTCAGAAAGAAAGAGCACAGCTTATCCAAAGGGACAGCGACAATCTCAACACAGACTGATGTACAGAAAAGTACTAAATTCTCAGATGTCCTTGAACTCAGGTGCTAACATTTCTCTATTGCATCATATCAGATCTACCAGGTTGGATTCAAAGTCGTACTCTGATTCTGAAACCTATCACTTCGTAGGGAAGGAGGAGCCTGGCCTCAGGTCCTTTCACTGAAGAGGGTTCCTGTGGTGTAACATGGATCTCTCCCCTAGCTCTGCAGAACAGGTACCACGGCGGGCCTGACTGGACGAATTCATTGAGAAGCACCTCTCCCAGCTTGGTTGTTGCTCACAAGGCCATCATTACCTGAGAAGCTTTCAAGTTCTCTCAGGGGACTTTACGATCCCTGGGAATTTGAAAACAACTTGAAAGGCAGAGAAAGGAATGAGACACTCGGGTGCACTGGGTAGACAATTTCTACACAAAGTTGTTTCATTGCCTTCCTCTAAATGAAATCTTTTCTTGTCTCCAGGTTCAGGCCCAGGCCCTTATTTCTGTGAGAGTGTGGATATGAGCCCAGCAGGTTTGGCTTGTTGGGGCAGAGCACTCTGGGACTTTTATTTCATTTTGTTTTGACAGGCAGGTCCATCTTACCACCTTGCTGTTCGTTGTTTTCATTCCCAGGCTGAGGGCGTTAATTAAAGACTCTCTCTCACCTTCTTCACAGAGACTCAGCCTAAAAGTTCAAGGCTGTCAGCAGAAATGTGTCATCACACAGCATCAGCAGGATCCTAGGAAAATACCAATAAGCACATTAAACAAAGCAGGAGTTAAGAGGCGAGCAGACACATTTCCTAGACATGGGCCATTTCCCTGCAAATCCACTTTAATATTTTTCAGGTTACACTTGACTTGTGCATATAAAGCGTGTGGCAACAAGAAGCGAAATCTAATAATTCAGAGAGCAAGAATGAAATGTGACAATATTTTCATGACTGAAAATGAAAAAGAAATCAATTGTTTGTCCTGTTGGGTTAGAAGAATAAATTGGATTAAAGAAACTTTAATTTAGCCAGGAAGACACATCCTTTGTTAAGAAAAGAAATGACTTTGTTTATCAATGATCTACGAAGGATCAAAGAGTGAGATGCAAGGAAGATGAATGCGTGAAGAGTCCTGGCTGCTGGGCAGAAGAAGGAACCCTGGCTAGTTTCGAACAAGCTATTTAACCTTTCTGTTACTCAAATTATCTATACTTTGAAATGGCAAACCTATTATCATCTTGATCAAAAGCATTTTCTGAGTGCCTGGCTTTACATGAATAGAGAAAAAAGAAGAAACTTCCAGAATCCACTAAAAGACATAAAAGCTTGACTGAAATCAGTGTATAAAAAGTCAAGCATTTATAAAAATATTCTTTTACTTTTGTGCCAGTATTAGTGAAAGTTATTTTAAATGTTGAAATTAGACATCCGTGTGAAATTTAAATACTGATGTGTGTGTTTGTGGACATGCTGATGTACGTGTGTATCTTATCGCTATCTCTATATCTGGATCTTTCTATGAGAATTTTCACTGACTTGATGATTTGGTGAAAAGTCTAAGGGCCTAAATGGAAAAGAAAAGCTAAGATTTCCCGAGTTCCTTCTGCATTCCAACGGCTCTGGGCACTTCCAGTTTGTTGCTTTGTTTAATCCCGAAAATGACTTTAGGAAGCAGCACTTAGAGGTTGTTCTTTATAATCAAGGACCTGAAATACAGAGAATGGATATACCACAACCAGATTCCATCAGACAGAAGTCAATGGCTGATCCTACAACCTGATGTTCCTCATTACCCCCATCTCTCCTTCTTCTGAAAACAGTCCCCCACAGTGGAAGAGCAGATGTCTAGTGACAAAGGGCACAGCTGTGGGCAGATCTTGTGGCTCACTCCCAAGCAGCCTGTCCCAAGGAAAGGACTAAAGGCTACCAACTAGCATCAGCTTACCCTCAGTCTGGCTACCATATTGTTTTCACTCCAAGGAGAGAAATGGAAAGCCTGCACTTTCTACAGTAAACTGACGGGGAGCTGTGGGTCTTAGCTGACAGAGATACTCTTCTGTAAAGAAAGTGGTTTGATGGAGTGAGACCACAGTTTCCAGCTTGCCTATCTACACTGAGGAACCCACTGCCCCTGTGTACCCTTGGCCTGAGGGTGCAGCTCAGTGATAGGGCACTTGCTTAGGTATCAGGAAAGCTGTCCCAGAGGTTGAGAACCAAGAGTGGTGTGCTACAAGCAGAACTGTCAGAACACTGTTTCCTGTGCCCTGGCTCATTCCTGTCTCTTCCCTAAACATGTGTCCTTTGGCCAGAGCATGTGACCTCACCTACAGAGACACCTACATAGAGATAATATATAGAGACAACTGTCCCATTCAGAAAGCCTGATTTCTGTAACCCAAAGTATAAAGCCTGGTTCAAGACCTCAGGCTCAGGGAACTCTGAGCAACTCACTTTAAAATTCTGGACCTCAGTTTATCAAAATATATTTTCCAAAGTGGGAACGTCTTCACTGGATCTTCGGAAGGCGTAAATAAAGTATCAGATGGTGAGCATTTTGCTTTGTGCTCCCAGTATCGATGCTCCATAAATGTTACTTTCCCTTTCCTTTTCAGGTTTCTCTAAATCTTTCTATCACAAAAGGGTGGTATATTAGGACCTACGCTATCTTCGACACAAATATTTTAGATCAAAATGTAAACTAATCAATTCAAGGTGATTAGAAACCATGGATGAGAATACAATGAGTAAAACATAGTGAGTTTTTGCAGTTTAGTTTATTGAGGAGAGAAAAAGAAGAGAGATTTTTAGCAAGTTAATTATGGTGCCCCACACGGATTCCGTAGTTAGATGAGATGTGAATTGATTACAGACCTTAGGATGACCGTGGTGACCTTTCTCATGGCAAGGTCACAAGACAAGGTCAGATGAGAGCCAGATCCCAAAAAGGTGGGAAACCAACTCAAAACCTGAACAAAATGAGAACAGTCATGGCAGGGAGCAGAGCACGGAGGGGTTTGTGTTCCCTCTCAGGTCTCCAAGGACAGTGTTTTGCGATTTAGATGAGAACATCTTTGTTTTCACTAATTTCTAACTGTAATTCAGCATTTCTTTTTATAATGAAACTTATTTAACAAGATCCGAGAGTATTAGCCATAATCCTGATTTAGTCAGCCACAGAAATCACAGATATTTCCATGTCATATTATGGTTACTTCTGAATTATTAAATATTATTTGTATTTATCAGACTCCAACATTGTGATAGTTCCTAAACCTGTCTCCAGATTTATTAATTAGTAAATGAATAAAGAAGCACTAGTATAGAAGCATATATGTTGCTTTGGTATTCATTTTAATCATATTTTGAGAACTGAATTAATATAATTGTTAATATCATTTTTCTTTTTGGTATTGGGGATTGAAACAATTTTCATTGAGGTATGTTTCCAGCCCTTTCTTATTTTTTTATTTTAAGGTGTGTAGTGTTCAGTTGCTAAATTGCCCAGCCAGACTGGGCTCAAACTTGTGAACCTCCTGCCTCAGCTTTCCATAGTGCTAGAATGACAGGTGTGCACCACCACAGCTCGCTGGTGGTGCCACTCTATTTACTAACCAACATTATTTTAAGAACGATCCAAAGCCTCACGGGATCTGAAAAGAGTCACAGTACAAAAAAATAGCTTAAGGACACTTGAGAAGCATATAAGATAAAGGAAGTAAGATAATTTAAAAATGATAGATAACCTTTGATGTTCTAGAAGATTAAGCTTAGAGAGGGAACATAAAAAAAGACTGAAATTCTTGGTGAGGGAAAGAGATATTTTAAAGGAGGATTAGGAGAGTATCTTATGTACGAATTGACACTGAATACAAAGTGAGAATTCTTTCCATGAGGGAAGTTAAATCTGTTGTTGTTTTGGTTTCCTTCTGAAAAGAAGAGATAAGCATGTATATGGACATTGATTCATGCTTTAGGGGAGGGTACAGGAGACATAGGGGGTGAAGACTGATGATTTCAGAATTGCTTCTTGCAGTAGAAAGATTTTCAATAGAGACTGAGGGATCGATTAAAACAAAGGCTTGAGAATGCCTAAAACTGAGGGTAGTCACTGGGAAATCATGGGGAGGGTGTTGACCTGTGGCACAAAGTATGTTCCTTTGCTGGAAATGTGGTTGTCACAGGTGACAGGGAAGGTGACCTACAGCTCCTAGAGTCCCCTGCTTCATGGTTACTGCAGCCCTCAATCAGCTTCCTTGTTCCAGCTATCCACCCTCCTCCTGTGCCCCAGCTCTGCATCCTCTTGATGGAGCCTCTCCTGGAGCACTCATAAACCCAGGGCTGCAACACCCTTGGCAACCCATGGTAGCAGGGGTGTCGTTCAGACTCTCCTTTGTTATGTTCCCTCACCATCATAAAGTACATATCACTTTCTACTTAGCTGTAAAAGTCCAACTCTATGGAAATTATATCCCATTGCTCTCACTGGTTAAGTTGTCAGGGGCTTTGCAGAGGTAAATAGAGGAGCCATGACAGCAGACGCGACTGCCCTGCTGTGCTCTTAAACCCCTACTCCCTTGGTCTCCAGGAGCCTTCTCCCCAGTGGCCGCCTGGAACTATTACTGTGCTGTATTACAGCGCCCAGAGGAGGGAAGACATAGCCAAAGAGAGGGCTCAGGGGTGTCATTAAGATCGTCCTAATTCTCCAGAGCAGATTGGAAAATCTGACCTAAATAGGAATTCAAGGCTGCGCTTGGTTCTTGTTGTTTGACTTTGTTATCTGCTATCATTTGAATGTCCAAAATTCATGTTGAAATTTAATTGACACTGGAAGAGTAGTAAGAGGTGGGACATTTAAGGGGCTATTAAGAATGGATTAATGCCATTATCACAGGAGTGGGCTCCTTGCAGAAGGACACCTTCAGCCGAAATCTTTGTCTACCTGTGTTTGCTCACTTGCCGGTTATCACGTTATGATGAGCAAGGAGACTCTTACTGGAGCTTAAGCCAGGCTCTTGAACTTCTCAACCTCCAGGACTTTAAGAAATAAATTATTCTGTTAATATTTTACTCAGTCCATTTCTGGTGTGGCAGCAGAAAGCAGATGAAGACATCAACCTTGAGAAATTTCCAACTTCTGAGAAAGAATCTGTGCTTGATTCATTTCTCCCCACACCATAGGTGCTGCATGTACTGGGCTCTAGAGGCCTGTTTGTTGAGTGAATAGGTGTGCAGGAGGGCAGCAAGGATTACGTGACCTGAGTTAGTGTGGATGCAGTGCGTAGCGTGTAAAATGCAAATCAAAACTTTGACCAATGACTTTGATGGATGTAGGAATTTACATGAAACACCAGACTTGTACACAGAGTTTTTGGATGGTTTTAGTTTTTTGACATGAAGAAATAATGATTGTTAAATCTGTGAATTCTAGACCATGTTGGGTAAAAAATGTTTTATGCCTGGTCTCATATACTCACCATAAAAACTGCAAATAAACTACAAAATTGTAGTTAGGTGTAGAGGCAAAGAGGAAAAGCAGAAGAAAATATCGTGAAAGGATGTGTTAGTCTCCTTTGTGTCCCTGTGGCAAAATACTTATGATTATCAACTTACAAGGAGGAAACATTTTTTTGACTCATGTTTTCAATCCATGCTCACTTTGTTCATTGCTTTGAGCCTGTGGAGCACAGTCTATCACGGCAAGACAGACAGACGACAGAGGAAGGTGGGCACCTCATGGTAGCTGGAAAGTGCTAAGGAGAAAGGTGAAGTGCCCTCTTCCGAGGCCTGCCTGCTACCTCCATTCCTTCCACTAGGGCCCATGTTTGGAAGGCTCCACCTGCTCCAATAGCGCCACAGGCTGGGGACCAACGCTTTAGCTAGCACATTTGGAACCAGTCGCGATCCAAGCTGTAGCAGACTTTTGGCATTAAAAATGTGCACTAGTATGTGGAAAAATCACGGCATTTCATAGCACGTGACTATGCGTGTTCTGTAAGCTTAAGATCATGTAATTGAAGAAATTTCATTTCTAAGTTCTGAGAATGCTGGCTATAGGTTAGTACATTGGATTATATAATGATAGAGACAGGAGAGTGACATATGTCTTTTTTGGCCAACTATCCCCTGGCTTTTTTCCAGAGGTGACATCGTTTGTGAGGCATACGAGCCCTGTGTTCCAAAATTCCACACTGAATCACTGACAAATCTCAAAGGGTTAGGTGTGCTATGGTCTCTATTTTATTTCAACTTTTTTCATGCTCTACCTACTTCTTAGGCATAAAATGAGGAGAATAAATTCCTGAGGGGCCGAATTTCCTTTGAATTGGATATTCTTGTTCCTCTCATCCAGTACCTTTGACTCGATACAAATCTTTGACACTCAGCCTTCCTTCCCATTCCTGAAACTGTCGCATTCATCACAGAGGGCCAAAAGCCAAGTAGATAAAGCTCTATGATCTAGGGAATGCTAGAAGTAGTTCTTGTTATCAGAGTTCAGCTTACAAGCCCGCAGTTAGTCATCCAGGGGCAATGTCCAGGGAGGTAAGATGACTTGTCACAGTTATCACCCCTTCGACAGCCTGTGAACTGTGCAGGGACAGAGTCAAGATGCTATCTCCTGTTCTTGGCCATTTGCACATACCACGCTCCAAGGCAGTTTAAAATCCTTCCAATTCGTAAGCCTGACTGTGCAGAATAAACACTGAAGAAGCTGCTCTCTCCATGTGAGGAAGTGGTGCGGACATCCAGAGTTCTCACCTCTTTACCATGTCTGCAGTGGACACACTCTTAGTTCACACGGTCAAGCAAAGGACCTGTGGATGTAGCTTTCTTCTGTAAGACCTGTGCAGTGGCATTCAAACAAAGAGTTCGCAAGGGGAAAGAAGGAGCCCTTTTCCCATTCTCTATCATTTAGTTTTCAATGAGTACGTTCTTTACTGGAAACTTCTGAGATTGCTCTAGAGAAGTACTGTCCCCAGAACTCTGTGTCCTTGATCTTCACTTCTTGTGTAGTTGGTGTGAACCACATGCAGTACTGAGCATTTCGAATGTGACTCGTGTGGTGGAACAAATACTGTACATGTTAAGTTTTATTTAGGTGTATTCAGTTTAAATAATAGCCATATGTTTGGAGAATGCAACTCTAGGATTTAAATATTTAATTTCATGCTTGTTTTAAACAGATAGAAGCACAGCCAGGCATGGTGGCTGTAATTCCAGCACTTGGGAGGCTGAGGTAGGAGGATCATTGTGAGTTTGAGACCAGCCTGGGCTACAAAGTGAGCTCAAGGCAAGCCTGAACTGCAGAGTGAGATCCTATCTTAAGAAGACCAAAAAAGAAAAAAAAAAACAGACAGAAACAGCAGCAGGTAGAATATATTAGAAATGCTGACACATATCAGAGTTATAATTCTCATTCAAACATGAAGAACTTTCATTTATAAAAATAAATTGGCTTCCAGGTTCAGGCACTGGACTAAATACTGTGTTTATCTTTTCTCTTTCTCTTCTTCCAGGCATTTTTCCCCTTTTGCCCCAGAACTCATTGCATACAATGGCAATAGACATAATATCAGAGATAATGGGAAGGAGGGCATTACAGATGCTGCATTTTAAATTTTCTTGAATTCTGGAAATATATGGAAACATATTGACGGATGAAAGAGAACTGAAGAAACTACAGCCAGACAGGGAGAGTAGTAGAACTCAAAGACAATTTGCCCAGAATACTTCTGAAAAGAGAAGCTGTAGACTTGGAATTTGTCAGTTATCAAAGACAAGAGAGATGGGTGGAAAATTAAGAGGAACATGGGATGCATCTGAGGAATAGCTTTGTTGGGTAGATCATCACCAATTTCCTTACCACAATTCCAGACTTGCCCTGGAACAAAATTTAGAGGAATTTTATGCATCTTCTCTCCAAATTGCATAAACTGTCTGAGAACTAGTGTTGCTTGTGTGAGGTGGGAAGCCCAGGATGGAACCTTCATTGAACTATTTCTAGAGCACCCCAGAATGTAACCAGCTCTCTCTGTCTACTTCATTTCTAAATCCATCGATTTAGAGTCCCCAGGCTTCCATTGTCTGAGAAGGCCATCAGGAAAGCACACAGATTCATAATGGATGGAATGGAAATTGACAATTATCAACCACCCAAAGACTCCCAATTACCAATACTTGAAGGACAAAGGGAACAAAAAGTATCCCAAGAATGACAGTGTCTAAATGGACTGCAAATTAACTCTGGGTATGGAGTTAATGTCTGAGGGGTCACCAGCAGAGAAATGCCATTGATTCCTCAACTAAAAACACTCTTTTTTTTTCTGGTCTTTTGAGACAAGGTTTCACTATATAGTTCAGGTTGGTCTTAAATTTCCTTTGTAGCCCAGGCTGGCCTCAAACTCACAGCAATATTCCTGCCTTAACCTCTGAGTCCTAGGATTATAGGCATGTGCCACCATGCCTGGCCTGAGAACTCTCACTTTTGAGTGGTTTATGTGCTCAAAAGGGTCACATAGTTCCTCAGGAAGCAATATTTACTAGCAAGTGGAAATACTTGTTTCCCTCTTTTAACTTTAGTGGTCAACCTCATGTCAAAACCCACAAATGCCCTGTGATTTCAAGACAGGTTGCAAATATTATTAACCTTGCTAATGTAAAAAATCTGTGGTTACTTGAAGGTGGGAGTGGGTATTTGAAGAGAGGGACATAAAGGATCTGTCAACAGCAGGCTATTCTTAGACTAAAACCCAAGCTATAGTGCCCAACATTGGTGGGATGGCAGATAGCAATGTCAGGATGTTATCTGACATTATAAATAGAAACACTGGATATATAATATTGTAATACAGCTTTTATAAACTAGACAGAAGGAGAAAAGTGATTGAAAGTGTTAATAATGAGCAAAGTTCACAATGTTTGTTCTCCAGAGTAAGTAATGCCTAAGTAGAAATAGTGCCATATTATTTATATTTATTAAGATAATATCAGGAAAAGCACAAAAACTATTTATTGTGATAGTGTTTCAAAGCTACATCAAGGAGAGATAAAATAATGTGGGTTAAGAAAATCTGTTATTTATTAAAGATTTCTCTATTTTCTTTTAACCATTGGTTTGATTAAAGTAAGAAAACATGATACACTCAACTTTCAGCGAGCATGTGAAATCATTAAGTAGATTTTAACAATCTGAGGAAAGGGTGTAGCAAGAGACAAAAATCTGCAAAAGTCTTAGATAATTCAATCAATTAAATTTATATGGAATTTAATACTTGAATATTATAAAAGATATATCAATATATGAAGAGATAAATGAGTAAGAAGTTTACACAAAGAAAAGTTTTCAAGTTTAGGCTTTTAATTTATGTGTCATACAGCAGATTAAGAGCTTAATTTCTGTTCCGATCATTAAAGAGCTGTAATATAAACGTTTCAAGTCTCAACATACTCATAAGTTGCCTTTTCAATGGCTGTGCCATCCCATATTTTAAAAATATTTTAATCTAAATGTGATTGCTCACTTCATAACACAAAAGCTTTGCTTAGTGAAGAAGGATGTGTGTAGCCTTCAAAATAAATCTCTCTGGGTCTTGGGTCACTCATCTTTCACAATATTTCTCATGTGTATTGATCTAAGGACTTTATCATGAATGAATTCCCTTCAGCTCTTCTCCAGTTCTTGGGTTCCTGTCCACTGTGGTGATTCTGTCCAGCTTTGCTGTTGTGAAGTGGCTGTCCCAGTGCTGAGAGCTACTTTTATCTCCATGAATAACAATGATCTAGACCTACCAGCTTGAATCCCACATTTGCTGCGTGTTAGCAGGACTAGCTCTTTTTATATGCAATAATAACACCAGTAATAGAATCCATAGACATTTCTCAACACCTGGGGGCTAATTGCTTTACTTCTCCACATTATTAAACAGCATTAATCTAATCAATTTGAAGAATACACAACATCTCTGAGTGCTTAAGTGTCTTATCCAAAGGATTGGCCAGACATAGAATTAAAATTTGAATCTAGAAGCCCTTATCTTGGTCAAGGTTTTCCCTAAATCATGATCACTCTCTTTCTGGGTGTTTCCAGGGTACCATGAATGACTCACTGTTTTGTCTTGGTCATTTTATGCATGTAAGAGAGATTTTTGAATATTTTATGTACCTTAGTCTCATGTTAGCACTACTTTGGAAAATGGTATCAGTGTGTAGGCAGACAGCTTGCTGTAGTGAAAACTCATGACTTTGAATTACAAAGCCTTTCACTGTGATTCTGAAAAAGTTACTTAACTTCTCTGAACCTCCATGTCTTGGTCTCGAAACAAGACAATACGCTGGTATGAAAATTACCAGGATCAAGACAGTGAGACTTCTGTCACTAATGGATGTCATTAAGTGCTACCTCCCACCCCATCTTCCTCAGACACCCCATGTCCTCCAGTGAGCCATTCTTGCCTCCTCAAAGGACACATGCTCTTTCTCCTGCACTATGACAAGCTCCACCTTGAGCTGTTCTGCTTTTCATTATTTCTCCCTGTCATCTTGTCTAGTTGTCTGTGTAATTAAAATGGTTGTAGCTCCCTGTCCTCTCATTGTTTCTTCTAGGCTGTGACTTTGGGTGAGGCCTCAGCCAAGCCTGTATAGCCCAGGGGAATTCAGGGGTGGGCCTGGGATGGGGGGGCTCCCTCCTGTCTCCTTCACCTGCTCTATCTACAACAGGTCCTTGTGTTTCCTCACACCCGGCAGCCCGTGGTGACATGAGTGAGTGGCTCTCTGTACTCTCTGCAGCGTCTCTCTGCTTATCACCTGACGCAGTCAGCCGCCCCATCGCTCTTCCTGTCTGTGCCGTTCTAGTGAACAGACACTTGCTAACCTTGACATTGTCTCTCGCAGCCATCGTGACAGTGTCCTTCAGCCTGGCTCCCTGGCTCTGCCCAGGCAGGAGGAAAGCCATGCTGGAATAACATCCTCTCAGTAAGCCAGAACATTTTAATCACTCTATTTCTTTCAACACAGTCCAGGGAGCCTGGTAGCCTTTTCCTTGTAAAACTGCTTACAGTGGATTCCAGGTAGTTTGGAATATTGTATCACAGTGAGAGTTGCTGAATGGCAACATCTCAGAAGGGGTGAATGTTAAAGTTATTTCTGAAAAGTTCATAATGTTTCCTGTGAGGACATGGTCATAGGGAGGTGAACATAAATGTCTCGGCAGCAGTAGCCTCTCAGGCCAACCTGAGCAGACAGTGGTATAACAAAATCCTCAGTCCACACATTGAATTGCTCCCAACCAAGAGGTTGTTTGAGCAGCTCGTATGTGTTCATGATGCAGCATGTTCTGGTTAAGCAGCTACTGTGTGCAGTGTGTCCTTCCGGGCATGTGAAACATCACCGGTACACTCCCTACCCTCGCGCTCAAAGGGAGGACTGGTGAACAAACTATCAGTGTGTAATGTAGAGCAGGGATTGCGATGAAGACAAGAAAGACAGGCAAATGTACTGGTTTTGTAGGGCTGCTGTAAGTAATTATCACAGAGGTAATGGTTTAAAATCATAGCAATTAAGTCCCACATCAGAGTGTCAGCAGGACCAGATTTCATCCTAATGCTAAGGGACAGAACCTTTCCTTGCCTCATGCATTATCATGTGGGCCTGGTCTCCTTGGGCTGTGGCTGCATAACGCTGATCTCTGTCCCTGTTTTCAGCCTTCTTCTATAATCTCTTCTAAGGACTCTTTGCCACTGGACTCAGGGCCCTCTCAGGTAATGCGCAGTGATCCCATTCCAACATCATCACCTTAATTTCACCCACAAAGACTCTTTTTCTAAATAAGGTCACACTTACAGGTCCCAGCATGTGAAACTCTCTTTGGGGACTACAGAACAACCTAGTACAGGTAGGGAGTTAGAGAGCCGGGCCAGGGATGGTTTTAGATGGTTATCAGGCTTTTGGGGTGTGTACAGAAATGTTAATTGCAAGACTTGCAATTTGTGCAGCTGAGGAACGACATTCCAGTGGAAAGAATCATGAGAACATGTCGCACAAAATGGTCATGATCCTGACTGCTCTAGAAATGTAAGGGTAAGGTGGAGCCACTGAGAAAGAGGGAAGGGCATGGGATCACAGAGAACCAAGAGTTCAGAGCCTACAGGCTTAGCAGCCATTCTGTGGCCAGGCAGTGGGATCTTTCAAGAACGACACGAGTGTTCATGAACCTGGTGCCCACAAAGCACTTGTTCCCTGGCACCACGTTCTGGGTGCTCCGGGTCACTGCCTTGACATTCTGAATACCAAGAGAAGCTCAAAGCCAGGTTGCTGTTTCTGCTCCTTGCTTCAGGAATGTCCTCTCTGCACATTCAGGCTCTCTATGTCCTCCCGTGGTCCCCTGTGCCCACAGTTATCCAGTGAAGGGAGCAAGAAGGAAACACCTCTTCCTAACCTGTCCAGTCAGGGTCACCTGGGATGGCTGGGGTCCATTGTGCTCACCAAAACGCGTCTAGCTCGGAGGTCTTGACTCACTTTACATTTAGATGCTCTTTGCTTTTTGAGCGTAGCTGGGACTTTTCGAGACACTCCCTTTTGGTTTTTGTTGATTTTAAGTTTTATTATTAGCTCCTGCTCATGGGGATAGACACGGGTAGATTTCAAGGTTGGCTGGCTTATTTTCCTGGTTTTGCAGCTACGATTCCACTTCCATTATTTATTGGTAACTTCCACCTGTAACCCACAATGAGAATCCAGGGGCTGAGCTGCGTTGCTGACTTCAAGGTATATGGAGAATTTCAAAGACACAGGTAGTCAATCACTTGGCCTTGGGGGAGTGCTGAGAGTTAAAAGGCTGCCTGGACCCTGCAAACTGCTTCCCTGCATTCTCCACTGTGAGGGTAATAAGTGGATTTGCCTTAGGTGCAGGAGAATTTAGCTGGGTGACTTCCTGTCACTCGTTATAGCACCCACAGCTCCCACGAGCAGCACAAGAAGCAGTGAGAAAATAGAGTATTCAACACCTCTTGGGCTCATTAATGGAGGTGCTCTTAGTTTTAGGTTTCCAGATGTAGCTATCATCCTAATTAAAATCACCCCAAGTATTGAATCATAGGGAAGTAAATAACTGAAATAAAAGTAGTCCATGTTTTTCTAATCAACTATATTTAGGACTAAGAGAATAAATCCCCTACCCCCAATTCCCAGTGTACTTTTCCTTTTCCCCTGGACCTCATCTCTGAGACATTTGTATTAAAACATGGTATTTGTATCAAAACATGAGAAGGGGGAGGAATTTACAAGCTTTCTTTTTGTGGTTGCATTTAGTTTTCTTCTCTTCTAAGAATGTAGGTGAAAAGATAATAATTACCTAACCAACATAAATCTCTTCTCCCCAAGCTTTCCACAAAGGCAATAAAAGAGTTTCTTCTTTAGTGTATTACGGAATAACATTGAGGAAAGGATGTTGAAAGGTGACTTTATAAGTGAAAAATATCCTCTCATTAATGATTGTTCTGACCTTCAGAAGACTTTTGTGAAAATCTGCCTGCACTGCTTCTGTTCAGACAGTCATTCTTGGTCCTATAATTTTTTATCAAGCTTCTCAGTTGCAAGCTTTTCTCATCACAGTGCCATTAAACCCAACCTTGGTCTCTATTTAACCTGCTGGGGAAAGGACTTGGGCACATCTCCTTAAATGCAACTTACGAGTGAGTAGTCATGAAGTTTCTGGAGCCACATGGGTAAATCCAGCCATCAGGAACCTTAACATCATAACATTACTACAATGTACTGTACAAAAAAAAGATAATACATAGATAATTTGATGCAGAAATTTTTCTCCCAGGAAAATATCAAAAGTCTATCACTAAGTCACTTTTCCTCTGTAGTAGTTAAATAACACTGGAGAATTTTGAATGCCTGCTGCATACTTCATAGTTGTTTTCCTTCTTTCTTCCATGCAAAAAAAAGAAAAAAAGAGATTGAAGACCTTTCCTTATTGAAATAAAAATGGGGGAGCTGCAGTGTAACCGTGCATGCAAATGTAGCTCTAAGGCAAATTGCAGACACAGGTCATTAGGAGGCAACAGTCCCTCGGTCCCTAGCCCTCCCCTCTGACCCCAGCCTTCCCCATTTGGAATCACTGCAGATTCCAGCCTGTGTGGGGAACATTCTCATCCATCAAACAGCAGGAGACAGGACTTGAAATTTTGCATATAATTTTATGGTGGAATTTAACTAGTCAAAGTGTTAATTGGAAGGAAAAATACTACACTTGTTTTCCAGAAATGTCACGTGCAATTACATTATTGGGTCTCTCACACATAAAGGCAGGTGATTGTTAAAACAGAGTAAAGAACGTCAATATAAAAGAATTCTAAAAAAACAAAGCAATACAAAGTTTGTGCGATTGATGTTATCATGCTTTTTTCCTTTAACTGTTAAACACATGTGGGATGTTTAAAAGCGTATTTACAAATTAGGAGCCATAGGTGGGTAAACATAATTTAACAGATTTTTCTGCAAGGGCTTAAAAGGTCATTGAGAATACCAACATCATGACAGATTTCTGGAAAGTTTGCCTTAAACCCTCTTCAGAAAGGCCTGTAACAGGCTCAGACTTGAAAAGAGTCTGGGATCCTAAGACGAGGTACAAAGTTATCTGTGACGACATTGTCTTTCTTGTGAAGGGTGCTTAATTTCAACCGTGCTGTTTGGGGGACAAAAAATTATTTTCGTGAATATTTAATAGACCCTTCTCTGACTGAGGTGCTCATCCACACCGAGGACAGTTAGCCATTACAATTCATTGTCAGTTCTATGTGGAATTCAACCCACTTCTGGTACATATGTTGGCCTGAGGTACTCAGTCATTTTGGGATGGGCAATTCGAAGCTATAACTGGAGAGATGAGTATCTGAGCTGGAAAGTTCCTTAGGCAGGGATGATTTACGGGCATTTCCTTGGAAAACACCAAGGGGAAAGAAATGGAAACATATTATAAGGTGTGTAATCACTAAGAATGCACCATACATATTTGAAAAGTCACTACATATTTGTTCAGGTTCCATTATCTTTAAAAAGTTAATAGCCTGTAGTTTGAACTTTTATTTTCATACTTTAATCGCAAATTTTGTTTTGTTACAGTGAGAGACACTGTTTCAATTGCAACTTGTTTCTATTTGATAATACACTAGAATGTGTAACAAGTAGAGATAGCTTTGAGTTTCTTTGGAAACAGGCTCTTGCCTTATCCTGTCTATATCACTGGACATAAATAAAAATCAAAAATTCAGACATGTCACCTAACAGAGTCACTTGCTTAGGAAGAAAACCAAATTGTCTACTGTCTTCTCAGTATTTTCTTACAATAGGTTAATAAATAACATGGCAGTTAAATATAACTAAGATTAGAGAAGTTCAATGAATTCTGTAAGAATTCATTTGGAATCATTGAAAATTTGAAAACATAATTATGAGACTGGAAAAGAAGGCTACCTAGGAAAATACAACTCAGAGTAAAAGATTCTACTCTGCATAGGATCGGTTACTTTTCCATCTCTAAATGACAAAAGATGGTTCCTCTTTCTCACACCTGCTCACTTGTGAAATGATGTTTACTTTTGAGAGGATGACATTTTATAGGAAAAGTCCAATAAATTAACTTTGTGCAAATATTGGAGACTTTGAGATCATAAACTCAGTCTTCCAGTAGCAAATAAATCACACAGAAAAGACTAAGATTTGCAGACATTTGCTATAGAATGAATTGCTTCAGTGAATGTTTATTAGGGGGATCTGACAAAAAGAAAAATCTAGAAAACTATGGCTAGAGCTCTATAATAAATAGCATCAAGGATATAATGATAACAATAAATGATGTGTTAAATGTATGATATATGTGTCAGCCTTTTCTTTTTATTAGTTTATTTAGGAAATTTCATTCAAGAAATGGGACATCTTTGTTATTTTACTAATAGATGATAATTTAAGTATTTTTTTAAGTAAGTTGATCTAAAATGTGAGGTTATAGTTGAGCAGTGTTGTGATTAGAGGCTGTGTAATAGCATTGGGAGGGTTGATATAATATTAGTATGCCATACTGCTGTTCTTATTAAATGAATACTCGGTGAATAGGTCAAAAACCAGACTTGAACAGGGTTAGGCAGAAATGTGGGGGGAGAAATACTGGTTCATAGAATTAAAACGTGTGTCAGAGCTTCCGTCTCTAGTAACAACGGGATTATAAGCACCAGGGGGATTCATTCTCCACTTCTCACTTGGCTTCTTTCTGAATGTGTGGATCTTTGCTTAGATTGGAGGAGCACCAATATGGATATTTTCAGTGTCCAGCTCTATCACAAGGCAGAACCCGGCTCCTAATTTTTGCTTCCAAGTTTGAAAGTCAGAGGAAGTTTAATTGGCTGAGATGACATCATGCGCTTGTCTCTGAACCAATCAGCTCTTTCCAGGGAGATAGATTCTCTAATAAGCACCAAGATGGGCTCTGGAGAACCACCAGCACTGTCTCAGGTCTGATACTGTGGACAAGGAGGAGATTTTTAAAAGGAAGGAAACTTTCAATCCAAACTCATGTTAAAGAGGAGAGAAAAGTAAATGGCCCAGAAAAAATGATTGCTGTTCTGAACAGAAAAAATAGCAGCTAATTATTGCTTCTAGCCTCTCCTGAGCATGGTCACTGAAACAAATAGACAGTTTCAATACAAGTCATATTCCTCCCCCAAGTGCTAAGCCCTTTGTTTTGGAATATGATTATTTGGTAGTAAGTAAAAATAACAAGGAATCTGAACTATGGAAATTTTGAGAAAAGGACATACTCTCAAAATGTAAACAAAAAGGTACTAAGGAATATCCACTAATTAGGTGTAAAACATAAAATGGTCAAAGATTTAAAAAATGTAAACTGCTACCTTTGGCAGTAATTACATGATCTGGGCTTCATTTGTGCATGCGGAGCTTCAGGGTATTAAAGGCTCTTTGTCGATGTGAGATGAACTGATGTTTACAGGTGTTTTGGATTTCCCAGCTGATATCTCCCTGCTCTGGTACTGATCCACTGAGAACTGCTCCAAGGCAGATGACCAAGAGTAGATAGTAGTGACAATTTTCGAGTGAAAAAAAGATGAGATCTCCTTAAAGACATTTCAGAATGGCCTTCTACAACTTAGCTAAGAGGGTGCAATTTGAAGTTTATTCATAAATCGTGCCTGATGAAGCAGAACACACCGACAATTCGGTTAGTCAATAACCGGCACAACTAAGCTGCTTCTCAATAGAGATTAAAAAGCTCATCCAAAATTGTTTTAAGGTATGCAGAAACTTTTCAGTAGGATGAGATCCCACCAGCAGAGTCAAAAGAAAACCAACAAACTTGGAAAAAATTTTAGCTGATTGTCCCTCAGACAAAGGGCTTCTATCTAGAACATATAAAGAATTAAAAAATTTCAGCCCCTCCAAATTCAAAGACCCAATCCAAAAATGGGCAGCTGAGATGAACACACATTTCTCAGACAAGGAGATACAAACGGCAAATAAATATATGAGAAAATGTTCAACATCATTAGTCATTCGAGAAATGCAAATTAAAACAACACTAAGATTCCACCTTACCCCAGTAAGAATGGCTAGCATTAAGAAATCAACCAATAACAAATGCTGGCGAGGCTGTGGAGAAATAGGAACCCTTCTCCACTGCTGGTGGGAATGCAGACTGGTGAAACCACTGTGGAAATCAGTTTGGAGATTCCTCCGAAAACTAGGTTTAGAGGTCCCATTCAACCCAGCTATCCCCCTGCTGGGTATTTTCCCAGAAGATCTAAAAACATCATATCACAGTGATATATGTGCACCTATGTTCATAGCAGCACAATTTGTAATTGCTAAAATGTGGAAGCAACCCAAATGTCCATCCACCGAGGATTGGATAAGAAAATTATGGTACTTTTATATAATGGAATATTACTCAGCTGTAAAGAAAGATAAACTCGAGGCCTTTATATTTAAATGGTCACAACTAGAGACCATACTCATAAGTGAAATAAATCAAACATACATGTGCAAGCACCGCATTGTGTCACTAGTGTAAAACTTGAAAGAGTTAAGTTAAACTCGGAGGTATGATAGACACTGTGAAATGATAGGAAACCACTGAAGAGTAAAGGGCTTCTGGGATGTGGGAAAAGAGAAGGGAAAGAAGGAGAAATTTTGTATGTATGTATATACAGGATAGATAACATGGTTGTTCTTCTATCTGCTGTTTCTATGCTGAAAGAAACTGTCAATGAGTCTTTGGTTGACCAGTATTGCATGTCTATATCTGTTTTCATGAGAAGCCACTTTGAAGATATCAATATGTAATACAACCACCATTGTTAATTCCCTACCACTTTGTTTGGAACTCTGTATTGTCTGTATTGTGCTTGTGATATGTTGTAAAATGTTGTATGTCTGTTAATGTTTCCCTCCTTTTATCCTTAAAATAATAAAAAAAAAAAAAAACAAAATTGTTTTAAGGTAGATTTTTAACAAAAAATTATAAAGGCATTTTAATGTAGGTTCTGTACTTTTTTTTTTTTGGTCCCAAATAAGCATTGTTTTCAAAAGACTCATTTTTTCAGTAAATGAATGGATTAAGTATTTTACAGTTACAGTGTTTTTCTTTTGAGGGAGAGGATTTTGCTGTGCAGCTCACGCTGACTTCCAACTCGTGGTGCTCCACTTGCCTCAGCCTCCCTAGTGCTGGGATTATAGGCACGTGCCACACCTGACATTTTATTTTTTAAATTCTTTTTTGCAGTTAGAGTATCATATGCTTGTGATTCTCAAATGGTGACTCATTGATGGTATTTCTAGGCCTCAGAGAGTGTGATGTATACTCATTGTGTATGGGCTACCAACTTTTCAAGGGTCCAATGGGACAGGACGTGCATAAACAGCAGATTATGTGAAGAAGGTTTTATATCTACAGATGAGCAGCGAAGGCAAGAGAAGCCCAGGCTCCTTGTACTCAGGGTTGATGTGCTCTCCACATGGAATACCCCACTTGTACTGCACATGAAGGGACTCCAATGGCAGCCCATTTTGAGTTACAAAATTTGGGGTGCATGGCTCATTGAGCTAACTCACTGAAAGATAACCCAGGTTGTTCCATTCAGCTCCCTTTTATCTCAGGATGCTGTCTTTAGCACATCCTGCAGTTATTCTTGTAAACTATAAGCAAGGAAAGAAGATGGCACTGATTTATCTCAAGACCCCTTGAGATCTTCCCAGAAGAGGGGTCTTATGTAAATCAAGCAGATAGAGAGAAATTGCAGAATTCTCCTAAGGAAAACATCTCTCCCTGTTGGACATACATTTAGGTATTCAATAAATATTTATCAGACACTTACAAAGTGCAAAGCTCTGGGTTAATGCAGTAAGCAGGAAGGTCCCCTAATGTTAAGGACCCTCATACCCATCACACACACACACACACACACACACACACACACACACACACGCATACACGTATGTGTATGGTTATATTTAGAAGGCTAAACATTGTGGTCCCTGTTAAGGAATGTGCTGTAGGAAAACAGAAAAGAGAACCAAATAGTAATTACCAAAAGTTCTTTTTCTGTTCAGATGATAATTATTCTGAGAGATGCATGTAAATAAATAGTGAATGCCTTCAACTCGAGATAATGAAGACTAAAAAATTGGAATGGTAGCCAAGGTTACAATTCTACACATCTTCAGGGATACAATCAAGTAGAAATCTCACAGAGTAATGGGAACAAAATGGAAGTTAGATAGTTAGATAAATTTTAAATCTCTACATTCTTCAGTTTCTTAATGTTTCCCACTTTCTTGTTCTTAAGTGAATGATCATTCTGTTACCAGGGATTAAGCAGATATTAATAACTTTAATACAACTAAATTTTTATTACAGGGAACACACTGATGTCAGTGCATCAGAACTCTTTTCTGGTTTTAAGTTTAGACAAATGATTCCAACTAACAATTTCAGAAGAAGCCGAACTGTAAAGGAAACAGTCCTCATAAGATCTGGCTGACGGTGACAATACATCAAATGACTGTGAAGAACTACTCATTTAGAAAGGATTTTCCTGCTAATTAAGTGCAAAGGTAGAATGGCAAATGCGTTTAATCAGAAATATTTAACACCATTGATAAACTTACATCTGGAGATTACTTTATATTTTAATCTTTTCTACTTTACTAATCTTTTATTTGGGAGAGAAAACATGAGTAAACATTTACAGTCTTACTTTTGTTACTATTAGAAGGAGAAAACTAGACAAAAGCTGCTGAGAACAGAAGAGCTTTTCGGGTCTCTAGTACATTGCTTAGGTGTTGAGAAAAAGGAAATCTTTAAAAAAAGTGTGCCTTGAGGCCCAGCACCATTCTTACACACAGTGACAACTGCTCAATGAATCGTACAGAGCTGCATGTTCATTCATGACATTCCAATTTTAAACTAAGTGCAGATAATGACAGTGATAATGTGGATAATGGTGGGTTTCCAGTGCTTTCTTTTAAAAGTCTTATTCCTTTTAATGTGCCTTAATAGTTGAATTTTTAATAATGTGCATTGCAGTTGGTACAATCATGAAATGTCAATAAATATAAAATAACAAAATACAGAAAATAAGAATGCATGAGCACCCAGTACAGCAAATTGGTGGTTGATGAGGTGGTGTCACGTGCATATTACGTTGCATTTGAGTTTCATATTGTTCTAGAATATGCAAGGTGTGATCGGAAAATACATAACTTTAAATGAGAGAAAATCTTATTGCAATAAATGGCACATTGCTAAGAACAATGTAATAATTCGAAGTGGGGGAACTACTTTGAGGATTTGAAGGAAAATTAGTGGCAATATGTCTTTTATTGTAATAAATTTATAAACTTGAACATTCACTATATCTTATAATCATCCTATTTTTATCAAATATGTGCAACAATTTCTGTTAAATAAATACAGTGTGGTGTGTCCTCACCCACTTTATGTATTGAATCTGGTGCCATGAGACTTTTGACTTTCCCCCAAAGTCAAACTGACCATGAAAGACCCGTGTTTCAGATCAAGTCAGGACACTGAGGCAACCAGGACAGTGCAACTAAGCCACGCTCTGGAAGAGGACCTCCAGAACTGTTTCAGAAAGCGGTACTTGGCATTGTGGCACACACCTGTAATCCCAGCGCTGGGGAGGATGAAGCAGGAGGATTCGTGTGAGTTTGAGGCCAGCCGGGGCTACACAGTGAGTTCAAGGTCAGTCTGAACTGCACAGTGCTACACTGGACACTGTCTGAAAAAATAAAGAAAAAGAAAAAGTGGGAAGAGTGATGGAATAGGTGTGTTTGAAGTGAAGAGGATTATTCTGAGGGAGATTAGTGACCAAGTGTCTTTTAATGTAATAATTTTTATAAAGATTTAAAACCATATTTTGAGATCACACTTCATATGATATTGCATATATAACACTTCATATGATATTGCATATATAAGTACAGTACCTTGTGGATTGACAGAGAAATGAAACAATTTGTGGGGTATGATTCCTTACCCTCCCAGTCATTCCTACATGCGAGAGGTTTAGAACAGTGCTCTGACCAGAGTGTGCTTAGATATTAAGTACTTGCTCTTTTTCATCTTTACATAAGAAAATAATAGTTCACGTTTAGAGTTAGTGAGCAAATACTTGAAGGAATTTGGCTGGAGAAAGGAAAATGAAGCAGAAATGATGGTATTAGGAAACAGAAGTACCAGAGAGTGGGGTCCTCAGGACAGTCTGGAGCAGAGCAGAGCTCACGCAGAACCTCAAGGGTTGGGCTGGGATGGATTAGTGATGTCTTCTGGGGCGGGCCCTGAGCATGTGCAGCACTGGAGAGCTCTTTAGCCCTTCCTGTCCCGTCATGCCCTCTGACCCTGTGTACTTCCTGGGAACTTCTGCTTGCCTAGAAGCCTGAATAAGACAGCTAAACTTCTAAACCTAGGAAAGACCTACTCCACAGCACCAAGAAACAAGCAAAAAGCCCCAGTTTTATTCTTTGACCTTCAACTATAACCCTTAGATATAACTAAATTTTCTTAAATATGTGAATCAATCCAACAATGAAACCAAGTCTTTTTATTCTGTAATAATTCAGTTTTTCATTTCAGATTTCAGTGGCCTGTCAGAAAGGCCTGACTGTAGTCATCACTCAATGATTATTACAGTGTCCCCCTCTATGTCTGGGTCAGGTTTAATAAATGACTCTGCCTCCCATTTCTTTTATGTTTTAGAGCCACCACCTTTGTTTTGATACTCAGTGGTTCCTTTTAATCAAACATATTAAGATCCATTTAAAGATTTATGTAATTGTGATTACAATCTATTTGTAATGCTGATGATTTCTATGTGCTGGATATCAGCTGTGTCTGGAAGACTCAAGAGGCTAGAAAGCATTTGCATTTGACTTTCTTCTCCCTTATCTGTCGGAAAGGCTGCTTTTGGATAAATATTGGCCAATATTTTACCTTTGTAACTCAGATCAAAGTGCCACATAATTTTTATTTCAATTCAACCCTTCATGACTAAGGCAAGATTTAAGATGAAATAGGTATGTCCTCAATAACAAGAACACACATGAATTTTCCTTCATGTTATAGAGCTTCATTTTGCTGATCCAAAAATGGGAGAACTCTGGACAGGCTACTGATTTCTTATTTTTGGAAATTTTATATTTTTTACTGCTAATACGTTGAGCCATGAAGCAATAATATATGCTTAATTTTAAACACATGTAAAAACTTGTAATATCTACGGTGAAAAAAAATTTTGAAAATATAATTTAATTGATCTTTCTTTTCCTGTTGAAGCAAAGGCAGCCCAATTACGCAGTCAGCTTTGGTTAAGAAGGTATTACCTGTACAACTTCCAGGAAAATTCAATGTCCTCTTATGAAATGGAAGGCAGCTTAAATGCTTTCTGTTCAGGTTGTTGTTTAGCTCAGCTAGGCAAATCCAAAGAGAAAAATTATTTTGCTCATTCTTATTACTTTTATTTCATAAATAAAATGTTATGCTTTGTTGCAAGATTGAGTGCTATGAAGGGCTGTTGTGGAGAAATTGATTTTTAAACTGGTTGAGCAGGAGTCAGCCAGCTTATTCCACCAAGGTCAGCGGAGGTCAACCCCCATTCATTCTGCATTTCCTGTGAGTCAAGCACCTCATCAAGTAAAAGGAATAAAAAATGAATAAGAAATATTCATGCTCAAGAGGCTAATGGTTTCATCAGGGAAATGGAGCTAGCAGCAGAAGTGTCTACAGCAAACAGAAATGTGGAGGACGAGGGCCAGGCCCCAGGTGTGCTGGGATGAAAGGCACCTTGTGCCTCATCTGGAGGATCATTCAAAGGTTTGGAAGCTTCTCTGGAGGAGGAAACCAGAGCTGCACCTGGAAGTTGAGGAATAGGTTAGCACACAGAGGAAGAGTATGAGGACGAAGGCACAGTGCCAAGAGCCTGGCCCTTGGGAGTGTGAGGACATTGTTCTGAGAGTTTACATCTCTAGAGCGGAAATAGCAGACCAGTGCTAGACTCACAGATGGGGTCAGGCCATGGAGGTCCTTGTGCTTCCACTGGGAGTAATGAACAAAATTCATGGAGGTGCAGGACATGATCGGATTGGTATTTGGGAAAAAAATTATATTGTTGGGGACTTTAGGAAAGTCACATTCCAAAAAGCAAAACCTAGAAGTAGGGTCTAAGGGAAGAAAGCTTAGATTTCAGTAGCATAGTGAGAAGGAAGGTGATTTATTTTATTTTAAACATTAGGTGATGAAATCAGCAAGTCTTGATAATTCATGAGAAATGGAGGAGAGTAATAATGATATGAACAGTGATAGTAAATATTAATTACATTTTTATTTATACTCCAACGTTAATGGCATGAGGGGAGGATGCATTTGTCCCTTTATTTATGCATTACTTATTTTTCTGTTCCTGTGTTTTGTTCTTGAGCACTTGTGATCTAGTCTGAGAGAGACAGAGAAGAGAATCAACGGTCCTAATATCCTGAAAATTATAATAAATTTATACTAAGGTGCTGTAAGATTGCAGAGAAATAACTTACATAATAGATGCTTTCACATATTCCCTGTAAGATCTCCTTTAATAAGTAAACATTATTATGATGGCAGTGGGCAATGATTTGCTTAAATCCCATAGATCCCATAGGCAGCTGTCATTATTTAGACAGAAAAGATTTAAATGTTGATAACAGCTGAAATCAGTGCTCATGTAAAGGTGACCTATAGAATAGTTTCAAGCCAACTTGCTTTTTCTCCACTGACACATGCCTGCCTGCACATATGCCTATGACATCTATCTCTGTCAGCAGACTCCCATCAGACACTTGAGGAGTTTCATCAATGTCAGCTGAGAACCATTTGTAACATTGGGTGAGTACAACTTTGAAGCTATACCTTATGTAATTCAGCTTTAGCCGAGCTGGAAATGTGCACAGGGTAGACGGCAGGGCTCTATTAAAGGATATACAGGGTGACTGCAGCAGGGCAGGAAAGAAATTCTCTAAGGACATCCTGGAAGCCAATTGCCTGCGATGCAGCAGAACCTTTGGCTGTTAGGAAACAAAGCAGCCAGCAGATCAAGGTCGGGCACAGCAATCAGAGATGGGCAGTTAAGACACCGTTGTGCACTGAGGAGAGAACGAAAAGAACAGTCGTGAGTGAGTGTAGACTTCAGGATGAAATGTGTCTCTTCTCGACTGTGTTGAAAATCTCAGCACAGTTACATCTATTTAAATTACTGTTTTGAAAGGTTGCTTGCACTTCCTGACAGAGTTTTTGGACAGTGTAAAGAATTTCTTTAGTTAACACAGCTTGCAATGAAAGCAGGATTAAAATTACTATAGTTTTATTTTTTTGAGAGGCGTATGGGGTCCTGACCTAATTTTCCGAAGTGTGATTTTGCAGTACTAGCCATGTGAAAACAGAAGCCCTGGATAGAGATGCAGAAAGAAGGAAAGCATTTTCACTCATCTCTGCAGTTTTTGAGAATGTTCCTTTTGGCTAGAATAAACCAGAAAATCAAGTAAAGTAAGACGTAAATGATCGGCATGGGCTCTTTGTGTGCAGAGCTCTCTGGCAGCTTCAGAGAAGCTTGCACCATTCTTTGGAGGTGCCCACGCTAGGGTTGGGAGATTGTTTTTCTTCTGGCTGTCGGTGCCCAGCTTGGAGACCATGCCCATTCTGCCTGTCGCTGTGCATCAGTGCTTCCGCCTCGAAAGTGGGCCTGGCAAAAGTTGGCGGGAAGGGTTAAGGGGTTCTCCTGTGTGTCTGGCACCTGCTAAAGAGTACGAGTGTTTGCTAGTTCTCCTGCATGGAAACTGGAGGAGATTAACAGATGTACTGTTCCATTTAACTCTCAGGCTGTCACAGTGCTCTCCATAGCAGAATGTTAGTCTGCATTTCCCCTCCAAAGTAGCAAATTCCGTATTATGCCAGAAGGACTATGTAGGTACGAATAAGTGATCCAGAGAAGATTAAAATCTTATGAATAAATAAGTGAAATAGTCCCAAATTCGTTGTGAGGTTTCAGAAACACAGAAGGGGACTTATGTGCTTGCTTGGTTTGATGATGAACTTTGCATGGTGTAAATGGCTGAAGAAAATAAATTCTCCTCATGATGTGCATTTCAGTGTCGAGTGAAAGCCTTTCAGTTAGGAAATACATCATTGGTGATGACTTTTAGTACAAAGAATAACCATTTTTGGTAGAGCTGCCAATGTGCCATTTTATTTTGAGTTTTATCTTCTGGTATAAAAATCACGAGTGCAATTGAGACAATCACAGAACACTTTAATAATGGAAGGGAAAAACAGGAGTGAGTGGGCTGAGGAACCATTAATATTATGTCTGCTTTCACTCACTTTTTTTCCTCTTAAAAACAAATAATCTGTTTTAGAGCCTTTCCTACCTAACCAGAGGGATTCATTATCCCATGATTATTATGGGAATTTGGACAGCTACATAAATCCAGACGCTGAAATATGTCATAACATAAAAGTGATTTTCAGGAGCTAGGGATTATTTTCTGTATGCAGTGTCTGTCTTGTATTTGCAGGTCAGACATTTACAATGGTGATTTAGGAATGCATATCTTCATTGCTGATGCCCCTAAGAAAATTGAAAAAATGTTCATGAATAGAGAAATTGTCTTCAAAAAAGGAAATTATTAGAATATATTTTTACTTCATTTCTCTGTCTCTTTTTTATGATTTTTAGTAGGGAGGACCAAATTTGAACAAGAAAGCAAAATCCTAAATTTAAGACTTGCTTCTAGTCTCTACTTTAAAAGAATCTGGATTTAATAGGAACATTCTATGAGTCTTTATTTTTGACGCATTTTGGACTTCACATTATTTTGATAAATTTTAGTTTCAGCTTTTATAATAGCCAGGTTTTGATTTTTCAGCATTATGGTAAGAAGATAGGTATGTAGAGAATAAAGGTTTGCATATTTTAAGAGATATGAGATAAAAAGAAACTACTTTTCCTTACTACGAAGAGATAATAATTTTTAACTTCAGACTCTAAATGAAGTGGCAATTTCCCATTATCCTTGTGATCTAGTTTGCATTGAAGTTTTCACTTAATTTTATGACATTTTCTACTCCACACATCTGCAAGCAAAACTTTCTACTGTCTCTACCCATCAGACACAAAGAGAACCACATACTCCTCTGCTGTAACAGTTACCACAGGTGCAATTTCATTTTTGCTATTATGTTATAAATCCTATCTTTCTCATTAAAAGATAGAAGGGCTGAGGTTATAGCTCAGCGACGCAAGTGCCTGCCTGGTAAGTACAAGGTCCTGAGTTTGATTCCCAGTACAAAAAAAAAAAAATCATTAAAAGATATAAAACTATATATAGAGAGCTATACCCTATTTTACTATTTTAACCAGACACCCAACACACTTGGAGAAAAATATGTTTTAATAAATGACAGATTGACAGTGAAGTGCACCACGGCCTAAAGATTGGTGCCATTTTCTTAGAAACAAAAAAGTGGAAACAATTTAATGAAATATCTCTTGCAAAGAGCTTCCTAAATCAGGTCATAGAGTAACATAAGAGAAGAAATCCCACTTCATAGAAGTATCACATGCATTAAAAAATCTTTCTCAAGCTAGTTGAATAAGAGTAATGTGACTTTAAGAAGATAGGGCTCAAATTCAGCAAGTGACTGCTTCCAAATGGGAGGCACTTCCTTCAAATATTTGTGTTGTACATACAGGTTCACCTCTGAGCCTAGCATCATATGCCTCTTTTTTTTTTTTAATTTTAGGAAATAAAAGAAGGAAAAAATATTAACAGACACCCATTTACAAAATAGCATAAGAACAATACAAACAATATGGAGTTACAAAGTTGTAGGATATTAACAATTGTTGTTGTATTACTTATTGATATCTTCAAAGTGGTTTCTGAAGAAAACAAATAGAGACATACAAGATTGATCAAACAAGTAATCATTAACTGTTCCTTTCTGTAGAGCAATAGAAGACAGTAGTACAACTATGTTAGCTATCCTGTATATACATACTTACATAATTTCCCCTTCTTTTGCTTTTTTTTTCCCACACCCCAGTTGCCCTTTACTTTTGAGCATTTTCCTTTCGTTTCAAAATGTCTATCATACCTCCTAGTTTTTATTCACTGTTTCAGGTCTTATACTAGTGAGACAGTAGGATGCTTACACATGCAGGTCTGATTTATTTCACTTATGTGACCATTTACCTATAAAATCCTTGAGTTTATCTTTCTTTTTAGCTGAGTAATATTCCATTATGTAAAAGCACCACAATTTTTTTATCCAATCCTCAGCAGATGGACATTTGTGTTGCCTCCACAATTTAGCAATTACAAATTGTGCTGTTATGAACATGGGTGCACATATATCGCTCTGATATGACGTTTTCAGATGTTCTGAGAAAAAACCCAGAGGGGGAATAACTGGGTTGAATGGGACCTAGTGTGCTGAGGAGTCTCCAAACTGATTTCCAGTGGTTTCACCAGTGTGCCTTCCCACCAGCAGTGGAGAGGAGTTCCTATTTCTCCACAGCCTCACCAGCATGTTATTGGTTGATTTCTTTAGATTTTTTTTTTTTTTTTAAGGATAAAAGGAGGGAAACATTAACAGACATACAACATTTTACAACATATCACAAGCACAATACAGACAATACAGAGTTCCAAACAAAGTGGTAGGGAATTAACAATGGTGGTTGTATTACATATTGATATCTTCAAAGTGGCTTCTCATGAAAACAGATATAGACATGCAATACTGGTCAATATTGGTTGATTTCTTAATGATAGCCATTCTTACTGGGGTGAGATGAAATTACAATGTTGTTTTAACTTGCATTTTTCGAATGACTAATGATGTTGAACACTTTTTCATGCATTTATTTGCCATTTGTATTTCTTTATCTGAGAAGTGTATATTTATCTCAATTGCCCATTTTTGGATTGAGTCTTTGAATTTGGGGGGGGAGCCAATGTTTTTTAATTCTTTATATGTTCCAGAGAGAAGACCTTTGTCCGAGGGACAGTCAGCTAAAATTATTTCCCAATTTGTGGGTTTTCTTTTTACTCTGCTGGTGATTTCTTCAGATGTGCAGAAACTTTTCAGTAGGATGAGATCCCAGTTGTTGATTCTTTGAATAGTTTTACAGGCAGTTTGCTTTTTGAACACGAACTCTCTGCCTACCCTTATGTGTTCAAGGTTTTTACCTACTTTCTCTCCCAATAGACTTAAGTCTTTCTGTTTTAATATTGAGATCTGTGGTCCATTTTGACTTGAGTTTGGTGCATGGTGATAGACTTCGGTCTATTTTCAGTCTTTGGCTGGTGGCAAGCCAATTTTTCCAGCACCATTTATTAACGAGGCTATCATTCTTCCAGTGAGTTTTTTTGGCCCCTTCATCAAAGATTAGGTGGCTGAGTGTGTTTGTGGTTGTGGTTGTTTCTTCCAGTCTGTTCCACTGATCCTCAGGTCTGTGTTTTAGCCAGCACCAGGTTGATTTTATTAGAGTAGATTTGTAGTATAATTTCAGGTCAGGGATTGTGATTCCACTTGACTTGTCCTTGTTGCCCAGGATTGCTTTTGCTATTCTGGGTCTTCTCTGGTTCTAGATAAATTTAAGGAATGTTTTCTCAAGATCTGTGAGGTATGCTAATGGTAGTTGAATGGGAATTGCATTGAATCTGTGTAACAGTTTTGGTAGTATGGCCATTTTCATAATGTTGGTTCTTCCTATCCATGAGCAAGGAATACTTTTCCATTTATTGAAATCCTCTTTGATCTCTTTTTTCAGAGTACTATAGTTTTCACTAAATAGATATTTTACTTCTTTTGTTAGATGGATTCCTAAATATTTCAATTTCTTGGATGCTATTGTGAAAGGTATGGTTTCCTTGATTTCTCTCTCAGTCTGTTTGTTGTTTGTGTATAGAAATGCTATTGATTTTGGGGTGTTGACTTTGTATATGGCTACACTGTTGAATTTGTTGATTAATTCAAGGAGTCTTCTTGTGGAATTTTTGGGGTCTTCCATGTAAAGTATCATGTCATCTGCAAATACTGATAATTTTACTTCTTCCTTTCCTATCCTTATTCCTTTTAGCTCTCTCTCTTGTCTAATTGCTCTGGCTAATGCTTCCAGAACTATGTTGAACAGGAGTGGTGATAGCAAACATCCTTGTCTTGTTCCTGATTTTAAAGTAAAAGCTTTCAGTTTTTGTCCATTTAGTATGATGTTGGCTGTTGTGGCATCTTATGCCTTTAAAAGCCGTTGTGTTTCTGAATGGCTTGGAAGTTACCCACCTCACCAGTCTTCTCTATGGCTTGGTTGGCTCCCTGGAATAATAGGGTGAGAGAATTCATTGTTGTGCTTGTAAGCATGCAGAGATACTGAACATGCCACAGTGGTGAGGAGACATAAGTTAAGGACGCAGTTCCAAGTTCAAGATGTTAGCAAATGATTACAGTTGCAATAACATTGCTTTTCTGCACTGTCTCATGGCATTGAACTGCCTACTTCCTTTTGCCTCTATGTTAGTGCCCTTGGAAATTCTCTGAGAAAGGTGCGTATTGAGATACCAATGCTGGATTTTTAGAAAATAACTTAGCCTATGACAAAATCACTGGACTTAAGATTTACATTTGCTGTATTTGGCAAGAAAAGAACATGGTTGTGTAACCCAATACCTGTCTAGGATTTGCCTTCATTATTCCATATTTTTATCTAGAAGCCTATTACGTGTGAATTTTTAAAAAGTGTGTTTATTTGATTCTATTAAGGATTTACTTTGTAATACCTCAACTAAGAATAGGGCTATAAAAGGGAGAGGTGAGCTTAAGAATTTCAGCTTGGACTGGAGGAGACAGCATGCTGCCGTGAAATCGCAAATCTTCAGGGATCGATGCTGGAAGTTTTGTGTGTCTTCAGAAAGACTTTTCCTATAGGTCAAATGCAATCAGCTAAGGTGTCTTATTCCTGCAAGAAAAAGGAGCAAAAAGCTCTACAGTGGTGAGCGTTAGGACGTCCTTTAAGCATCACTGACTTTGTTAATTTCCCAAGAGGGAAAGCTTCAGGTGGCTGAGGTAGGGGCTATTATCCCTCCTTCCTCCTCCCAGCTTTTTAGAACTGTAGTAGCCCTCTCTGGTAGCCCATGACATTGAGGTAGATAATAGAGGCAACTTCATTACCATCATAGGCCCCAAAATGAGCCGTGCACATTCCAACATGCATTAAGTTGCTCATTTGTTTGTTTAAAATCTGGTAAGTATTTAGTGAGTTCAGTTCCTCACCAGACTTGGTAACTCAGCGAATGATAAAGCCAGTACCTGTCCTCTGGTATCCTGCAGACCACAGGACCCTCCCTGTGTGAATGAGGTCAAGCCCTCCAGCCCCTCTAAAGTTTGTGCTAACTCTCTATTTCAGCTTTGACTTTCATCTTTTCACTAGAAGAACACAGCAATACTTATAAACAATAAGTGCAGCAAAATAGGAATAATAGTAATAATAGGTAACAGCAAACACTAAGGAAATGTGCTATGTAGGAATTTAATTACATGTACGTACTGAAGCACCTAGGAAATGCTCACTATTATTAGGCTATCATGCCTCTCAAGCTTATATTTGAGTTTTTTCTCACAATGTGTCAATATTTCAACCTTCTGCATTTACTATCCCTGGGTCCATATTTTCCAGAAATCTTTCACCATTTTTTTGATATTTAACCTCCCATATCAAATTCACTATGTGTTTTAGGGTTCCAGTATTAGAGCGCCTTCTCTGGAACATCAACCTAGACACTTCTTCTCCCAGAAACATTACTTCTTACTTCTTTTGGATCTGTGTTTGCGTTGCCAATAGAACAGTGAGTATGAGCCCGTTGCCTTGTTGCCTGGACACGAGAAGAGGGATTGCGCCAGGGACTTATTAATATTCCGCAATGTCCAGCATTGTGCTATGTACAAAGCACTCATTCTTTAAACAAAATAATGAGGAGATTAATTTTTAAATTTTAGGAAACCTCTTGGGCAGTCTGTTCCTATCTTTAAGGGGAGATAAAGGAAGAAGAAATATAGAAAAGGAAAGTTGTTAAAGAGCTTAATGCTGACCAAAGATAAATCAATGAGAGAATTAAAGCAAGAAGGCTGAGCTCCAATTTTCCGTTGTAAATCTGGTCTGGAATTCATTTTGAAAGTTGTGTATACATCAGAATGGTCCTGTGATTAAATGGGATAGCTTGTTGTCACCAGAAGTTACCCGCTAGATTGTTGTAACCAGAAATTCACTTAGATCTCTTCCATCCTACTAATATTTACCCTACACTTTCCACTTGTGCAAAATTGTATTAGCAAAGGTCTATTCTTTTGGCTTAAAAGACTGTTCTCAACAAGGGCAAAGAATCTCACTAGAGGGATTGATTAGATGGAGGAGTTATGGCTCATTTGTATGTAATATATTTTACATATCCAAATGCATTTGTGTGTGTATTTGAATATGTGTGCATTTATGTATCTATTTATCTGCCTATCTTATCTATATATCTATCTCTATTTATCATCTATCTTTTCTTATCTTCTTCCTACAGAATATTTTTACCATGCTTTATGTCCAATAGAAATAAAACCAAAAAAGAAATTGAAAGTGGGACAAAACAAGACAGAAAACAAATCAAAATAATGTAATTAATTACTCAAGATCTTTAAAATTATAGAAATATCTCCTGAGGCTTTTCTCTATTAAAAAATAATAAAACACTATGAAGCAATTAACACCATTCTTGACAACACGTTCCCATAAGACCCAAAACTGCGTGTCGCTGGGGTCTCGTTTGGGCAGACCTCAATTTGAACCGGTGAGGTCATTGTGAGAGCCACTCATTCCCCAGCCATTCTATAGAGAGTCCTTGTGGTGCTAGAAAGGATCCAGCATCTTTGTTGATCCTTTGTATATCCGCCGCCATGTTTGTTAAGAAATACATGGAGGAACAACTAGATGTCCCCTGAGGAACTGTCTTGAGAAAACTTTTCCCTACTGGATTCTTCTAAACTGGTACAGGTTTGCCTGCTGCCCTGGCAAGAGATGAGCCATGAGTGTACCTGCCCTTGGTCCACAAGCTGAGGAGCTCACTGATGGTGCAGAAATTACTATTCACACATAGTTGTTTGAGATAATCTCATAACTAAACTTTTAACTAAGCCACTGTTCATTTTGAACTGTTGTGTTTTATTCTATTGTACAGATAAATAGATGGCAGAAGTCCAAAGATTTTAGTAGACCTAATGGATAACGTGGTTTTAGCTTAATAACACTTCAAAGGACAAGGAAACTGATATTCCTCCTGGTTACACCAAGTACCTCAATGCTACTTTGATAAGAATTGAAAACTAGTACTACTGTAGCCATAATGTTAGCTTGCTAAGTGGGTTTATTATTTATGATCTATTGGACAAGGGGAATGTCTGCCAACAATTATTCTAAGAATATTTAATGCTTAGCTATATTTATTTGTAATTAATTAGGTAGGAGGATAATTTATAGCTTCTGAATCCTGTATTTATAAATAATAAAAATTTAAATATGTATAAGATATGACATGACAGTTTTATTTCCTTTGTTGCAGGGGTGGTATATTTGCATTCAAAGGCAGTATCTGATTAAGAATCAAATGTAAATGAAAGGTGTCTGCATATTGTCATGAGCTTTGCAATGAGAAATTTGAATTGCTTCTAAAACAATCTTTTCCAGCTTGGACTCTCAGCAGATAGTTGAAGAGGTCGTGTGCCACTCACCACTCACCTGAATGAAACATGATCCACAAATGACTCCTAGCTACAAAGGCAAAGGCCAAAGTAAGGCCAATAAAAGCTTCAAATAATCTGATTTTTGTTTCTGATATATTTTTCCCATTTTCAGTATTAGTTGACTTAACAAATATTTATTACAAACTATTATATTGAGGTCCTGTTCTACTAGCTGGACCAGCACTGTGAGAAAAACAGCAAGCAAGGCAAAAGGGCACATTTCAAGTCTGCTCTTTGCTTAAGTAAATAATGGTCTGAACTTGGCAGACTTAGTGTTTGTCACTGAGTCATTGAGAAAACATTCATTAAGACACTTTGCTTAGTGCCAGGGATACAGTGATGAACAAGAAAGCCGGGTCCTGCCAACCCCGCTGGGGGGCAAATCACAGAGAAGTAATGTAAATGTGTACCCTATCCCAAATTTATTCAACTGTTAGGAAGAGATCCCACAATGGAAAGACAGGGGCAGGCGATAATGTGTCACTGCTGAAGTAAGGCTACTGGGACATCTCTGCTGGGGAGAGCAGGATTTCAGCTGATATTCAGTCCAGGCTGAGAAGGGCCCACCACATGCACGGCTGAGTGGGAGCAGCCCAGGAAGAAGACAAAGCAAGTGTGAAGCCAGCTTGGCTGGGGCACAGTGAGTGAGAAAAGAGTTCAAGGCATGATGAGATGGAGGAAGGGTTGAGCAGACACGGCTGGCTTTTCCTTTCCTCCCGATACGTGAATTGCAGAAAGACAGCACAGAGAATGCAAGGCAAGGGCAAAAGAAAGAGACAGCGAGGCATTCAGTTATCATGATATGGTATGAGTCCAGTCAAGAGATGGCAGTGAGCTGGACATCAGATGTGGAGTGGATACTGGCAGGAGATGCACCCATGGGATCAGCTGACAGCAGGATATGTGAGGTTATCAAAGGACTGCGTGTGTGAGCTAAGGAAAGGGAAGGAGTTGTGTGTGCTAGTGTAACTTTAGCAACAGGGTGGACTGGAATGCAATTGGATGAGGTGTAGAAGCAACCTCAACCCTACGGAGGAGAAACAGGTGCCATGGCAGTCACGGGGGGATGATCACAAATGCTGACCTTCTCTGTCCTTCCAGGTATGCATTAGGCTTGCACATCATCTCACCAGTCCACTGAAGTGACACATGGTCAAGGAGCCAGCCTTAAGGAACAGAATGAGGATGTCTAGCATTTGTGGGCAGAAGCGTTAGGAGCCACTGAGATCTTTCAGTATTTTCTTTTCTCAGACAACAATCTTTTGAATGTAATATTCTGGAATTTTTTTACTACAATTTTAATAGGAAATATAATTTTTGGAGTCAGAAGCAGGATGACGGTAGTCAAAACTATGGCAAGTTTGAGATTACTTTGGCAGAGGATATAAGGACAAAAGAGACTTAGTTGTACGAAATTCTCATATTTGTACTAGAGTAGTAGGCAAATTGGCATTGTAAAGGAACAGTGCAAGAGCTGGAAGAATATCTGGAAAATATGATGTCCTGGTCTGTTAGGTCCATGATAATGGAATGAGCATACTTAAATAACAGGAATTAATTTTTTCTGGAGGCTGAAAATCCGAGGTCAAGGTGGCAGCATGGGAGGTTTCTGGTAAAGCTTTTCTTTCTTGCTTGTAGGTACTTCTTCATATGATGGCTTCTCCCTTGAAAGTACAGGAGAGAAAGAAAGACTGAGGCAGAGAGAGAGGGAGAGAGAGAAAAACTTTGACATTTCCTTTTATAAGGACACTAATTTTCTTTGATCAAGTCTTTCCCTTATGATCTTATTTAATCTTAGACCTTATTAATCTTATTTAAGTTCTAAGAAAGTAATTAAGCCCCTATAGCAGGTCTATCAGTGTACAAATTTTGTGGGAAACACAAATATTCAGTCAATTATAGGTGATATAAAGAAAGTCTGAATAGGAAAGCATTTCAGGAAGCACAGAGCAGTCAGCTGTTTCAGGTGCAACTTGCACGTAGAAAAGAGTAAATGCCTATTTGACTTGCAATATTCAGGTGCTAAATGACTTTGGCACAATCAATTTAACTGAAGTAATGAGAGAAAACTCAAGATTGAAATTGAGTAGCAAGTAGAAATCAAAGAACAGAGATACTAAGTAGACCGTGTTTGTCAATGTGGCCCCTAAAAGGAGCAAAAACATGAACGTTCTGCACATGGAGAAGGATGCAAAGTCACAGGAGCATTTTCCCTTCCATTTTCTCTTTATTTAATCTGTGGTAAATGATGAGCTTGCTTGTGTGAAGAGAAAGTTCTGGTAATAAGAGTTCATCGGTTATGGTTCTCTAGAGGAACAGAATCAAGAGCAAATACGTGTACACTTATGCAAGGGGATTTATCAGTAGGCTTAAAGGGTCCAAACTGGAAGCATCCACAATGGCCATCTGTGTGCTGGGGAGCCAGGGAACCCGGGAGCTGCCCAGTCGAAAGGACAGAAGTTGCAGGCAAACATAGCTCAATGACGCAGCACCAGCTCAAGGTCAAAGGCCGGGAAGCTGGCTTGAGGGTCGACGGTTGGAGTCCACACTAGAAGGTCGAAGAAACTGGAGACCTGGTGATGACAGCAAAGGACAGACCTTCACAGGAAGACCAGAACTGTTCAAAATGGTCCCACTTCCTTCTTTCCCTTTTGTTCCATCCAGGTGACTGTTCCATTGTTTGGTGCCATCCACATCCTGGGAGGGACGCCCCCTCCCAGCTGCCTACATGTCAGTCATCCGCACAGACACCCAGAAATGGGCTTTACGAATCCAGTCAAGGTTTCATATCATGAAGAATGGTCACAAGGAGAGAGATGGAGAGTTGAGAGGGGTAAGGGTCACTTTAGGACAGCCCCTAGACGCCAGGGGTGGACAGATTCTTCACTGACTAAGAAGAAGTGCTTCCTCTGTTTTTGCAAGAGAAAATGAATACATTGTGGACAAAAAGGCAGGTAGAAGAACATGAGATACTGTCTGAGGAGTGTGTCTGTGAAGTAGCAGGCAATGTGCACAGCACAGTAGAGGAGGGCAGAACGTGAGACGTGAGAAAGGGATGAGACAGTCTTCAGCAGGAGTGGAATTAAGACTCACTGTAGATAAATGATTGCTGAGTCAGGATTATAAAGGTAGCCAGTAGGACAAAATATCATACTTTTCTATATACCAAGCATATCAAGGAGACAAAAGAGTGAGACAGCAATAGTTTTACTGATGTTGTTGAGAGGTGCACTTGGTCTCTTGGCAGATATAGAATTATCCTTTGTGTGATTTTAATCAGCAATTCCCAGCTGTACGAATGTCATACAGAGAAGTCAAATGATTATGAGATTAATAGGTTTTTTTTCCAAGTGACAGGGAGGGACAAAGATAGAGTATATGTGTTTATAAGAGATTGACTGTAATTTATGGTAGGCCATGAATTACATCCTGAAGAAGAGAGTATAAGAAAGAGAGAGAGAGAGAGAGAGAGAGAGAGAGAGAGAGAGAGAGAGAGAGAGAGAGAGAGA